>NW_027507764.1:42711080-43175453 GCF_037356315.1 Lithobates pipiens
AGAAAGTAAAAAAAAAAATACCATAGTTTGTAGACATTATAACTTTTGTGTAAACCAATCAATATACGCTTATTGGGAGCTGTATACATATTGGCCTAAATTGAAGAAGAAAGTAGATTTTTCACTTGTTCCCTGTGATGTCATCCGTTGCTAGGCAACCACCTGGCTGGTCATGTGACTTTTTTTGCCTGTGATGTCATCAGCATTATATAACAGAGGAGACAGACCAACTGCCACCAGAACTCTACTTGCTCTTGTACAGAGAGGACGCGAGTTGTGAAGCTCTTGCGATTTTGTAGCGTTTATCATTGGATTACAATGAAGCGATTTTATAACCAAAACAAAGTTCATCCTCTGATCATCAAAGAGGAATCTACAGAGCAGAAAAGGAAATCCTCCCCCGAGGATCTCCAGCCTGCTTTACATGCTACACAGCCCAATGTAGCTGCCCAGAAAACGGGTATTGGTAGCAGAATTGTGCCAGGTAATGGGCAGAAAATTAGCAGGGGTTTGAACCCCAACAAGGGAACAGAATACCCATCTGGTAGGAAACCATAATGATCTATAGTGTATATATAATATAAGGGTGCTGTCATTCCTATACACATATGGGATCAGCACTATATACCTGGATTAGAGTCTCCCCTATATACACAAATCTCTGATTATACATGAACACATATTAGGCTCCCTGCACCAAGCTGGAGCACAAGGCTATTTTTAGCCGTGGCAGTTATTTTTCAAATCTCAGTGGCCTCGGCTCACTTTTTCAAACAAAAAGGATGTTATTAGACCCCTTTCACACCACACCGCCCATAGCGTGGGCGGTAAAACGCCACTATTTTTAGCTGCGTTTTACCGCCGGATTTGAGGCACATTTCGGCTGCTAGCGGGGCGCTTTTACCCCCCCGCTAGAGGCTGAGAAAGGGTTAAAACCGCCGGCAATACGCCGCGTTTGCCGGCGGTATTACACCGCTGCTCCATTGATTTCAATGGGGAGCAGCGGTGGAGGAGTGGTAAACACACCGCTCCTTCACCTCTCCAAAGAAGCTGCTGGAAGGACTTTTGCCTGACGTCCTGCCAGCGCACCGCTCCAGTGGGAAAGCCCTCGGGGCTTTCACACTACAGACAATGGTGCAGCTTTTTTAGGACGGATTGCAGTGGCTATTTCTGACGCTATAGCGCCTGCAAAACACCCGGGTGTGAAAGGGGTCTTTTTGTGTGTAAGGTTTGAAAATTGAGCAGATTGCAGGGTGCAAATGAGGGCTCAGTTCACATGCAGTCCAGTGCAATTTTTTTTTTCTGTATCAAAAAAACATGGAAAGTAGATTATATGGTTTCCAATGGCATAGTTCACACCAGGGCTTTCCAGCTCCAGAAAAAAAAAAAAAAGAAGCAGAACATGCTGCTTTTTTCCTGCACTGAACGCATTCAATAACGCACTGGAACGCACTGAAAAGCATCAAAAATGCACCGGACCCCAGTACAGGGACAAAAAACAAAACAAAAAAAAGGAATAAAAAAAGCATCTGGAAAAGCACCAAAAGACATCAAAAAAGCATTAAAAATGTGCATTCAGAAACGCATCCAGGACAGATCTGGAGTGCGTTTTTGGCACGACTTCACATGAAACCGCGCGATTTCAAAGCGGCATGTCGGTGCGACTTCAGGTGCACTTGCCCAACATCTGTGCGACTTCATGCACAGACATCTATGCAAGTTCGCACCTGAAATCAGGGAAAAGTAGTGCAGGAACGGCTTTTTCAAATCAGTGCGGCACCGCGAGGACACATCGCTTTCAACAGTTCCATTGCAGAAAATAAAGTGCGACTTGACAAGTCAAATCGCATGACAAGTCGCACCGGTGTGACTAGAAGCTAAATGAGGTCATCCTATGTGTCCATGCACACTACTTTAGGAAATTAGCGTGTTTTTTGAGCTTCAGCAAAAAAAAAAAAAAATGTTTTTGTAGAATTTTTTGGAGCATTTTTTTCCAGCGGAAAAAAAAAACGCTAAACGATTTTCTTCAGCTTTTTTTTACCCTTCATGTACTGTAAAAAAAAAAAAAACACTAATAATATGTTCTTAAAAGCTTCTAAAACACTGCTTCAAGCCAGCACAAAAATGCTATTATTAGCATTGTTTATAAAAATGCTAGTGTGCATGGAGCTCCCCTGCAGAATGTATCAGTTTACATGGATGAGACCATCCATTTACCACTGGCAGGGGTGATTCAAATGATCAGCTTTTATTTAATCATATTAAACCTTTATCCCAAGAGGGAGAAAAAAAAACTTTGCTGTAACTGATTATAAAGAGTGAGCTGGAGTTTATATTCAAATCTACTAATACATTTAAAGCGGAGGTCCACCCTAAAGTGGACCTTCCGCTCATTGGAACCCTCCCCCCCCCTCCGCGCCACAATTGGCACCTTTCAGGGGGGTGCAGGTACCTGTACAGTACAGGTATCTGCACCCACTTCCGGCGTAGATTCTGCAGAAGGTACGGCCCTTTCCGCAGAATCTATGTCCCTTTCCGAAGGTCCCCCGCTGCCTGCTGGGAAACACACGGATCCCAGAGACAGCGGGGACCATCCTTATTGCGCAGCGCGACTCGCGCATGCGCAGTAGGGAACCGGGAAATGAAGCCGAAAGGCTCCACTTCCTGATTCCCATAGCTAAGATGGGGGCGGCAGCTCCCTAGAGACGATCGAGAGATCGGCTTCGTGTGCCGACATTGCGGGCGCGCTGGGCGGGGAAGTGTCATTATTTTAAAAGTCAGCAGCTGCAGTATTTGTAGCTGCTGGCTTCTAAAAAAAAAAAAAAACGGCGGACTCCCGCTTTAAGACTTGCATCGCTCCCAGACTGACAATGCTGCTGTCTGCTGTGCATCCTATGCTCATTCCTCCAGAGTGTTGCCTCAGTAATACAGGAGTTGTGTTACTGGGCAGATCATCCGGTAAAAACAGAGGGAGGAAAAAAGCCAAAGAAAAGAAAACCAATGCAGCCACGACATCTAATGATTGCTAAGCTGCAATATAATAAAATTTTGGTTTCGGGTTTAAGGTGATATTCAAGTCCAGTTAAAAAAAAAAAACATGTTATACTTCCCTGCTCTGTGCAAGGGTTTTGCACAGAGAGGCCCCCGATCCTCCTTTTCTGGGCTCCCCCCATGGCGCTGCTGACTCCTCCTCTTCTCGAGTTCCCCCACAGAGAGCCACCCACGCGGGCGCACTCCCGAGTCCTGCTGCTGCGTCCATTGAAACAGACAGCAGGACTCGGCCCCTGCCCCCCAGTTCCCATGTCACTGGATTTGATTGACAGCAGGGGGAGCCAATGGCTCCTGCTGCTATCAATCTATCCAATCTGGACCCAGGACAACGGCTGGAGCTAGAATGCATTAAAGCCAGAAAAGCCATGTACAAAGATTGGACTGCTAAGCAAAACAAATGACCAAATTGTCTATGTATATATAGGAAAAGACGGAACACAAAATGATTTAATGACACAGACAACATTCACTTATATATGTAAAATAAAAAAATGTCCACATATTCTGTGTAATATAAATACATGATGAATATATAAATAGCAGGACTAAAAAAAACGATTCTCTTTTCTCTCCAGGAGTAAATGATGTCCTATCCACCAACGACAGAGAACCAGCTCAACGGACTACCACCGAGGACAACCATCAAACTCCAACCACCACCAAGAGAAAGAAAGTCTTATTAAACACCATGAAGAAAAAGCCTTCTCCACTGGTCCCATCCAACAGCACCGAGAAGGACTTGTCACATGCACTGATCACTAACACTGGTACTATGAAGGGCCGAGTGTGTGCAGTGGGATCCAACACTGGTTCCATTAGGACCCGGCCACGCATAGTGTTACCTCCCAGCACAAAAATCACTACGACACGTAAGCCATCCCCACCAGTACCAACCAGCAGTGCCAAGAAGGATGGGTCACGCGCAGTGGTCACAAACACCGGTGTCATGAAAGAGTCATGCACAGTGGTCCCCATTACCTGTGCTCTGAAGGACCCATTATGTGCAGGGGTACCCAACACCGGTACCATGAAGGCACGGCCACGCATAATGTTACCTCCCATCACTGACACCACTATAAAACATAAACCATCTCCACCAGTCCCCTTCAGCAGTGCCAAGAAGGACGGGGCAGTGGTCACCAGCACTGGTGTCAGAAAGGACCGATTATGTGCAGTGGTATCCAAAACCGGTGCCATGAAGGCCCAGCCACGCATAGCATTACCTCCCATCACTGAAATCATTCTGAAACATAAGCCATCTCCACCGGTGCCATCCAACAGTGCCAAGCAGCGAAGCACACGCGCAGTGTTACCTCCAATCACTGACACCACTATGAAGCATAAGCCATTATGTGCAGGGGTACCCAACACCGGTACCATGAAGGCACGGCCACGCATAATGTTACCTCCCATCACTGACACCACTATAAAACATAAACCATCTCCACCAGTCCCCTTCAGCAGTACCAAGAAGGACAAAGCAGTGGTCACCAACACTGGTGCCATAAAGGACCGATTATGTGCAGTGGTATCCAAAGCCGGTGCCACGAAGGCCTGGCCACGCATAGTATTACCTCCCATCACTAAAACCATTACGAAACATGAGCCATCTCCACCAGTGCCATCCAATAGTGCCAAGAAAGACTGGGCACCCGCAGTGGACACAAAATCTAGTGCCATAAAAGAGGAGCCATGCACAGTGGACTCCAATACCTGTACCATAAAGGGCCAGCCACGTGCAGTGTTATCTCCCATCACTGACACTGCCACAAAGCATAAGCCATCTCCACCAGTCCCATCCAGCACTGCCAAGAAGGGCTGGTCATACATTGCGATACCTGACATCATAAACCGTAGGCCATCTCTACCAGTCCCATTCAAAACTGCCAAGAAGGACTGGTCACGTGCATTGTTTGCTAACACCGATGCCACGAAAGATGTGTCATCCACAGTAGTCTCCAACACCGATGCCATGAAGAACCGATCACACACAAGGATCCTCAACATCATTGCCAAGAAGGACCGGTCACGCACAGTGAAACCCTACACTGGCACCATGACGAACCATAAGCTATCCCTGCCAGTTCCATCCAACAGTGTCAGGAAGGCCTTGTTACGCCCAGTGGTCACAAACACTGGTGTCATTAGAGATCGGTTATGCAAAGTGGTCCCCAACACCAGAGCTATGAAGGACCAATCATGCACAGTGTTACCCTCCATTACTAAAATTACCATGAACCATAAGCCATCTCCACCAGTTCAACCCAAAAGTACCAAGAAGCAATGGTCACGCAAAGTGCTACCCTGCATTGCCAACACCACCTTGAACAGTAAGCAATCTCAAGCAGTCCCATCCAACAGTACCAGGAAGGACCAATCACATCCAGTGCTACCCTATGTTGATGACAAGAGGATCCAGTCCCGCAGATTGCTGCTCAGAACAATTGCCAGTAAGTTTAAGCTGCATGCAGCGTTGGGCAACACTGATGCCACGAAGAATCGGTCACCTGCACGGCTGCTAAATGCTGGAGCCATGAGGGATCGATCACCTGCAGTGCAGCCAAACTATGCTGTCGTGAAGCATAGATTACGTGCAGTGCAGCCAAACGCTGATGCCATGAAGGATCGATTACGTACAGTGCAGCCAAATGCTGATGCCATGAAGGATCTGAGACCTGCAGTGCTGCCAAATGCTGGTGCCCTGAAGGATCGGTCATCTGCAGTGCTTCTAAACATTGGTACAATAAAGGATGAGTCACCTACAGTGGTTCCCAAAACCAATGTCATGTGTGACACGTCTAACAGACTGGCCTTGGAAAAAGGCTTCACCATCCATTCAAAACTTGGACAGGGGTCCTTCGGGAAGGTGATGTTGGCTTCTCATCCCGCAAGTAGCAGGATGCTGGCGGTGAAGATAATTGAGAAGGCAAATGACCCCGATCCAAATTTTACCCGTAGAGAAGGTCGCCTCCTGAAAGCTGTCAGAAACAACCCGTTTGTTACCCATCTGTATGGCTCATTCGAATCAGAAGTAAGTCTTTTCATATTTCAATTTCTTTATCTCTTCCTGTATTGCCCTCCCCTACTGATGCCAACCTCCTAAAATAGTTCTGTAAATGGGGCTTTTGGGGATTTCAGCATGCAATGTAATTTAAATGTAAATTAATGAAGTCTATATTTATTTTTTTCACACAGGACCAACTCGTTCTTGTCATGGAATATCTACACGGAGGGGATCTTTCGAATATCATAAACCGCGTAGCTCCACTTCCTGAGGACACCATAAGGTAAGACCGATGTCTGGGCCGCACTAGAGTTGGGGGTGGCTGACCACTGACCACAAGCAGTGACATAGCCAGGCCCTTCCAACTCAGCCCCATTCATCCATACACCTATGATCTATAGCAGGGACCCTCAAACTACGGCCCTCCAGCTGTTGCGAAACGACACATCCCATGAGGCATTGTAAAACTCTGACATTCACAGACATGACTAGGCATGATGGGAATTGTAGTTCCTGAACAACTGGAGGGCCGTAGTTTGAAGACCCATGATCTATAGGAAGAAGTCTGTTCATCTTTAGCTTTAATTGGTCTGTGATGTATGCGAATGCTAATATATTTCTTTCTTTCTCTTTCTCCATCAGAAATCTCACTGCAGAAATACTATGCGGCCTGAAGTTCCTGCATTCTAAGGATATAATGCACAGGTAATGATTGCATTAACTGACTAATAATAGAGTTTATAATGGGTTTATAATGGGTCACCACACCTAAATTATTTTTAGTTATGGCAATATAATGCTGGAGGAATCACCCCTTGACGTCTTTTCATTTTTGGTGAATCAGGGATCATTTCTACCAGAGTTCCCACTTGTTTAGCCTTCCATGATGTCTCTCCTTCCATCTGCTGCAGAAGTCTCAGGGCTCATGACGCAATCTATTAAAGAGGAAGTAAACCCTGATGAGTTTACTTCCTCTTTCATTCCCTGCAAAGGTAAAGCATAATGGACTACTATGCATCGCATAGTAATCCATTATGTGTCACTTACCTGACACAGGAGCCAGCGAAGTCACCGTTGTCCCCTGTAGTCCGTCGCATCCATCTTCTCGGTGGGTCTCGCTGCTCCGCCGCTGTCATTCAGCGAAGCCGTGATGACGTCACTCCCGCGCATGTGCATGGGAGCCGCCACTCGCGGTGTGCTGAGTGCGCCTGCGCGCCGCTGTCTATGGCAAATGCACCGTAGACAGTGGTGCCTGTCTTTTGGCAAATATCTCCTAAACCATGTAGGTTTAGGAGATATTTCTTGGACCTACAGGCTTACCTGTAGGTCAAATTTGGTTGTAAGGGTTTACAACCACTTTAATAAAACAATTCAAGAGGAGTGAAAGCTCCTCATACTTAATATAGCAGGTGGGCGGAGCTGAGAACTCCGTAATAGAGATCCTACTGAAGGCAAATTTAAAAGAAACTGATATCAACCCATAAATAAATAAATATTGTATTTTTATTCGTCTTTAATGAACTTGTCAGATATCTCACCATCCACTCTTTTTTCTTTACAGAGATCTCAAACCAGAGAATATCCTACTGGACGAAGTTGGCCATGCTAAAATTTCCGATTTGGGTTTGTCAGAGAGCGGTGTCTCCGAATTCAGAAGAACTACAGGATGTAGCGGGACATTGCATTACATGGCCCCAGAGGTAAGTACCCTGCCAGATTTTTAAACTTAGTGGTCATCTTTACTCAGATATACCAGTTATAATTATTGGAGATACTGTATAAAAAAAAGTTAAAGGGGTGCTCCCCCCTTTCACTAAATGGAGAATTTCACCACCGATACTCCAGTCGTTTTCAGTGGGTTTCAAGGCCAGAACTATATCCCCCAACAAAAGGTGGGAAGTTCTGAGCAGCAGTGTTGGAGCTACTTTGTAGGACCCAATGGAGACATACAAATAAGATAAAACTTCCGCAACTGCTTGCCTGCTGTAGTCACTTTGCCATAGTGAGGCTTGTGAACATTGAGCTGTTGGGGTCAACATACCTTTATAAAAGGGCAAATTCACCCTCTATATTTGTCGTGTTGATTAGGGACAAACTTGGGTTCGGTCAGAACCTGGAAGTTCTAACCAAACCCCAACCGATCAAATAAATAAAACTGGCAATTTATTTTATCTACTCCGTCCAACACAAAAAAACAAAGTTTTGACTATACATAAACTTTAAGCCTCCAATATTCACAAGCCCTGCCCCAGTTTGATGCTTTTGATCACGATTTTGGGAGTCCCGGGAGAATTCCGACATTACAAATGCCAATAGAATTTGTAAGGAAGACAGAGTCATGTCTGTCCTCCGCCTGACCCGAAAATGTTCTCATATTTCTTTCTCTCCCTTATTTTTCTACAGGTCCTTCAAGGCGATCCACACTTTACAGTGGCTGATTATTTTTCATTGGGACTGATAGTATACGAGATGGCTGTAGGGAAACACCCGTTCTGGAAAAGCCAGAAGTCCGCAGAGGAAATGCTGGGGACAGTGCTTACCACGAAGATTAATTATCCACCGGAAATGAGCCGTGATCTCCGTGACCTCATCCAAAGGGTAAGTATGCGCAGAGATTTAGCTTTTTGTAAGGGACAAAATCCTTTCCAGGTTATATAGATATATTGTTGTTAGGATTGTAGAAAACACAATTTCACATTCTTACCTGAGCACAATTATGTAGATCAGGGGGTGGAATTAACAATGTCTCAGGCTTGGTGGTCAGTGAGACAAACAAAAATGACATAGTGGGGGGTACTTACTAAAACTGGAGAGTGCAAAATCTGGTGAAACTCTGTACAGAAACCAATCAGCTTCCAGGTTTTATTGCCAAAGCCTAATTGAACAAGCCGAAGTTAGAAGCTGATTGGCTACCATACACAGTTGCACCAGATTCTGAGTGCTCCAGTTTTAGTAAATCTTCCCCAGAGCTTGTGGTCAGTAGGAAGAGAAATACTGGCCCCATCTTTTGTATAAGTGTGAGGAATACTGCCCTATCTTTTATATCAGTGGGAGGAATAGTGCTCCATCATTGGTATCAGTGGGAGGAATAGTGCCCCATCATTGGTATTAGTGGGAGAAATAGTGCCCCATCATTGGTATTAGTGGGAGGAATAGTGCCCCATCATTGGTATTAGTGGGAAGAATAGTGCCCCATTATTGGTTTCAGTGAGAGGAGTAGTGCCCCATCATTGGTATTAGCTGGAGGAATAGTTCCACCTCACTGGTATTAGTTGGAAGAATAGTGCCCCATCATTGGTGTCAGGGGGAGGAATAGTGCCTCATCATTGGTATTAGTGGGAGGAATAGTGTCCCATCATTGGTAGAGAGGAATAGTGCCTCATCATTGGTAATAGTGGGAGGAATAGTGCCTCATCATTGGTATTAGTGGGAGGAATAGTGCCCCATCATTGGTATTAGTGGGAGGAATAGTGCCCCATCATTGGTATTAGTGGGAGGAATAGTGCCCCATCATTTGTGTAAACAAAGAAGCAGCCCTTGTGCCCCCGAACATTCCATTGCTGAAGATGTTTAGAACTTGAATTTTGTGGTCTGTGTGGTTCATCTGGAAAGTGATGGGGCTGTCGCATATGCCGAAAATTAGTTTTTTGGGGACATTCCATAAACAGACAGAATATAAACTTCTCCTGGTGTTGCCATCATTCTAATTAAAAAGAATGATCTTTTTACTAAATTGCAAATGCCATTTTTAATACATTATTATTAATTGCTATTAAAATCTATTATAAGCTAATATTACACAAATAAGGGACCGCACTAAGAATAAATCCATTCCCGACATACGGTAGTAACAGGTTTGAAAGTCAAAGGAAGCTGAAATATGTAACTGACAGAATCAAATTTAAACTGAGTGGGGTGGGGAGTTCTATTGTTCAGCTATTGTTGTTTTTTTTCAATGTTTCTTATGTTATTTCATTGTCTTTTATAGCTCTTATGCATCGACCAAGAAAAACGAAAGATCCAGGTAGAGGACCTCAAAAGGCACCCGTTCTTCAAGAACTTTGACTGGGCCAAGTTAGAGAAGAGACCTCCACCCCCGGACATTCACTTTGGATCTGCAAGTATATAAATAAGGGAGGAGGGGGTAAGAGAGAGAGAGGAGGTGGGGTTGAGAGTGAGAGAAAGAGGGGGTGAGTGAGAGAGAGTGAGGGGGGCTGAGAGAGAGAAAGTGTGGGGGTGAGAAAAAGAAAGGAGGGACAGAGAGGGAGGGAAGTGAGAGAGGGAGAAGGGTGGGGAATGAGAGGGGTGGGGAGTGAGGGAGGGGTGAGAGAGAGAGAGAGAGAGGAAGGTGGGGATGACGGGGGGGGTGAGAGAGAGAGAGGAGGTTGAGAGAGAAGGGGTAGGGAGTGACAGGGGGGGTGAGCGAGGGAGGGGGTGGAGGGTTAGAGAGAGAGGGGTGGGGGTGAGGAAGGGGTGAGAGAGGAAGGTGGGGGTTGACAGAGAGGGGGAGGGGTGAGAGAGGGGGGGTGAGAGAGAGAGAGAGAGAGGGCAATTGAGAGGGGAGGGCGGGAGGGGAGGGTGGGGGGGGTGGGCGCGGAGAGAGAAAGGGGCACATAGCCAGCTCTGCCATCCTCACTGGGGGCACAGACAACACAGCTTGAAGCTTCATCTAAGGGAATGGCATGTGCTCTGTGTGCACCCGGGCCGAGCCGTGTTCAGTGCCGGGTAGTGTAAGGATGAAGGATTACTCACTCAGTCCCTTCATCGGCTCCTCCTCTCCATTCTCTTCCCATATCCGGGGCTCCCGGTCAGCCCCCTCTGGGTTGTAGATGTCTACTGGGACACACAGCTGTAGAGACACAGCCGCTGAGTCCTAATGTGATATGTGTGGGGGGGGGGGGGGGGTTGTGCACCTACCTGCACAGATGTCACATTAGGACACAGCAGTCGTCACTACAGCCACATTTTCCATCAGACATCAATGTTCTTTACATGATTTCTGTACATGTATGAATGTGGTACTCTCGATGTCACTAACCCGTCTCTACATTATGAGCATTTTACAGGGAGATGAACTGCGTACCCTAGACTGATAATTCAGGGGGCGTCAGAAGAGATTTTTTTTCCCCATTGGAGCCAATCTGCCCAAGGAATTTTTCCGTCTTCTTCTGGAACATCTGAAGGTTTAGGGGCCTGGAAAGGCATTAATTCTGAAGAGTCCGAGGATAACGCTGACAGATCAATAATTAGATACCCACAGGACACCCCCAGGGGGTTTTGATTTCCTCCATGTTGTCCAGGTAGATCTCAACCTCTGAAAGGATGTAGGATATCTGAATAGAACACTAGATTGAATTATTCAGGTAGATGATTTGGACGCTCTAGACTGATGATTCAGGGACAATCCGATCGCCTTATGGGGTCAGGAAGGAATTTTTCCCCCTTGGAGCCAATTCCACCAGGGGGGTTTTCGCCTTCCTCTGAATCATCTGAAGGTTTAGGGGTCAGAAAAGTAAGGTGATAACACCGATCAATACATAGATAGGTGATAGATAGACAGATAGATGATAGATGGAATTTTACAGGTAGATGATTTGGGCGCTCTAGACTGATGGGGTCAGGAAGGAATTTTTTTCCCCTTTGGAGCCAATTTGACCAAGGGGGGGTTTTTGTCTTCCTCTAAAATAAATCATCAAAAGGTTGTTTCTTTTTCAAGTTTTTTATTTAATTAGTCAAAAGACATGAACCACGGCAGCATGCTAACATATATACAGGTGTGTGTGTGTGTGTGTGTGGGGGGGTGCTGACCTATATACAGGTGTGTGTGTGTGGGGGGGCGCTGACCTATATACAGATGTGTGTGTGTGGGGGGGGGGGGGGACACTGACATATATACAGATGTGTGTGTTTGTGTGTGTGTGTGTGTGGGGGGCGATGACATATATACAGGTGTGTGTGGGGGGGGCACTGACATATATACAGGTGTGTGTGGGGGGATGACATATATACAGGCGTGTGTGGGGGGGGGGCACTGACATATATACAGGTGTGTGTGGGGGGATGACATATATACAGGTGTGTGTGGGGGGGCGCTGACCTATATACAGGTGTGTGTGTGCGGGGGGGGGGGGGGCGCTGACATATATACAGGTGTGTGGGGGGAGTACAGAAATATATAGAGGTGTGTATGTGTGGGGGCTGATATATACAGGTTTGGGGAATCGGAATAATATACAGGTGTGTGTGGGGGGGCTGACATATATACAGATGTGAGGGGGGCTGATATATATACAGGTTTGGGGGCTGACATATATTCAGGTTTGGGGGGCTGACATATATACAGGATTGTCTGGATCCGCCAGCTACCTGGACTGATGGCAGTCTCTGCCTCTCTGCAAGAAGCTGAGACAGCGATCCCCGGCCCTCCACAGCTCAGTGCTCCAATGAGCATGGAGGAGCAGAGCAGGAGAGCTGCTGACATAAGGGGTCCATATACTGAACTTGGTGGTGAGTTATTCACTTTAAGGTCCCCACAGAGGACAAGGGGGCACTCTTTACGTCTAGAGGTTAAAAAGATTTCATCTCCAAATATGGAAAGGTTTCTTTACAGTAAGAGTTGCAGAGATGTGGAATAGAATCCCTCCAGAGGTGGTTCTAGTCAGCTCAGTAGATTGCTTTAAAAAAGGTCTGGATTCTTTTCTAAATGTACAGAATATAACTGGGTACTGACATTTATAGGTAAAGTTGATCCGGGGAAAATCCCATTGCCTCTCAGGGGATCAGGAAGGAATTTTTTCCCCTGCTGTAGCAAATTGGAAAATGCTTTGCTGGGGTTTTTTGTCTTCCCCTGGATCAACTGTGGGTATAGGTTTGTGTATATGGGATTGTATTATTATTATTATTTTTTTTTTGGTTGAACTAGATGGACTTGTGTCTTTTTTCAACCTGACTAACTATGAAAGGCAGCAGCTCTCCGCTCGGGGAGGTGAGAGAACCGAGCCATCGGCGATGTTCGGTGGCTCGCTTCTCAGTAAAAAGGCGGCAGGGGACAAAAAAAATCCATACTTTTAATTACCATAAATGAATTAATGTAATATTAGTGCAGTACTCATGAACAAAATATACTCTAAAGTGCAGACAAGTGAATACATATAACAGCCCCCAGATATCTCCAGTGGACATCAAGGTTGAAGGTGCAGTGTCCAAGAAAATCCATCATATAAATGTGCCAAAAACTTCCATCAATGACTTCCGATGGTAATAAATTGTGTTAATCCAGCTATAAGGTGACTGCAGATCTTCCTCCACCAACCCCCATCACACAGCCTACTCACCGGATCTATACGATTCCCATCACAGGAGTCACATACAGCCGATTATCTCCCAATGGTCGTCTCTCAGCGATTCAACAAAGAAAGCGACATGAGCAGATTGGATCAACTCACCAGGTCTCCGATCATCAGTAAGGCATTGAAAGGAAGAAACAGCCTCCCATAGTGAAACACGTATGATTTTATTTAACAATTAGCGCTACGATAGAACTTGGAACAAGCACAACTAAAAGCAGTAAAAATTGCGCTCCACCTGCGTTCCACTGAGGCGGAAGTGACGTATCACGCTCGGCCACTCCTCCGCTCCTCAGTGGCAGTTAGTCTTATAAAGGCTAAGTTCACCTTTCTAGAAAAAATAATAAATACACATCTTTGCACTTATTATTTTTATTTGCAGGAGCCTGGAGAGCATTGCACCCGTGATCAGTGGGTCAGGAGTGCAATGTCGGGTTCTTGTAGACTAGTCCTTCAGCTTTCAGCCTGTACTTCCATACGCCGGTTCCCGCATCGCACCTCTCCTTCAGGCAGTTCACACGGCCTTCTGCGGACCGCTGCGGGTGTCAATACAATGTTAAAGTGGTTGTAAACCCTCTGGGACCACTTTAACCTACAGGTAAACCTATACAGTTTTTAACCAGTTCCCGACCGGCACACGACGTTGTACATCGGCAGAATGGCACAGGCAGGGAAACTGGCATACAGGTACGTCCAGTTGAAATTACTGCCCTCGCGTGCGCGCCGCCTGCCAGGAACCCCGTGAGGGGATACCTTCAATCGTCTCATGGGGCGGCTGAACGGAGAGATGCCGTTGTAAACAGCATCTCCCCGTTCTGCCTAGCAACAAGTGACACTGATCTCTGCTCCCTGTGATTGGAGCAGAGATCAGTGTTCACTAATACACAGCCACGCCCCCCTCAGTTAGTAACACGCCCCTAGGACACACTTAACCCCTACATTGCCACCCCTGGTTAACCCCTTCACTGCCAGTGTCATTTACACAGGAATCAGTGCATTTGCATAGCACTGATTGCTGTATAAATGACAATGGTCCCAAAAATGTGTCAAAAATGCTCTAGGACCACTTTAACCTACAGGTAAACCTAAGATTAAGGCTTACCTGTAAGTGCAAGAACTATCTCCTTAACCTACACGGTTAAGGAGATATTTTACAAAAACTGGGCACCGATGTCTACAGCGCATGTGCGCCGTAGAAAACGGCGCAAGCGCACTGAGCATGCCATTAGTGAAGGCTAACATGCTGTCACTGACAGCTCCCGCGCACATGCGCCGGAGTGATGTAATCGCTGCTTCGGCCACTCACAGTGCCGAAGCAACGACACCCGGAAGGAAGGGTGGTGCTTCGTGGAAGAGGGGACAGCGGTGACATCACTATGCGATGCATAGTAGCCCATTACGCTTTACTTTTGCAGATCGGTTTACAGATCGCAGTGCGAACTGTGGATTCGGACAAGAATCAGATCGCATGGGTGAGAACACTTATGCAATCCGATTCCAGTGCGGGAGGGACGACTCCCTGCACCTATTTTAAAGCGAATCCAATGCGAGTTCAGCCATACAACTGTACGGCTGGCTGATCTTGCATTGTACAGACATCACATTTGATCGTCACGGCAGTGCCGGGTGCGAATCACATGCAATATCTGTGTTCGCTACAGTGTGAACCCGGTCTCAACAAAAAAATTTAAAGAACATAACATGTATGCCCAACATTAGAAGAGTGGGTGGATGTGTGGCGGAAGATTCTAATGTTGGGAATGAAATGCCAGGACAGTTCAAACACCCCCAAGTAGAGTTTCCACCTCATCCCTTTAAATGAAACCACCTTTGAATTACACGGGTTCTGAGGCTAATTAAATGCAGATAAGGCACCAACTGAGTTTAATTACCACCTTAATCAGCCACAGAACCCGTGTAATTTAATATGTGTTCGGGTTTAAAGGGATGAAGTGGCAACCATACCCCCAAGTGACTACTTTTTGGAAAGTAGACACCACAAGGTATTTTCTGAGAGGTAAGCTGAGTCCATGGAAGTCTTTGGGAAAATGACTAACACTGTCACTTTAAATATATATTTCTCACACATGCCATGAGTATACTCGGAATTACACCTCAAAACACATTCTGATACTTCTCCCGAGTATGGAGATACCACATGTGAGAGACTTTTAGGGAGCCTAGCCGCGTACAAGACCCCAAAACCAATGACCACCTTCAGGCTTTCAAAGGGTGTAAATCCAGATACAGTTTGTAAGGGCCCCCTGAACATCAGTACCAAGCAAAAACAGATGTCTGTATGAACCAGAAACCCGGGGATGCCAACGGGAAAACCAGCAGGGAGCTCCAAGAGAACTGACAGGCCGGCCCGCAATCACAGTCTCAAAACACCAGGATCCTGGAAGTGATGTCAGCAGCAGGAGACAATAACCAGCAACCAGTGTGGACCGCAAACAGGAAGCAGAACAGGAAGCAGTCATCAAAGAGGGACGCGTTTCGGAACATCTCATTGGCTCCTTTATCAACCTGATGACTGTATGGGTATGGGACTAATTTATACTACATGGGCCATATACTACATATTCCCCGCCCCTAAGGTCCGCCCATGTAGTATAAATTAGTCCCTAAACAAGCGACACTTTACCGCTGACACGGCCTGCTGGCAGTGTGAAAGGGGTCTTAAGGAGGAGTATGCTCCCTCCAAGTAAGCCTGCCCTTAACCACTTAAGGTCGATCAAAGTGATCTTGCGGATCCACCGTAGAGACCACTATTATCAGAAACCGGGCCGCCAGCTGAAGAAGAGGATGCCAGGGTTATGGCAGCTAGCTGCTGCCATAACAAACATATCCCTTTTCAAAGTGCGTACGTATATCGGCGTGCGGAGGTCCCAAAGTGGTTAAAGCAGGAATACAGCCAAAGCACATTTGGCTGTACTTCTCCCATGGATCAAAGGAGATCAAAGGTGAAGCCTGCTGACGGCTGACATCACAGAGCTGTCAATGAAGTTGGGATCCGCCCACATGCCTGGATCGGTACCCGGCTCAGCAAAGCGCTGAGAGGCTGAGCCGACAGCTCCCACCTAATTTGGGCGTTCTAGCCTGATGATTCAGGGATGACCCGATCACCTTATGGGGTCAGGAAGGAATTTTTTTCCCCTTTGGAGCCAATTTGACCGAGGAGGTTTTTTTTTGCCTTCCTCTGAATCATCTGAAGGTTTAGGGGTCTGGAAAGTAAGGTGATAACACTGATCAATACATAGATAGGTGATCGATAGACAGATAGATGATAGATAACATTTTTCAGGTAGATGATTTGGACGCTCTAGACTGATGATTCAGGGATGATTCGATTGCCTTAGGGGGTCAGGAAGGAATTTTTTCCCTTTTAGAGCCAATATGACCAAGGGGAGTTTTTGCCTTCCTCTAAATCAGGGGTGCCCAACCAGTGGCCCGGAGACAACATGTGGCCTGTGGAGCCTTCTGATGTGGCCCGCGACCTCCTGCTTTGGGATAGCAGGTTCTCAAACCCAGATTGTGGGCTGCCGAACCGCCATCCCAGAGCACCAGTGTTTTAAATGAAGCCAGCGGTAGATGAAGCAAGCGGCGGCGGAGGGAACAGAGCCACCTTTGCAGATGCTTCCTTTATAGCGCCGGCTCCTGTCCCAAGCGGAGTGATACCAAATGCATTCTGCCTGGGACAACAACAGCCGGCGATACCTGAGTGGAAGACTGTTATTAAAGGTAAGTTTATTACTAAAAGCAGTGTATATATGGGGGCATATCTGTTCTGCAGTGGTTACTGGGCTGCTTTCAAACTGATCCGGAGGTGCAGCACACTGCACCTTCGGGTTACCTACACTGAGTCATAGACTTGTGTTATTATCTGCGGGTTTGGTGCGCTTTCAGAAAGTGCACCACACCTGCAGGATATAATAGACATCAATGGCAAAGTGCAGCTAACCTGCAGGAAAGCCACAGGTGCACTGTACTGCACCTGCAGTGCAGGTACACTGCCGCACATCAGTGTGAAAGCAGCCTTAGGCCCCTTTCACATGATCGGTTCAACCCACGCGGACCCTCCATGCACCTCTATGGAGTAGCAGATGTAAACGGACTTGTGTCCATTTGCACCCACCTACTTCCAATCCGATTCACTAATAAAATAAAAAACAGAAGGGGATCCGTCCCCTTCCAGGGGCGGACTGACCAGTTGGTCACTCGGGCGCCGCCCGAGGGCCCGAGGTCATTAGGGGCCCGGTCTCGGCCACTTGAAGCGGCTGTGCCCGTATCACATGCCGCGATCATGCCGATTACAATACGGCGCGCTGCTCCCCGCCGGCCCCTCCTTCCCTCCCGTCCGTCCCAGGTGATGTCACAACGCATACAGTACAAGCACCTGGGACAGACGGGAGGGAAGGAGGGGCCGGCGGGGAGCAGCGCGGAGTTAGCCGTATTGTAATCGGCATGAGATACGGGCACAGCAGAAGAGTGCAGGGGCCGGCGGGGAGCTGTGCCGTTAAAAGTATTATCGCCATCCGCCGGTAAGTGAAGCCTGGGCCTGCCACAAGTGATGGGGGGGTAGCGGTACAGATGCATGGGGCCCCGGATCCTCCCTGTGTGTGTGTCCCCCCTGTGTGTGTGTGTCCCACCTGTGTGTGTGTGTCCCCCCGTGTGTGTGTCCCCCCCGTGTGTGTGTCCTCCCCGTGTGTGTGTCCTCCCCGTGTGTGTCCTCCCCTGTGTGTATGTGTGTCCTCCCCTGTGTGTGTGTGTCCTCCCCTGTGTGTGTGTGTGTGTCCTCCCCTGTGTGTGTCCTCCCCTGTGTGTGTCCCCCTGTGCCCTCCCGTGTGTGTGTCCCCGTATGTGTGTGAGTGTTCCCGTATGTGTGTGAGTGTCCCCGTATGTGTGTGTGTGTGAGTGTCCCCGTATGTGTGTGTGTGTGTGTGTGAGTGTCCCCGTATGTGTGTGTGTGTGAGTGTCCCCGTGTGTGTGAGTGTTCCCGTATGTGTGTGTGTGAGTGTTCCCGTATGTGTGTGTGTGAGTGTTCCCGTATGTGTGTGTGTGTGAGTGTCCCCGTATGTGTGTGTGTGTGAGTGTCCCCGTATGTGTGTGTGTGTGAGTGTCCCCGTATGTGTGTGTATGAGTGTCCCCGTATGTGTGTGTGTGTGTCCCCGTATGTGTGTGTGTGTGTGTGTCCCCGTATGTGTGTGTGTGTGAGTGTTCCCGTATGTGTGTGAGTGTCCCCGTATGTGTGTGAGTGTGTGTATCCCCCGTGTGTGTGTGTGTGTGTGTGTGAGTGTATCCCCCTGTGTGTGTGTGTGTGTGTGAGTGTATGCCCCTGTGTGTGTGTGTGTGTGTGTGTGTGTGTGTGTGTGAGTGTATCCCCCTGTGTGTGTGTGTGTGTATCCCCATGTGTGTGTATCCCCCTGTGTGTGTGTGTGTGAGTGTATCCCCCTGTGTGTGTGTGTGTGTGTGTGAGTGTATCCCCCTGTGTGTGTGTGTGAGTGTATCCCCCTGCGTGTGTGTGAGAGTGTATCCCCCTGTGTGTGTGTGTGTGAGTGTGTGTGTGTGTGTGTGTCCCTGTGTGTGTGTTTGAGAGAGTGTGTCCTCCTGTGTGTGGTGTGTGAGTGTGTGTCCCCCCTGTGTGAGTGTCCCCCCCCTGTGTGAGTGCCCCCCCCCTGTGTGTGTGTGAGAGTGTATCCCCCTGTGTGTGTGTGTGAGAGTGTATCCCCCTGTGTGTGTGTGTGTGTGTGTGTGTGTGTGTGTGAGAGTGTATCCCCCTGTGTGTGTATGCGAGAGTGTATCCCCCTGTGTGTGTGTGTGTGTGTGTGAGAGAGTGTGTCCCCCTGTGTGTGTGAGTGTATCCCCCTGTGTGTGTGTGTGAGTGTATCCCCCTGTGTGTGTGTGTGAGTGTATCCCCCTGTGTGTGTGTGAGAGTGTATCCCCCTGTGTGTGTGTAAGAGTGTATCCCCCTGTGTGTGCGTGAGTGTGTGTGTGTGTGTGTCCCTGTTTGTGTGTTTGAGAGAGTGTGTCCTCCTGTGTGTGATGTGTGAGTGTGTGTCCCCCCTGTGTGAGTGTTGCCCCCCTGTGTGAGTGTTCCCCCCTTGTGTGAGTGTCCCCCCCTGTGTGAGTGTCCCCCCCCTGTGTGTGTGTGAGAGAGTGTTTCCCCCTGTGTGTGTGTGTGAGATTGTATCCCCCTGTGTGTGTGTGTGAGAGTGTATCCCCGTGTGTGTGTGTGTGTGTGTGAGAGAGGGTATCCCCGTGTGTGTGTGTGTGTGTGTCTGTGTGTGAGAGTGTGTCCCCCTGTGTGTGTGTGTGTGAGAGAGTGTGTCCCCCTGTGTGTGAGAGTGTGTCCCCCTATGTGTGTGTGTGTGTGTGAGAGTGTGTCCCCCTGTGTGTGTGTGTGTGTGTGTGAGAGTGTGTCCCCCTGTGTGTGTGTGTGAGAGTGTGTCCTCCCCCCCTGTGTGAGTGTGCGTTTCCCCCTGTGTGTGTGTGCGTGAGTGTATCCCCCTGTGTGTGTCCCTGTGTGTGTCCCTGTGTGTGTCACGAATGTTAATTCTCTATTACGAACGCTAGTTTACAAGACCGACCGCTTCCGGCTCGTCCTTGCTTCCGAGCATGTGTGTTTGTACTTTCGACTTTTGTCAGACGGACTTGTGTACACACGTTCGTAAAATCCCACAACAGACTGTTGTCCATAGAAAATGTATAAACCTGCCATCCAACATTTGTCCACGGAAAGTTGGCCAACAATTGTCCGAAGAAGCGTACAAACAGTCGGATTTTCTACCAACAGCCTGTCATCACACAATTCCCATTGGAAAATATGATCGTGTGTACGAGGCTTTAGAAACACTTCCTAGGGAACACATTGAGCCCTTTGATCGCCTCCTAGTGATAACCCCTTCCCTGCCAGTGTCATTTATACAGTAATCAGTGCATTTTTATAGCACTGATTGCTGTATAAATGTCAATGATCCCCAAAAAAATGTCAAAAGTGTCCGATCTGTCCACTGCAATGTCGCAGTCTCGCTAAAAAGGGCAGAACGCCGCCATTACAAGTAAAAAAAATATCCATAAATCTATCCCATAAATCTATCCCCTTTTGTAGACGCTATAACTTTTGCACAATCCAATCAATATACGCTTATTGCAATTTTTTTACCAAAAATATGTAGAAGAATACATACCGGCCTAAACTGATGAAGAAATTTGTTTTTTAAAAACATTTTTGGGGATATTTATTATAGCAAAAAATAAAACATTGTTTTTCAAAATTGTCGCTCTTCTTTTGTTTATAGCACAAAAAATTTAAAAAACGCAGAGGCAATCAAATACCACCAAAACAAAGCTCTATTTGTGGGAAAAAAAGGACAACAATTTTGTTTGGGTACAACGTCGCACGACCGCGCAATTGTCAGTTTAAACGACACAGTGCCGAATCGCAAAAAATGCCCCGGTCATTAATGGGGTAAAACCTTCCGGGGCTGAAGTGGTTAAAAAACGTCAGTTTGGGCCAAGTGCATCCTGAATTTTCGGTTTCGGGCACCGCCAATTACAAGAGATTATTCAGCTGCGTGAGAAGACGAACGTCCAATATAACGAGACGTTGTGCAAATATTACCTCAGGACCACCATTGGGCCTACAGAAATGAACAATGAATTAAATATTAAATCATAAATCTAATAATCATAATAATACAAAATAAATAAATAACAAATCAAAATGAATAAATACAAATAGAGGAAAAAAGTAAAACATGTTTAATTAAAATAAAAAAATAAAATAGAGATACCTCTCATTGCGGGTGCCCCTGAGGATGGCTGGCGTTCGTCTTGGCGTTGCAGACCTGATGGCGAGAACAGCGGTCGCAGGGGGCGGAGAGGTGGATCCTGTTGTCCAATCAGCCTGGAATGGAGCTGGAACTCAGAACCCGCCCACCTCCTCTGTGTGTTATTCCCTCCCTAGTCATGTCTGGTCTCTTCTGCTCCAGGATTTAGTGGCACTGAAAGGCCATGTGACTGAAATTTTCTTCTCTCCCTCTCCACTTCCCCCTTAGGGGGCTTCCAAGTTAACTACCCAGGGGCAGGAAGTACATATATAATACACTTACAGTCGTTATCTGATTCAAACAGTGGAGGGCAGCAGATCCCTATGATATGTTTATCTCTGTCTGCATAGCAACCAGTCACTTCTACACAGAAACCTGACTGGTTGCTAGGGACGTCCACTCCGCTTCTAGCTCGGCCATTTGAGGCCTTTTCATTATTTCAGTGATTCATGTTAGTCACAGAGGATTAGTGTGCACAGATATGACTTACGGGGATAGGGATGAGGACACTGAACATTGAAGCTCGAGGATAAGGATGAGGACACTGAACATTGAAGCTCGGGGATAAGGATGAGGACACTGAACATTGAAGCTCGGGGATAAGGATGAGGACACTGAACATTGAAGCTCGGGGATAAAGGTGAGGACACTATACATTGAAGCAGGGGGATAAGGATGAGGACACTGAACATTGAAGCAGGGGGATAAGGATGAGGACACTGAACATTGAAGCAGGGGGATAAGGATGAGGACACTGAACATTGAAGCTCGGGGATAAGGATGAGGACACTGAACATTGAAGCTTGTGGATAGGGATGAGGACACTGAACATTGAAGCTCGGGGATAAGGATGAGGACACTGAACATTGAAGCTCGGGGATAGTGAGGACACTGAACATTGAAGCAGGGGGATAAGGATGAGGACACTGAACATTGAAGTTCGGGGATAAGGATGAGGACACTGAACATTTTGAAGCTTGTGGATAGGGATGAGGACACTGAACATTGAAGCTGGGGGATAGGGATGAGGACACTGAACATTGAAGCTCGGGGATAGGGATGAGGACACTGAACATTGAAGCTCGGGGATAGGGATGAGGACACTGAACATTGAAGCTCGGGGATAGGGATGAGGACACTGAACATTGAAGTTCGGGGATAAGGATGAGGACACTGAACATTGAAGCTCGGGGATAGGGATGAGGACACTGAACATTGAAGCTCAGGGATAGGGATGAGGATACTGAACATTGAAGTTCGGGGATAAGGATGAGGACACTGAACATTTTGAAGCTTACGGATAGGGATGAGGACACTGAACATTGTAGCTCGGGGATAGGGATGAGGACACTGAACATTGAAGCTTGGGGATAGGGATGAGGACACTGAACATTGAAGCTCGGGGATAGGGATGAGGACACTGAACATTGAAGCTCGGGGATAGGGATGAGGACACTGAACATTGAAGCTCGGGGATAGGGATGAGGACACTGAACATTGAAGCTCGGGGATAGGGATGAGGACACTGAACATTGAAGTTCGGGGATAAGGATGAGGACACTGAACATTTTGAAGCTTGCGGATAGGGATGAGGACACTGAACATTGAAGCTCGGGGATAGGGATGAGGACACTGAAGCACAGGGATAGGGATGAGGACACTGAACATTGAAGCACAGGGATAAGGATGAGGACACTGAACATTGAAGCACAGGGATAGGGATGAGGACACTGAACATTGAAGCACAGGGATAAGGATGAGGACACTGAACATTGAAGCTCGCGGATAGGGATGAGGACACTGAACATTTTGAAGCTAGCGGATAGGGATGAGGACACTGAACATTGAAGCACAGGGATAAGGATGAGGACACTGAACATTGAAGCTCGGGGATAGGGATGAGGACACTGAACATTGAAGCTCGGGGATAGGGATGAGGACACTGAACATTGAAGCTCGGGGATAGGGATGAGGACACTGAAAATTGAAGCTCGGGGATAAGGATGAGGACACTGAACATTGAAGCATGTAGCTCAGGATAGGCACTACAAGTCCCAGCAATGCAAAACCTACTAGGTAACAAGGGAAGTATTAGTGTTGTAACGCACGGCCCAGTGTTTGTGTTCTGTGTAACATCACTTCTGTAACATTATGTGATGGTTTCGCTGAACTGTATTGCCGAAACTATGTTGGAACGCACGGCGCGAGTGTTTGGAACGCATCGCGCATGCGCAGTACGCAATTTCTGGCGGTAACGTCACTTCCGCAGCATCCTGTGATAGGCCGCAAAATATGACACTACACCGGAACCCTTCATCAGGGAGCAACTCCAGTCCCCCTGTGGTAAAATTTCCTGCGACTCATAAAAATTCCTCACCCCGTCACTTCCGGTGAGGCTCCGACACTCTAACAGCTGACGGCGGGCCTTTACTGCGCATGCGCCAAGTCCGTGATCTGAACGGCGCATGCGCAAGATCTTAATTTCAGCGGTGGTTAAAAATTATAGACAGAGAAATGCTGGTGGGCGGGCGGAGCTGAACAGATGCTCAGGACGTCAGCAGCAGCCCCGCCCACCCCACTAACATGCCCCTGAATCTTAAGTGGTGGTTAAAAATTATACTCAAGTGGGCGGAGACTTGCGGGTGGGCGGGCGGAGCTAAGCTGCTTAGAACGTCATCAGCAGTCCCGCCCACCCCACTAACATGCCCCTGAAGCGCTGGATGTTGTTTATGGTCGAGAAAATTTATGGCTTCAGCTGCTATTAACAGCAATCGCGCATGCGCGGGATTTTTGATTACTGACCAGAAAAATTATGCACTCACTAATGATGGCTTTATTATATCATCGGCAGCACCAATATGTATAGTATTTATTAACCACTTTCAGACCGGACCATTTTGCTGGTAAATGACCAGAGGTCTTTTTACACTTTGGCACTGCGCTGCTTTAACTGGTGATTGCGCGGTCATGCAATGTTGTACCCAAACGAAATTTGCGTCCTTTTCTTCCCACAAATAGAGCTTTCTTTTGATGGTATTTGATTGCCTCTGCGATTTTTATTTTTTGCGATATAAACGTAAAAAGACCGCAAATTTTGAAAAAAAATGATATTTTCTACTTTTTGTTATTAGAAAAATCCAATAAACTCAATTTTAGTCATACATTTAGGCCAAAATGTATTCAGCCACATGTCTTTGGTAAAAAAAGTCAATAACTGTATATTTATTGGTTTGCGCAAAAGTTGTCACATCTACAAACTAAGGTACGTTTTCTGGAATTTACGCAGCTTTTAGTTTACGACTGCCTATCTCATTTCTTGAGGTGCTAAAATGGCAGGGCAGTACAAAACCCCCCCAAATGACCCCATTTTGGAAAGTAGACCCCCTAAGGAAATTGATAAGAGGCATGTTAAGCCCATTGAATATTTTATTTTTTTGCCTCAAGCGATTGAATAATGACAAAAAAAAATTTTTTTTTTTTTTTACACAAAGTTGTCACTAAATGATATATTGCTCACACATGCTATGGGCATATGTGAAATGACACCCCAAAATAAATTCTGCTGCTTCTCCTGAGTACGGGGATACCACATATGTGGGACTTTTTGGGAGCCTAGCTGCGTACGGGGCCCCGAAAACCAAGCACCGCCTTCAGGCTTTCTAAGGGCGTACATTTTTGATTTCACTTCTCACTACCTATTACAGTTTTGAAGGCCATAAAATGCCAAGATGGCACAAAACCCCCACAAATGACCCCATTTTAGAAAGTAGACACCCCAAGCTATTTGCTGAGAGGCATTTTGAGTCCATGGAATATTTTATATTTTGCCACAAGTTGCGGGAAAATTACAAACTTTAATTTTTTTTTATTTTTTTTTCACAAAGTTGTCACTAAATGATATATTGCTCACACATGCTATGGGCATATGTGAAATGACACCCCAAAATAAATTCTGCTGCTTCTCCTGAGTACGGGGATACCACATATGTGGGACTTTTTGGGAGCCTAGCCGCGTACGGGGCCCCGAAAACCAAGAACCGCCTTCAGGTTTTCTAAGGGCGTAAATATTTGACTTCACTCCTTACTACCTATTACAGTTTTGAAGGCCATAAAATGCCAAGATGGCACAAAACCCCCACAAATGACCCCATTTTAGAAAGTAGACACCCCAAGCTATTTGCTGAGAGGCATGTTGAGTCCATGGAATATTTTATATTTTGCCACAAGTTGCGGGAAAATTACAAACTTTTTTTTTTTTTTTTTTTTCACAAAGTTGTCACTAAATGATATATTGCTCACGCATGCCATGGGCATATGTGAAATGACACCCCAAAATAAATTCTGCTGCTTCTCCTGAGTACGGGGATACCACATATGTGGGACTTTTTGGGAGCCTAGCCGCGTACGGGGCCCCGAAAACCAAGCACCGCCTTCAGGCTTTCTAAGGGCGTTACAGTTTTGAAGGCCATAAAATGCCAAGATGGCACAAACCCCCCCCCCCAAATGACCCCATTTTGGAAAGTAGACACCCCTAAATTTAGGGGTACACTAGTGAGACTAGGTAATAAATGGCGGGTGCCCTGAAACTATAAAAAAAATAACTAACCAACCAGCGTCACCTGTAACAGTTATATGGTGATCACTGGTGAAAGGGTTAACTAGGGGGCAATCAGGGGGCTTTATGCGGTAGTATATGGGGGTCCCTGGCGCTATAAAAAGCTGCGGCGAACCTAAATACCTACCTGCCTAACTAGCGTCACCTGTGACACTAATACAGCGATCAGAAAAACGATCGCTTATTAGGCTGGGTTCACACTGGAGCGATGCGGGAACGCCACGAATCCGCGGCGGGTTCCCGCATCACATGCCTCCCGGCGGCAGTTCACACTGCCCTATGCGAACTGCTGGGAGTGTCAGTGAAATGTTAATGACACCCCCAGATCAGTTCGCATATCGCAGTGCGATCTGCAAACTAGGATCGCATGGTGTGTACACCCATGCGATCCGATTCTGCTGCGGACCAAAAAAAGGGTCCCGTGCGAGTTTGCGGCGGGTGCGACACGAATTCAGCCATACTATCTGTATGGCTGAACTCGAATTGCACAGAGATCGGATGTGATAGGCACTGCAGTGCGGTGCGAATCACATCCGTTCTCATAAACCGCTGCAATGTGAACCCAGCCTTAGTGACACTGGCGACGGGGGGTGATCACGGGGTTAAACCTTTATTGGGGGGGTTAGGGGGGTACCTTAGAACTAAAGGGGGCTAACCCTATCTGCCCTAACAGTTATTACAGTCACAAATGACACCCGCCGGGTGATCAGGGGGTTAAACCTTTATTAGGTAATAAATGGCGGGTGCCCTGAAACTATAAAAAAATAACTAACCAACCAGCGTCACCTGTAACAGTTATATGGTGATCACTGGTGAAAGGGTTAACTAGGGGGCAATCAGGGGGCTTTATGCGGTAGTATATGGGGGTCCCTGGCGCTATAAAAAGCTGTGGCGAACCTAAATACCTACCTGCCTAACTAGCGTCACCTGTGACACTAATACAGCGATCAGAAAAACGATCGCTTATTAGGCTGGGTTCACACTGGAGCGATGCGGGAACACCACGAATCCGCGGCGGGTTCCCGCATCGCATGCCTCCCGGCGGCAGTTCACACTGCCCTATGCGAACTGCTGGGAGTGTCAGTGAAATGTTAATGACACCCCCAGATCAGTTCGCATATCGCAGTGCGATCTGCAAACTCGGATCGCATGGTGTGAACACCCATGCGATCCGATTCTGCTGCGGGCCAAAAAAAGGGTCCCGTGCGAATTTGCGGCGGGTGCGGCGGGTGCGATGCGAATTCAGCCATACTATCTGTATGGCTGAACTCGAATCACACAAAGATCGGATGTGATTTGCACTGCAGTGCGGTGCGAATCACATTCGTTTTCATAAACCGCTGCAATGTGAACCCAGCCTTAGTGACACTGGCGACGGGGGGTGATCACGGGGTTAAACCTTTATTGGGGGGGTTAGGGGGGTACATTAGAACTAAAGGGGGCTAACCCTAACTGCCCTAATAGTTATTACAGTCACAAATGACACCAATGCAAAAAAAAAAAAAAAAGGACATTGGTGTCACTGTGACTGGGGGGCAGGGGTAATTGGGGGGGTGATCGGGGGGGTGTGAGTGTGCCTGGCATGTTCTACTGTGTAGTGTCGTGTTGGTGCAACTCACCGATCCTCTCTCCTCGGTGCCGGAACGAAAAATACCGACACGGAGGAGAGATTACATCACTTCCTCTCCTGTGTTTACATTACAGGAGAGGAAGTGATGTGACGAAGGATTTCTATTCGTCGGGAGCGATCGCGAGGGGGTGGGCATGAATGAATGGCCGCCCCCTCATCCCGGATCTCTCCCGAACGAATACCGAACGCCGCAGGCACCGGGCGGGGGCCCGATCGGGCCCCCGACCCGCGGGAAGGCAGGGACGTACATGTAAGCCCATATGCCTACCCGTGCCATTCTGTCGACGTACATCGTCGTGCGGCGGTCGGGAAGTGGTTAAATCTGAACAATAAGCAGTGTATTTATTAAAGCTGAACAATTAGCAGTGTATTTATTAAAGCTGAACAATTAGCAGTGTATTTATTAGGCTGCTTTCACACTGGAGCTGTGCGGGCGTCGGCGGTAAAGCACCGCTATTTTTAGCAGCGCTTTACCGTCGTTTTAGCGGCGGTCTGCGGGCGCTAGCGGGGTGGTTTTAACCCCTGCTAGTGGCCGAAAAAAGGGTTAAAACCACCCGCAAAGCGCCGCAAAGCGCCGCTGCAGCGGCGCTTTGCCGGCGGTATTGCCGCACTGTCCCATTGATTTCAATGGGTAGGAGCGGTTTAGGAGCGGTGAATATACCGCTCCTTCACCGCTCCAAAGATGTGGCTAGCAGGACTTTTTTCACTGTCCTGCCAGCGCACCGCTTCAGTGTGAAAGCCCTCCGGCTTTCACACTGGAGTGACAGGGGCCGGTTTTTTTCAGGCGCTACTTTTAGCGCTGTAACGCCTGAAAACCGCCCCAGTGTGAAAGGGGCATTAAAGCTGAAGAATATGGGCACAATATTGGGGACAGTGTGTGCGTTTGGGGACAGTGGCTGCATTTGGGCACAGTGGCTGCGTTTGGGGCACAATGTCTGCGTTTGGGGACAGTGTGTGCGACAGTGTCTGCATTTGGGCACAGTGGCTGCATTTGGAATGATCACAGTCAATTGCGTGGTAAACGGGCAATGGCTGTTTACCAGCATCAGTGGCGAGCAGTGTTCCCGGGAACACGCCGCCACCAACGTGCACGCGCAGAGCGCGCCCGCGATCGCCATGGAGATGTGGGGCGGCCACCAACGTACACGCGCAGAGCGCGCCCGCGATCACCATGGAGAGGTGGGTAGGCCACCAACGTACACGCGCAGAGCGCGCCCGCGATCACCATGGAGAGGTGGGGCGGCCACCAACGTACACGCGCAGAGCGCACCCGCGGTCGCCATGGAGGGGTGGGGCGGAACCATCTGTGATCACGCGGTAAACAGCCTCATGGCCTGTTCACCACCCTCGGTGGCGAACGGTGTCTCCATGACACACCGCTACCAAAGGAACAGGGATGCAGGCGCATCCCCTGTTTAAAAGGAGGGCTGTCATATGACGCCCTCCCAGAACGAGAGCCGCGCCGCCTGGCTGTCATATGACGAACGGCGGACGGCAAGCGGTTAATCAGTATAAGTGTATACGCAGTGTATTATTTGACAGGGGAGCTTGGATTGATTGACACAGCAGTAGGAGGGGCCAAGGCCATGTAAAAGCACACCATCGTTCTACACAGCTCTGATAGACAGTGTGCCAGTGAGACCCCTCCCACTGGCACACTGGTCATGTGGCCAAGGTCATGTGTAGTTCATGAAAATTCCAGAACAAGTCACTCAGGACGTTGGAGGCACTGGATGAAGAGCTGAGACAATCTTTACCCAGAGCATCTTGCAGACTTGTGTATTTTCACAGGAGAAGGAGAAGCAGTTTGCAGTTTCAAGTATTTGACAGCAGCAGGATGTTTCCTGGCTCAAGGATTTTGACAGGCAAGTTCTTGGTTGAGGATCTTATGTGATGCAAACCCTCTGAAGTGATGGGGGGGGGGGTGTCCTGTGATGTAATGGGGCCTAGTCCTCATGTGATGGGGACCAAGGCCTGATGTGATGGGGGGGGGCCATAAAATACCAAGATGGCACAAACCCCCCCCCATGACCCCATTTTGGAAAGTAGACACCCCTAAATTTAGGGGTACACTAGTGAGACTCACAGGTAGAAAAGCACCTAGGCTGTCAGCGACTGTATCAAAACGCTACAAGAAAAACTGTTAGCGATGGCAGGGATCAGGCCTGACTCTGCGAACGCTGCAGTTATGTGTGTTGTGTTTTGTAAGTGACAGTGATCGATCGATACTGCACTTGGGTGGGCTGGGCTTGGCGGAGGGGCTAAACGCAGGTGCTAGCAGGTATCTGGGCTGATCCCGCTAACAATGCGTTTTGGGAAACCTAAACTGCTGGCGACGCTAATATAGATCTGATCAGATACTATATTACTAAGGGAGGTGTATGCTTTGCGCGTGGGTGTTAGCGGTACTGGCACTAACCTGACGCTGCCTGGGGCGACGCAGACCTTATCTGACCCTCACCCAGCCGGGTGATCAGGGGGTTAAACCTTTATTAGGTAATAAATGGCGGGTGCCCTGAAACTATAAAAAAAAACTAACCAACCAGCGTCACCTGTAACAGTTATATGGTGATCACTGGTGAAAGGGTTAACTAGGGGGCAATCAGGGGGCTTTATGCGGTAGTATATGGGGGTCCCTGACGCTATAAAAAGCTGTGGCGAACCTAAATACCTACCTGCCTAACTAGCGTCACCTGTGACACTAATACAGCGATCAGAAAAACGATCGCTTATTAGGCTGGGTTCACACTGGAGCGATGCGGGAACGCCACGAACCTGCGGCGGGTTCCCGCATCACACTGCCCTATGCGAACTGCTGGGAGTGTCAGCGAAATGTTAATGACACCCCCAGATCAGTTCGCATATCGCAGTGCGATCTGCAAACTCGGACAGGAATCGGATCGCATGGTGTGAACACCCATGCGATCCGATTCTGCTGCGGACCAAAAAAAGGGTCCCGAGCGAGTTTGCGCTGGGTGCGACGCGAATTCAGCCATACTATCTGTATACTATCTGTATGGCTGAACTCGAATCGCACAAAGATCGGATGTGATTTGCACTGCAGTGCGGTGCGAATCACATCCGTTCTCATAAACCGCTGCAATGTGAACCCAGCCTTAGTGACACTGGCGACGGGGGGTGATCACGGGGTTAAACCTTTATTGGGGGGGTTAGGGGGGTACCTTAGAACTAAAGGGGGCTAACCCTAACTGCCCTAACAGTTATTACAGTCACAAATGACACCAATGCAAAAAAAAAATGCAATTGGTGTCACTGTGACTGGGGGTGCAGGGGTGATTGGGGGGGGTTGATCGGGGGGGGTGAGAGTGTGCCTGGCATGTTCTACTGTGTAGTGTAGTGTTGGTGCAACTCACCGATCCTCTCTCCTCGGTGCCGGAACGAAAAATACCGACACGGAGGAGAGATTACATCACTTCCTCTGCCTGTGTTTACATTACAGGAGAGGAAGTGATGTCATGCTGCACTTCCATTCGTCAGGAGCGATCGCGAGGGGGTGGCCATGAATGAATGGCCGCCCCCTCATCCCGCCCATCATTGGTGTCAGTGGGAGGAATAGTGCCCCATCATTGGTGTCAGTGGGGGGGGGAATAGTGCCTCATCATTGGTGTCAGTGGGAGGAATAGTGCCCCATCATTGGTGTCAGTGGGAGGAATAGTGCCCCATCATTGGTGTCAGTGGGAGGAATAGTGGCCCATCATTGGTGTCAGTGGGAGGAATAGTGCCCCATCATTGGTGTCAGTGGGGGGAATAGTGCTCCATCATTGGTATCAGTGGGGGGAATAGTGCCCCATCATTGGTATCAGTGGGGGGGAATAGTGCCCCATCATTGGTATCAGTGGGAAGAATAGTATCCCTTCATTGGTATCAGTGGGAGGACTAGTGCCCCATCATTGGTGTCAGTGGGAGGAATGGTGCCCCATCATTGGTGTCAGTGGGAGGAATAGTGCCCCATCATTGGTGTCAGTGGGAGGAATAGTGCCCCATCATTGGTGTCAGTGGGAGGAATGGTGCCCCATCATTGGTGTCAGTGGGAGGAATGGTGCCCCATCATTGGTGTCAGTGGGAGGAATAGTGCCCCATCATTGGTATCAGTGGGAGGAATGGTGCCCCATCATTGGTGTCAGTGGGAGGAATAGTGCCCCATCATTGGTGTCAGTGGGAGGAATAGTGCCCCATCATTGGTGTCAGTGGGGGGAATGGTGCCCCATCATTGGTGTCAGTGGGGGGAATGGTGCCCCATCATTGGTGTGAGTGGGAGGAATGGTGCCCCATCATTGGTGTCAGTGGGAGGAATAGTGCCCCATCATTGGTGTCAGTGGGGGGAATGGTGCCCCATCATTGGTGTCAGTGGGAGGAATGGTGCCCCATCATTGGTGTCAGTGGGGGGAATAGTGCCCCATCATTGGTGTCAATGGGTGGAATGGTGCCCCATCATTGGTGTCAGTGGGGGGAATAGTGCCCCATCATTGGTGTCAGTGGGAGGAATGGTGCCCCATCATTGGTGTCAGTGGGAGGAATGGTGCCCATCATTGGTGTCAGTGGGAGGAATGGTGCCCCATCATTGGTGTCAGTAGGGGGGAATAGTGCCCCATCATTGGTGTCAGTGGGAGGAATGGTGCCCCATCATTGGTGTCAGTGGGAGGAATGGTGCCCCATCATTGGTGTCAGTGGGGGGAATATAGTAGTTGTCGTGTGTGATTATATGTCGGTGTTACATTGTATAGACATATCAGCATAAAGCAGTAAATGGGATGTACAAAAAAGTGCAAAATGTTAGTAAAAAGCTTCTAGAAATGCGATCCAAAGAACAGAGAGAAGAAGGTGGCTGCGCTGGTAATAAATACATGGAAAGTACAAATAGATAGATTGATAATAAATGACAATGTATAAAACTGATTGTGGTAGAAATAAATATTCTTCACACAATAAACTGATAAATGTGACAAATAATGAATATTAAATAAACAAATCTGTGAAGTGCAAAAAATAACTGAGAGCAAAGTGTTTGGTGGAAGATCCGTGTCCACCGAATGTGGTACGGAATTCTCTTCTCAGGAGGAACGCACACCGCCCACCATGTGAAGTCCACCACCACGTGCCACCCCTGAGGGATTGAAGCCTTACCCGCTTATAACCCCAAAAAGCACATCACAGTAGGCAGCCAATAGATGTCAACCACGGGGGCTCCACCCCAAACCAGATATTTCCGGGAATCCAGACTCCAACATGTATGGAGGAAATATATAGCAGACTCTCATATACCAGGAAACTCCCGATTTATATATAACTTGCAAGATCACAGGAGCATCGATTGCTATGTGTGGACGCCCGTGCGCTATGACTCCCATACGCGGTGACGTCAGCATGTCAAACTCCTCCCGATGCACGTTTCGTCACAAGAATGACATCGTCTGGGGAACCGTTCCATTCCAATATGGACTGTCCTCCTTTTTACTGTTTATATATTTAAAGAATTTCTTGGGATTTTTTTGCTCTCCTCCGCTTTGTGTCTTTCATGTTCTATCTTAGCTGTCCTTATCTCACCCTTACACTTTTTGTTGCATTCTTTATAAAGTCTGAATGCTGATGATGATCTCTCAATCTTGCACACACCTTGTGGTCACACGGCAGCTCCTCCCCCCCCCCCCCCGGCACACACCTTGTGGAACGCGGATCCTCAGTCACGGTGAGGCGTGGACTGAGCCGTGTCTCTTAGTCTTTTCTAGCCCTCCCCCCTTATATATGTACACCTTATTCTATTAGAATATTTCATAAATATCAGATTGATCTCACCCGAGCAAAGAGGTATTGGTGGGAACATTTGTCCTCCGGGTGTGGGGGAGTGCCCCTTTCTGTTATCGGACCCCCCACCTTTATCTGCCACCTTTCTCTGTACAGGTACGGAATGGCCACATAAAGAGGATTACAGACAATGACATCCAGTCCCTGGTCCTGGAGGTGGAGGGAACAAACGTCGCGTGAGTGTCATACCACAACATGTCTGTAGGTGGAGCCGCACACACCATGGCAGGGGGGTGGGGCCGGTAGCTGGCTGGTGATGGTGAAGGAGGGGGGGGCTGCAGTAGCTGGCTGGTAACAGGTGGGGGGGCGGTAGCTGGCTGGGGGGGTGGTGGTAGCTGGCTGATGAAGGGGGGGGGTGCGGTAGCCTGCGGAATGGTGGCTAGCTGGTGATGGTGGGGGGGGGCGTTAGTTGGCGGGCATTGGTGGGGGGCGGTAGCTGGTGGGTATTGCGGGCGGGCGGTAGCTGGCGGGTATTGCGGGCGGTAGCTGGCGGGTGATATTGGACTGACACCGTGTCTCCTCTGTCTTCTTTCAGTACTACGTACATTATGTGTCCGGCTGACCCCAAGAAGACACTCGGGATCAAACTCCCCTTCCTGGTCATGATAATCAAAAATGTGAAAAAATATTTTACATTCGAGGTGCAGGTGAGATTCCCACCTTTACAATCATTTATGCCCCTCCCACTGCAGGGTGACCTGAGAAAACTATAAGACCCAGAGTATGCCCCTCCCACTGCAGGGTGACAGAAGAGAACTATAAGACCCGGAGTATGCCCCTCCCACTGCAGGGTGACCTGAGAAAACTATAAGACCCAGAGTATGCCCCTCCCACTGCAGGGTGACCTTAGAAAACTATAAGACCCAGAGTATGCCCCTCCCACTGCAGGGTGACAGGAGAGAACTATAAGACCCGGAGTATGCCCCTCCCACTGCGGGGTGACATGGGAGAGAACTATAAGACCCGGAGTATGCCCCTCCCACTGAGGGGTGACACAGGAGAGAAGTATATGACCCCGAGTATGCCCCTCCCACTGCGGGGTGACACGGGAGAGAAGTATATGACCCCGAGTATGCCCCTCCCACTGAGGGGTGACACGGGAGAGAACTATAAGACCCGGAGAATGCCCCTCCCACTGCGGGGTGACAGGAGAGAACTATAAGACCCGGAGTATGCCCCTCCCACTGAGGGGTGACACGGGAGAGAACTATAAGACCCGGAGTATGCCCCTCCCACTGAGGGGTGACAGGAGAGAACTATAAGACCCGGAGTATGCCCCTCCTACTGCAGGGTGACAGGAGAGAACTGTAAGACCTGGAGTATGCCCCTCCTACTGCAGGGTGACGGGAGAGAACTATAAGACCTGGAGTATGCCCCTCCTACTGCAGGGTGACGGGAGAGAACTGTAAGACCCGGAGTATGCCCCTCCTACTGCAGGGTGAAGCAGACGTGGTGACCCGTGTTGGGTGTCTCTCCCCCTCCAGGTTTTGGATGATAAGAACGTGCGGAGAAGGTTCCGGGCGAGTAATTATCATAGCACAACGCGGGTGAATCCGTTCTTCTGTACGATGCCAATGAGACTGGATGACGGCTGGAACCAAATCCAATTCAACCTCTCCGACTTCACCCGCCGGACGTACGGCACCAATTATATCGAGACCCTGCGTGTACAGGTATGTGCGTCCGCAATACTGTCCTCCCTGGGTGTGTGTATGTGCGTCCGGAATACTGTCCTCCCCAGGTGTGTGTGTGCATCTGGAATACTGTCCTCCCCGGGTGTGTGTGTGCGTCCGGAATACTGTCCTCCCCGGGTGTGTGTGCGTCCAGAATACTGTCCTCCCCCGGGTGTGTGTGCGTCCGGAATACTGTCCTCCCCAGGTGTGTGTGTGTGCATCCGGAATACTGTCCTCCCCAGGTGTGTGTGTGTGCATCCGGAATACTGTCCTCCCCGAGTGTGTGTGTGCGTCCGGAATACTGTCCTCCCCGAGTGTGTGTATGTGCGTCTGGAACACTGTCCTCCTAGGTGTGTGCGCACGTCCGGAATACTGTCCTCCCCCGGGTGCGTGTGTGCGCGTCCGGAATACTGTCCTCCCCCGGGTGTGTGTGTGTGTGTGCGTCCAGAATACTGTCCTCCCCCGGGTGTGTGTGTGCGTCCGGAATACTGTCCTCCCCCGGGTGTGTGTGTGTGTGCGCGTCCGGAGTACTGTCCTCCCTGGTTGTGTATGTGCGTCCGGAATACAGTCCTCCCCGGGTGTGTTTGTGCATCCGGAATACTGTCCTCCCCGGTTGTGTGCGTGCGTGCGTGTGCGTTCGTGCATGCGCGCGTCCGGAAAACTGTCCTCCCCCGGGTGTGTGTGTGTGTGTGCGCGTCCGGAATACTGTCCTCCCCCGGGGGTGTGTGTGTGCGTCCGGAATACTGTCCTCCCCCCGGGTGTGTGTGTGCGTCCGGAATACTGTCCTCCCCCGGGTGTGTGTCCGGAGTACTGTCCTCCCCCGGGTGTGTGTGTGTGTGCGTCCGGAATACTGTCCTCCCCCGGGTGTGTGTGTGCGTCCGGAATACTGTCCTCCCCTGGGTGTGTGTGTATGTGCGTCCGGAGTACTGTCCTCCCTGGTTGTGCATGTGCGTCTGGAATACTGTCCTCCCCGGTTGTTTATGTGCGTCCGGAATACTGTCCTCACCGGGTGTGTGTGTGTGTGCGCGTCCGGAATACAGGCCTCCCTGGGTGTGTGTGTGTGTGTGTGTGTGTGTGTGTGCGTCCGGAATACAGTCCTCCCCGGGTGTGTGTGTGCGTGCGTGCGTCCAGAGTACTGTCCTCCCCTGGTTGTGTGTGTGCGTCCGGAAGACTGTCCTCCCGGGTGTGTGTGTATCCAGAATACTGTCCTCCCCGGTTGTGTATGTGCGTCCGGAATACTGTCCTCCCGGATGTGTGTGCATCCAGAATACTGTCCCTGCATGAAGTTTGTGTATTCAGCACTGGGAAATCTTTGCACACTAACATGGAATGTCCCCCCCCTCTGTACATCTCACATTTACACCCACATAATTCACCATACACGTACACTCTGGGTGGCGGCCCACGTGCACCGTTTCGGTGGCGGCCCATGCACGCGCGCACACTCTGGGTGGCGGCCCATGCACGCGCGCACACTCTGGGTGGCGGCCCATGCACGCGCACACACTCTGGGTGGCGGACCACTCTCATGCCCGTGGAACGCGGTCATTCATTTCTGTCTCTCATCCATTTGGGGACACAGGGATTCAGATACTGTGGGGTTATTCTGCTCCCTACAGGTGGATAAGACACTGGCACAGAAATCCCCTCCTCCACCCAGCATGCCTCAGTGTTTTGCTGGTGTCCCCGGCGGATGGAAGTCTGAGGAGGAGAATCTCTCCAGCTTTTCCGGCTCTTTTACTTCCATGAAATGTTTGGATTCTTTGTCTTCAGTCGGTATTCCTCTTCTCAGACTCTGGAGTGTCATACCTGCCCCCCCAGGACTGGATGTGCGGGGATAGTCTGAGTGACCTGCGGGCCCCGGGCTCTGCATTTCAGATGCTTTCCACACCTTGGTGTACGGGGAAAGGTTGCCCATGGAGGGCTCTCTGGGTCCAGAGCCGTGGCATCGCCTCACCGCTTGTCTCTGATGAGGAGGTCGGGCTGAACATCGGGAGTGAGCGTTTTCCATCACTCAGATTACCCGCTAAAAGGGATGACCCTGAAAGACGGAGCGCTTGCGCCACCTGCTGGGCGGAGTGTCGTGTGCGCTCTGAGCTCCTTCCCACTAGTGTGTAGAGGACACGTCATCCCGTACTGCAAACGCACCACGTGGAGCTTCAATTTACTGTCCATCATACTGCCACCTACAGGGGCCTGCTCACCCTCAGCTACCTTGGTTTGTGATTGGCTGAGAGCCTTGTCACTTCACCTCCATCCAGGGGACAGTCCTGCTCTACAGGGACACCAACTCACTAATGGTTCCGGGGGGGTCACTCTGTACCCTCTGAGGACCGATTATTAGGTCTACCTCATGGAAGGGCCACGTCTCCTCTATCATTGGGGCTTCTTCTGCACTTACACAGACTAGACCTTCAGGACAAATTCCCCCAATTCCCTGCAGATTCCGACCACAGAGGCTCTAAATTCCCTTCCTCACCTTCTACATAGTCAGTCCTTCATCAGACCACCGGCTGCAGGCGCTGCTTCTGACTCTGGTCCCTACAGCCTCATTACCTCACAATTACAAGAGACTTCTGCCTCTTACTAATACAATGGTTACTGCCCGGCCTCCAGAGGGTCACCGGCCTCCAGAGGATCACCGGCCTCCAGAGGGTCACCGGCCTCCAGAGGATCACCGGCCTCCAGAGGGTCACCGGGGCTTTCAGAGCCCCTCCAACTGCAAAGACCTTTCGCTGCATTCTCTATTCCACTGTGAGGACTGAACACAACTTTGAGGGTCCCGGAACCCACCTGGCAATGCCCAGATCTGCTCTGTCAGGTTTCTGTAGGAGATGGTAACAAACGCCGTCCCTTGTAGGGCAGGTCCACAGCCTGTCTACCTCCCGGGGTCCCTCATCATAGGACAAGAAACGGCCTCTCTCCTCGGCCGGGGTGTCCCTTACCTCCAGAGACCTCTCCCTTTTTTCCCATCTATTGGCCCACTTCAGGTCCACTTCCTAAGTGGTCCAACATGTCTGCCTCCATGGACTGAGTATTTCCTGCTGTGATCATTCAGCCTCTCAATCGGGGGATGGTAAGGATTCTTCTCCTCATATCCGGATGGTCTTTGTGGTTGGGGAATCCATTATGTTGGGTTGCTTTCTGCTCTCCCAGAACGCTTCTTCTCCATGATGGAATGCTGATCTGTAGTGGTCGTGGCTCACACTGAACACCATCTAGGTACTGCCAAGAAGTAATGGGAGCTCATTCTATGTCAGTAGAAGTATCCCGACTTCTGTCTCACCACACTCATCCATTTAAGGGACATTCCTGGGGAGCTGGTTCCTCCCAGCTGGTAACTTCTGGTCATGGAGGAGGGTCACACATCTGGGTGTTCGTTGGAGGGCCCCGTGTGTCTGGATTGTCCATGGGTGGAACGCTTGAGTCTGGATTTCTTTTCCAAGGTACAGGGAAGGCCTCAAGGACTTTGGGGGACCTGTCCTCCAGGAGATGGGGTTCTCTTTCCTGGGCTGATTTGCAGTCCCCTGGGGGTGCTTTCCCTTGTTTTTCCTTCAGATGAATGTAACATTTCTGTTCTGTGCCCAATGGGTGCTGAAGCTTCACTGGATCTTGAGTGATCGGGAACGTTTGTAGACCGATGGCTTGAGGTCAGGGATAGGAAGGTTTGTGCTACAGTTTCCGTCATAGGTGCCTCTTGTGTATCGGTGAGGATGTATAGCAGGGGTGCCCAACCGCTGGTCTGCCATGTCTTGCTGTAAGATGGCGGGTCGGCAAGCCCAGATCGCAGGTTCCCGACCCGCCATCTCCAAGCATTAGTGTGAAGAACAGAGCGGCCGCTAGAGGAAGCAGAGCCGATGCTTCCTGTATAGTGCCGCCTCCTTCAGAGGCGGAGTGATACCAACAGTACTTCTCCTGAGGCTCTGCTCTCTACTCTAGCTGCATGCTTCTGTCACAATTATGCTCGGGGATGGCGGGTCGGGACAAAGCAACCCGCAATCTGGGACCGCAACCACCAGTGTCAGTACCAGCCAGAAGTACCCACCATCCTTACCAGCCAGCAGTACCAGTACCCACCAGCAGTACCAGGCAGCTGCAGGAATCCTGAGGAAGAAGTGAAGATTGAGGTCAGGTAAACCGCTGTGCATCAGTGTGAAGCAGCCTCAGACCCCTTTCACACGATCGGGTCCGCCTGTCTGTTTTTTCAGGTGGACCCAGACGGACTCTCCATTCACCTCTATAGAGCGGCAGATGTAAACGGAGTTGTCTGCTACACCCGCCTATCTGCAACCATAGTTAGTAAGGTTGCATAAAGACACCAGTCCATCCTGAGTGTCTACCCCTATCCCTGTACATTTCACACTCTCATCGCTCCCTACCCTCAAGGAGCCACAATCCAAGGTCCCCATTCATATACTAGGGCTAATTTTGGACAGAAGCCAATTAACCTCCCTGCATGTCTTCGGAGTGTGAGAGGAAACCGGAGACCCACGCAGTTACAGGGAGAACATGCAAATTCCAGGCAGGTAGTGTCATGGTTGAGATTTGAACCAGCGACCCTTCTTACTGCTGGGCGAGAGTGCTAACCACTACACCACTGTGCCACCCACTACACCACTGTGCCGCCCAAACCAGATCTCTTTAAAAAAAAAAAAAAAATAGAAGGCGATCTGTCCCCTTCTGTCTGGGCGGATCGGAGGGCCCTTGGGGTAGAGCGGGTTGCATACGTGTCTGCTCTACGTATGCAGAGACCTGCCATCCCCCACTTTACGCTCCTTGTGGCCCACGACCGGTTACCAAGTCGATAAAGTGGCCCTCTCTCCCCAGAAGGTTGGGCACCCCCGATGTATAGGCTGCATCCTCAGCTCCTTCTGGTTGTTCCCATCTCCTCGTTCTGAGGTTAGGGTCTAACGTCCATCTCCTGTTCAGCCGTGTGGTGGTGCTCCCATGCCCCCCAGCAGTGCTTCCCTGCCTCCTACCCCTTCAGTCTCGAGGACTTTGTGGTATTGAACCCTAACTTCTCTGCTGTCCCTTCACAATACTTGTAGACTGTTGCGTTGTAGCTGGGACTTTCCTTGGTAAGTCTCGCTTAGTGAGGTCAGTTGTCTGGCCAGACAAGCTCTATAGACACACAGATCTTGTCTCTCGATCCCAGGAGTCCCCTTCCTACTTAGACTGCCGGTTCCTACTAGTCAGGACCTGTTTTTCCTGCGGTTCCTTCTCAGGACCTGTTACCTCACAGGCCATGACCCCACTCATTGTTCTCATCAGGTTGTGAGCCTTTTCTTCCCTACCTGTGATTGGTTGTTCCATCTGGTTCTGGTGGGTTCTGGTTAGCTTGACGATTGGTCCAGGATTTGGTGCTTCCTTTCTGCATGGAGCCCCAAGGTGGGGATGACTCTTTCTATCTTTGTCTTCAGCATCAGATTGATCCTCAGGTAGGTGTCTGATTCTGGTGTTTGTCCTTAAGGTGGTTATTGGGCTGCAGATAATCCCCGGCTCTGTTTCTTCGGTCTGATAGCGGTTGTTGCCTGTTGTCTGCCCCTCACTTGGACTGTTTCTTGACTTCCCAACAGTATCTGGATTCCTGTGTCCCTCAATGTGTGAGAAGGAGAAGCCTGTACATCAGGGGTCTGCATCTAGCGGACCTCCAGCTGTTGCAAAACTACAAGTCCCATCATTCCTCTGCCTCTCAGTCTTGCTATGCCTCATGGGACTTGTAGTTCTGCAACAGCTGGAGGTCTGCTAATTGCATATCCCTGCTGTACATGATGCCCGATGGTCAATCTTCCCATAGACCGCAGTATAACCCCATAGTCATTACATTTGTGTCCCTAAAGGAAAAGGATTTAAAGGATCAAATGTTTCCCTCCTCAGATACATGCCAATTGCCGGATTAGAAGAGTCTACTTCGCCGATCGCCTGTATTCCGAGGACAAGCTCCCAGCAGAGTTCAAACTTTACCTCCCAGTACAGACCAAGAACAAGAACAAGGTGAGTGTCCTGACCTTTCCCTGTGTCCCCCTCCCCCCCACTTCCTGTGTTACTACCCACCAATCCCTCTGAGTCCCCCCTACTTCCTGTTTTGTTACCCACCATTCCCTCTGTGTCCCCCCCACTTCCTGTATTGTTACCCATCACCCCCCCTCTTCCTGTATTGTTACCCATCATTTCCTCTGTCCCCCACTTCCTGCATTGTTACTTATTCCCTCTGTGTCCCCAGAACCCACCACTTCCTGTATTCATTTTGTATGATCCCTCAGTCTCCTAGATTGTTGAACGACCCTAATGCTTTGCCCCCCCATATATTTAATCTATGTACATATCAATATTTATTGCAGCAATCAGATTAAATTATTTGTTTCTTTCTAAAAGCTTATTGTAAATAATGGCACATGTATTATTTAATCATCATTTTTTGTATGTGTTTATCCATGCAGTTTTACACTTGTCAATGATACTCAAAGCTCCTGAAGAAACTCGTCTATGAGTGAAACATGTCGAGCATCTTACTACATTGACTGAGTTCACTATTGATTCTTCCTGATCCTAATGTATTGTATGGATATATATATATGTATTTATTGTGCTGTTTTAGCAAAAATTTGATATTTTTTGTATAATAAATTTTTTTGAAAAAACTATTTTTTCTCTTTAAAAAAATATTTTTGAGTGATTGCTATCTGACTTTTGTCAATATATGTAATGTTTGATACCGTTAAAAGTCCCGTTGAGGTTAGTTACCTCCCCCTTTGCTTCTTTTTTTAAATTCATTACCCATCTCCCTATGTTTCTGTCTCATTCATCTGCAGGATTGCTCCCTGACAACCTTCTGTCCCATCTCTCTCCCCCCCCCCTCCCCCCCTTTCTGACAACCTGTGTCCCGTCTCGCTCTCTGACAACATGTGTTGTGTGTTTTCCAGCAATGATCGCTCCGGCAGCCTCTCTTCCTGGGATAGTTTTATACGGTGAAGTTACTTCTCTGCAGCTACTGTTATGTTATGTTAAGTTATGAAGAATTCTGGCCGCAGTCATGTAAAATATTGAAAATAATGTTCAAATATTTTAAAGTCTTAAATATATATGGTGAGATTGATTATTGTGAGACGAATTTCCTTAATTAGTTCTGAGTCAGCGTAATTCAAAAATGTGTATTTATTTGTACACATTTAAATAGAAAAGAATACTTACAAAAATAGTACAATAATAATCATTTGTATCTTTAAAAATCGTCTCATGAAAGATTTAAGGTTATTTCCATGTAACTTCTATTGTCTAAAATGGCGGAATAACCCTTGGCCGCAGTCACTGACAGGTTCTCTTTGTTTTTGCAATAAATATTCTCTTGCCTCTGTGTGTGTCCGTTTTTCTGTCTCTGCACTGATTGGATGTGTATGATGGGCGGGGTCTGTGTGGCCTCGGAGGACCTCCAGTGATGGCTGATGCATTTCTAGGTGTAAAGGGACTCAGTCCAGGGAGGAGAGGCCGCCATTGGTGGTCTCTTCTCCTGAGAACGCCGGTTCCCTGGCTGTCATGCTGAAGCTTTGGCTGACCACACCGAGTATCTGACTCCTACAGAATGTTTCTCCTGATCTATCACTTCCTAAAGGAGGAGCCAACATCCTTCTCATTGTTATGTTAAGTTATGTTAAGTTATGAAGAATTCTGGCCGCAGTCACTACTGTTATGTTATGTTAAGTTATGAAGAATTCTGGCCGCAGTCACTACTGTTATGTTAAGTTATGGCCGCAGTCACTGACAGGTTCTCTTTGTTTTTTCAATAAATATTCTCTTGCCTCTGTGTGTGTCCGTTTTTCTGTCTCTGCACTGATTGGATGTGTATGATGGGCGGAGGTCTGTGTGGCCTCGGAGGACCTCCAGTGATGGCTGATGTATTTCCAGGTGTAAAGGGACTCAGTCCAGGGAGGAGAGGCCGCCATTGGTGGTCTCTTCTCCTGAGAACGCCGGTTCCCTGGCTGTCATGCTGAAGCTTTGGCTGACCACACCGAGTATCTGACTCCTACAGAATGTTTCTCCTGATCTATCACTTCCTAAAGGAGGAGCCAACATCCTTCTCATTGTGCACTCACCAGGGGGTCCATATACTGCAACATTGCCACAGTCCCACCCACCATATGGGGGCGCTAGTCCCGGGATATGGAATGTGTAGAATATATCCTGCTGGACTCCGGTCCTGATAAGAGTTAAGATCCAGCTCCTGGCTTGCTGTGTGGTAGGCATCCCCCTTCCCTTGGTGTGTGTGTGTGTGTGGCTGGTGGGAAGTGTTCTCCAGTATTACCCATAGGGGTGAGGACTGTTCAGGGCAACAAGAAGAGTCGTAACCCCCCCAACACACACACACACACACCCCCCTTGGTTGCATTACCTCCCCATGTTGCTGTGAGAGTGAAGCCATGTGTAAGCTCTGTGTCAGAGGGAGGTTTTGTGGTGGGAGGGGCAGAGACACAAACTACTGCATGGAAAATCTGCCCCTTGTGGGAGGGGCAGAGACAAACTACTGCATGGAAAATCTCCCCATGGTGGGAGGGGCAGAGACACAAACTACTGCAGGGAAAATCTGCCCCTTGTGGGAGGGGCAGAGACAAACTACTGCAGGGAAAATCTGCCCCTTGTGGGAGGGGCAGGGAAAATCTCCCCATGGTGAGAGGGGCAGAGACACAAACTACTGCAGGGAAAATCTGCCCCTTGTGGGAGGGGCAGAGACACAAACTACTTGAGGCGTTCAGCCGCAGTCACTACTGTTATGTTAAGTTATGGCCGCAGTCACTGACAGGTTCTCTTTGTTTTTGCAATAAATATTCTCTTGCCTCTGTGTGTGTCCGTTTTTCTGTCTCTGCACTGATTGGATGTGTATGATGGGCGGAGGTCTGTGTGGCCATGGAGGACCTCCATTGATGGCTGATGTATTTCCAGGTGTAAAGGGACTCAGTCCAGGGAGGAGAGGACTGTTCAGGGCAACAAGAAGAGTCGTAACCCCCCCAACACACACACAGACACACACACACACACACCCCTTGGTTGCATTACCTCCCCATGTTGCTGTGAGAGTGAAGCCATGTGTAAGCTCTGTGTCAGAGGGAGGTCTTGTGGTGGGAGGGGCAGAGACACAAACTACTGCATGGAAAATCTGCCCCTTGTGGGAGGGGCAGAGACAAACTATTGCATGGAAAATCTCCCCATGGTGGGAGGGGCAGAGACAAAAACTACTGCAGGGAAAATCTGCCCCTTGTGGGAGGGGCAGAGACAAACTACTGCAGGGAAAATCTGCCCCTTGTGGGAGGGGCAGGGAAAATCTCCCCATGGTGAGAGGGGCAGAGACACAAACTACTGCAGGGAAAATCTGCCCCTTGTGGGAGGGGCAGAGACACAAACTACTTGAGGCGTTCAGCGGTAAGTCATATCTGGGGCGGGTGTTTTGGTGCACATAGGTAAGGATTTATTCTGGTGCCATGTGATAGGTGACAGCGATTCATATGCTAAATATTCAGATAGGTAAATTGGCAGCGGTGCCGCAGCTCCGAATAACCTCCAATTTCATAAACAGATTATAGAAAGTTTAATGACTGACCGGCAGGAACGTTTACCGTCTCCCCCAACTGGCAGCTGGTGATCCGCACTCTAGTTTCTGCCATAGTGAATGCTGCATCTACTCCACACTAAGGGGGAGGTTTACAAACCCTGAGAGTGCGAAATCTGGTGCAGCCAATCAGCTTCTAACTTCAGTTTGTTCAATAAAGCTTTGACTATAAAACCTGGAAGCCGATTGGTTACTATGTAAATTTTGCGCTCTCGTATTTTAGTAAATCTCCTCCAATGTTTCTGGTGGATTATTTTTTGTACAGAACTGGCAAGGCCCAAAACACCCATAAATGAAGGTTGGTGTCCTCCAACGTCCCATTATAACACAATCGCTGTGGAGACAACGCATGGAGGGTGCAAGCACTGCTCTAGGCGGAACCTTTAGCAGGAGCTCGCCTTCTTCATACAGGAACTCGTACACACCAGACGTTCAAAACAAAAAAACAACTTAATCATTATGTTCCAAAAATGTGTACCAACCTGGAGCCGACGAATCAGACGCGGCTCCACACACACGAAACAAGACAAACGCTCACACAGGTTTAAAAAAAATCACCGGCAGCACTACAGGGCAAAGAATTTTTGCATTGTGGCCAACACAGGTATTGCCGGGTACGGCAGCACTGTGTGCGAGACCCGTCAAGTGTTGATCAGATAAAAAGGTCGGACCGAACGAGGCTGGTGATGGAGTGTGGGAGGTCAGGTGTGAACAGAGCGGACAGATTCAGATTTAATAGGTGATTGACATCTTTGGTGAAATTAAACAAGCAGAAAATCTTAAAAAAAAGCAGAGAGAGTGCAGAAGTTGGCGGGGCCTCCAATGAATATTTCGTTATGGAAGCCCCAAGGTCTTTAAAATGATGATCTCTCAGCCTAGAGGAGGAGTAGACTGAAACTTGGACGGATGTAGGAAGTCTTTGGGGAACCAACTGGCTCCTGGACGGAGGTGGGACCAAGTCTTGGACGGAAGGCACATCTCGAGAGAATTAGATCTAGTGTTGGAGGAGCGGAGCATCAAGCAGGAGATGGATCTGGAAAAGTACATGTTAGGCCTTGATTTCAGGCTGCCGCAGAGCAAGTCTGGAGAGATGGTGTCCTGGTTGTAGAGACCAGAGTGGAGTTCATACAAGTGTCTATCCTTCATAACATTCCCACTATAGTGCTGGTCATCAGAAGTATGACTTGGTTGGGAATTCGAGGCTTCGGGAAAGGCACGTGGCTCAGAGATTTGCTCCTCCACCAAGGTTAAAAATGAGAACATATCTGCAGGGGGGCAGTAATGGAATCACGGACCCTTCTCATGGTTCAGGGCGTAGTAATCATGTACATACATGAGAACTGCGATTGGCTGCCCAATAATCAGGGAGATCCATACGGCCGCATTCCCATAATTCCCTCTGAGAAATCGTCCCACAAACCAGGCCAGAGGAATCTGCAGGAAGCAAAAAAAATATATATATATAAAATAATTACACAAATAAGAATTGTACAAACCTTTGACAACGCAATCCCCGAGAAGGACAAAACCCTCCAATAATAATCCAACAGACATGTGACATCACAACCCCTGAAGAGGCGAAAATCCCAATAAGAATCATACAAACCTGTGACATCACAACTGCTGAGGAGGAGAAAACACATCAATACAAACCTCTCAAATCTGAACCATCTAAACTTTAGCATCACAACCCCTGAGGAGGAGAAAACCCACCAATAAGCATACAGACACGTGACAACACAACCTCTGAAGAAGTGAAAACCCAACACAAATTATACAAACCTGGGGAATCACGGCCCCTGAGGAGAAAACCTACCAATAAGAATCATGGAAGCCCATGAAGCACAACAGCCAAGGAGAAAACCCATCAATTAAAATACAACAAACTTGGCCCATCACAACACCTGAGGAAAACAAAAACCCACCAATAAGAATCAAACACAAAACCCTGAGGAGAAAACTCACCAATAAAAACACTACAAACTTCATCATAACCACTGAGAGCCGGTTCACACAGGGGCCACCTGGGATCCGACTTCAAGTCGCATGGTTGAGAAAAATCAATGGAAGTGAATGGAGCCGTCTTCATGCACACCACTGAAGTCACTCCGACTTCAGAAAAGATTCCTGTACGACTTCAATCCGACTTGTACCCATTGATTTCAAAGGAAGACGCCTCCAAGTCGATTCCCCGGTCTTAACTGAAGCAACTTTCCAGGAAGTAAAAATCGTTTTCTAGGCAAACCCCTCCCCCCCACACAGAGCTGATTATTATGTGATTGGCCACTGGCAAAGTCCCCTGTCCTGGAGGCAACTTCAAGTCGCGTTGTAAGTTGCCCCAAGTCGCGCTGTAATTCATACTCAAGTCGTGTCCAAGTTGTCTCCCAAAGTCGCGCTGGAAGTCATGTTTGTTGCCACTGTGTGAACCGGCTCTTAGGAGGAGAAAACAAAAACTACCAATAAGAATCATATAAAACGTGATATAACAACCCCTCATGAGGAGAAACAACCCACCAATAAGAATCATACAATCCTCCGATATCACAACCCCCAAGGAGGAGAAAACCCACCAATACAAATCACACAAATAAGAAACATCCAAACTGCAACATCACAACCCCAGAGGCGTAGAAATACCCAACAATAATAAATATACAATTCTGTGACATCACAATCTTTGGGGGGAGAGAAAAATCCAACAAAAGAATTATACAAACTTGTGACATCACAACCCCTAAAGGTAGAGGAAACCCACCAATACAAACCACACAAGAACCTTCCAAACGGTAACATCACAACCCCAGAGGCGTAGAAAACCCATCGGTAAGAATCATACAAACCTGTGAATCACACCCCCGAGGAGAAAACCCAACAAGAATACAAAACTTGGCACATCACAACCCCCTAGGAGGAAAAAAACCCAACAAGAATACAAAACTTGGCACATCACAACCCCCGAGGAGTAAAAAAACCCAACAAGAATACAAAACTTGGCACATCACAACCCCCGAGGAGGAAAAAACCCAACAAGAATACAAAACTTGGCACATCACAACCCCCGAGGAGTAAAAAAACCCAACAAGAATACAAAACTTGGCACATCACAACCCCCGAGGAGGAAAAAAACCCAACAAGAATACAAAACTTGGCACATCACAACTCCCGAGGAGGAAAAAAAAAACAACAAGAATACAAAAGAAAAACCCACCAATAAGAATCATACATACCTGTGACATCATCCCCATGAAGGCCCAGAGCCGAAACATCTTCAGAGGAACGCTGACCAGATACTGCAGAGGGAAGACACAGTGATGTCACCCTTATTATCATCTCTTTTCACATTTACAACAAGGGCCCCGGACATTACCAAACATGGCCACCATGCCAATGCCACATTTTTGGAAACCTAAAATCCCTGTAAACTTGTCAGACTTGGTCCTAGATGCCGCTATTCCCCTTATTTCCTTTCACTGTTACTAGGCTTCACGTCCCTGAACATTGTGCTCACCCACCTCTGTGCTCCCTATTCTGTGGTCACTAAGTGTACTCTCCGGGGGCATGTGGGTTGGCCAGGTTTAGCCCAGAAGGCAAGTTCCTAGCAGCAAACAAACAAATCAGGAGGTGCACAGAAGGAGGTTTTGCTGCCTAATACAGGTAACAGCAGACATTTTATTGTAGATATGCATAGAGATAGGTCACTGCACACCTAGCAAAGCCATTAGTAAACCGGTGAATGCAGACTTAGCCAGCTTCATCAAACGGCAAGCAGCCGACACATTTCACCCCGCCCACGGAGCTTAATCATGGGGGTGAAACACCTTGAAGCGTGGCTTTAGATGAAGCTGGCTGAGGTTACTTTCACCTGTTTACTAATGGCTTTGCTATGTGTATGGTGTACTTTCTCTCTGCATATCCACAGTATGTGAGAAGTTAGACGGACTCCTGCCCAGCCAGTACCCATCGCAGGAAGCACCGGATGGACTTCCCGGAGCTTGAGCAGAGACCTTACATGTTAGGAGGTTACAGACATCTTATGGTGCCTGCTAGAAGTGAGGGCTTTTAGCTTCAAGTGTTTAAAATGGCTGACAGGTCCACTTTAGGATACAGATTGTCATATTCCTTTCTTTAGAGCCCCATCTCCCACCTCCAATATTTAACTGCTGGCAGCAGCACATACAATCATATTGGCCACAAACTAATATGGTCAACCACAGATATTTCTTGGGTTCCTTTTCGTAAATGATAAAAATTGGGTTGGAAATGTTTGAAAAATTCCATTTTGGATGGAATGGTTTTAAATGATTTCCTCCCCACATCCACCAATGGAAATGACCGTGGTTGAAAGTCCACGGAATTCCACAAACCTGTCCGATGTACAGCCGGAAAATCCCCCACAATCCTACTTTCCTGGGAGGGGCCACAACTCCTGATATAGGTCAGTACTTCTCAGACTCACCTCATGGAAGAAAGCAGAGCCGAAGAAGACAGCAGTCTGAGCGGCCCACTTGGAGACCCCGCGCCTCATCATTGGCTTGTAGAAATGCCTGAGACACAAAAACAGTCAAGTGACTTCCGGTTCAGTTATCACCACCCCCGCCCTCAACAGCCTGCTTTATATTCCCATATCTTTCACAATAATCCCAGCTGCACCACCTCCATCTCCACACAACCCAATGAGCGAGTGTTCAACAGCTAAGAGGCAGCTGGAATCACACTAATAAGAGCAAGGAAGAAACAAACGATCACCCCCTCTTTACTCACCCTTATTCTTCATCCACCCCCTTCCCCCGTCTCCTTCACCTGTCCCTAGTCCTTCATGTACCCATCTATTTTACCCATTCCCGTTACCTTCACCGCCCCTTTGCATTCACTTGTACCTCTCCTTCACCCATCCCATCCTCCTTCAACCATCCGTTCTCCTTCATTCACTTGTCCCATCATTCTCCTTCTCCCTCCTCCTTCACTGCCCCTTCGCATTCACTTGTAACTCTCCTTCACCCATCCTACTCCTTCACCCCGTAACTTTGCATCCACTTGTCCCTCTCCTCCGTCCGTCCTTCTCCCATACCTCTCCATTATCCACCTTTCTCCTTCATGCACCTGTCTCCTTCACCCGCCTGTCCCCTTTCCTCCACCCATCTCATCTCCTTCACCTGTCCCCCAGAGATCCCTCTTACCTGCTGCACCATTTGTGTACTGGGATGTTCCAGTTTTGCCAGAAGTAGGTCACCGTCTCGGAGTTCCTGGGAAGGAGAAAGACACATAGAATGGAGGTGAACTTACCAAACAATGTCATGGCCAATAAGTAAGCGAATCAGCTGAACCTCACTCCCCAACTCACCACCAATCCCTGTAGAATTCCCGGTCTCCAAAACGCATCAACTCCGCCACAAAGTTCATGGAAGAGTGGAAGAACCAGTAGAAGAAGATGAGCCAGATAAGGTGATTGGGGACCTAAAAAGAAACCAGGAGAAGAATGAACTCAGGACTAGAAGGAAGCACCACCGGTTACATACTGTGAAGAGAACTATGGCTTACAGCCAACTTCAGGAGACGCTCAACCATCCGCGAGTAATCCATATCCTGCCAGAGGAAGAGATCAAAACTGAGCACAGAAATTATGGAGAAAAGAGACCAGGAGCCTCCAGCTCAGGTTCACATTTGGTGGAAAGACAATAAAATTATTGGACCAACAGATAACAAATGGTCTTGACACTTCTGGGTACAGGCATCCCAATAAATCCTGAAACCCACAACTTGGCCTCTTAACATTTCTGTTCACTGCTGCTAAACAGGTTCTTGCCAAAGTGTGGAGGTCGTCCTCCTGAAGATCTCATAGCTAAAACATGGTTCCACTTGTCGAAATAAAATGACTTAGACCCCTGGTTACTGGTCCTATCATACACTAAGTTCCTACACCATAAAAATTAGGGCCAGAGTATTCTGGGCCCACAGAACAAGCTAATATAGATGGATCACAGTTACATATACAGAGCCGCTGTTGTCCAATATGAGTAAGTGCAGGTCCCCCAATGCACACAGGGTTTGGGGACACAGCAAGTCTGACCATGCAGCACTGGTGCACAGTCATGTTGGAACAGGAAGGGGTCATCATAGTTGGGAGCATGAAATTGTCAAAAAATAACTGGTATTCTGACGCCTTAAGAGTTCCCTTCACTGGAACTAAGGGGCCAAGCCCAACCCCTGAAAAACAACCCCCCACCATAATCCCCCCTCCACCAAATGATTTGGACCAGTGCACAAAGCAAGGTCCATAAAGACATGCATGAGCGAGTTTGGGGTGGAGGAACTTGACTGGCCTACACAGAGTCCTGACCTCCACCCGATAGAACACATTTGGGATGAATTAGAGCGGAGACTGCGAGCCAGGCCTTCTCGTCTAACATCAGTGCCTGACCTCACAAATGCGTTTCTGGAAGAATGACCAAACATTCCTATAGACACACTCCTAAACCTTGTGGACGGCCTTCCCAGAAGAGATGAAGCTGTTATAGTTGCAAAGGGTGGGCCAACTCAATATTGAACCCTACGGACTATGACTGGAATGCCATTAATGTTCATGTGTGTGTAAAGGCAGGCGCCCCAATACTTTTGGTAATGTTGTGTACATGCATAAATACACCCCTTAGTGTCAGTGTTTTTAGGTATGATAAAATGCATCCTACTGTTTCTTGGTCCTATTACAGGTCCAAACAACAAATAATACCAACAAGATTCATAAAGCTTCTGGAAACTGTCAGCAAAAGCCTCTTTAGGAATCGTTCATTGTCACACATCCTTGGATTGCTGCCACGTCCGCAAAACGTGCGGCTTTCATGGTGCTCTACAGGCGGGGAAACAGACAAGAAGTCCGCAGGCGCCCGATCATGGGAGTACGGTGGGCGATCGAGAACAGGTAGACCGCGCCAAACCAAGGATTGGCGCACAAGGGTCTCCAGAGTCTTCTATCTATTTTACTTTCTGTTCGTCTGTCAGCTTGTGCGCCCGACCTGGGAAGAGAACTTCCGCTTACACAAATCTTCGCAGAGATTGGTGCGCACCGTGTCCTTGCTAACACCCAATTCCCCGCCGTCAGTCACTGATCTCATGCCAGCATTTGTTGCACTGGCACGATCATGTTGCACCAATATTTCATGCGTCTCCATCGTTGTTTACCCCAACTTGTAGCAGAACTTGATGTTCACTTGATGTTCCATTGCACTGTGACCCTACCTCTCACAATGACCACATTCCACCCTGAGGGTCATGTGTACACCATGCTAGGTGGCGCTTCTCAATGTTTCCCTGGATAGGATAGCCACGTGCATGCGAGCCCACCTGACCCATGTTGCCGTTGAGATATCGGACCATTCACCAAACTTTTTAGACACACCTCGGTTACAATGTAAACACACAAGCCGTTATCGGCATTCCTTTCCTCAGGCTGACAGCATGAAGAGGGGAGAAGAGAGCTGATAACTGGCTTGTGTAAGAGATATCACACTGATAATCAGTGCAGTCCCAACTATGCCCATCAGTGCTGCAAATCAGTGCCCATCAGTGCTGCCAATCAATGCCCATCAGTGCCGCTTCATCAGCGTCACCTATAATACTTACATAGTTAGTCAGGTTGAAAAAAGACACAAGCCCATCTAGTTCAACCAATAAAAAAACATAAAATCCCATATACCTACAGTTGATCCAGAGGAAGGCTGCATATAAGTGCTGCGTCATCAGTACCCATCAGTGCCACCTATCACTGCTGCCTATCAGTGCCGCGTCATCAGTACCCACCAGTGCCACCTATCAGTGCCCTTCAGTGTCACCTATCAGTGCTGCCTATCAGTGCCACCTATCAGTGCTCATCAGTGCCGCCTCATCAGTACCCACAGGTGCCACCTATCAGTGCCGCCAATCAGTGCAGCCTATCAGTGCCCATCAGTGCAGCCTATCAGTGCCACCAATCAGTGCTCATCAATGTCGCCTCATCAGTGCTACCTATCAGTGCCCTTCAGTGCCACCTATCAGGGCCACCAATCAGTGCTCATCAGTGCTCATCAATGCCACCTCATAAGTGCCCATCAGTGCTACCTATCAGTGCCCATCAGTGCCACCTCATCAGCGGAGCCTATAAGTGCATATTAGTGCAGCTTATCAGTGTCCATCAGTGCAGCCTCATTAGTGCACATCAGTGAAGGAAAGAATTACCTGTTTGCAAAATTTTAGAACTATGACATTTTTTTCCCCCAAACTTTCAGTCTTTTTTCGTTTGTTGAGCAAAAAATAAAAAACCCCAGCAGTGATTAAATACCACCAAAAGAAAGCTCTATACGTGTGAAAAAATTATACAAAATCTCATATGTGTACAGCATTTGCATGACAGCGCAATTGTCATCCAAAGTGTGACAGCGCTGAAAGCTGAAAATTGGCCTGGGCAGGAAAGGGGTAAAAGTGCCCAGTAGGCAAGTGGTTAAAAAAAGGCCTGACTTCTTTCCTAAATGTATATAATATAACTGGGTACATTTATAGGTCAAATTGATCCATGGAAAATCCAATTGCCTCTCAGGGTTTAGGAAGGATTTTTTTCCCCCCTGCTGGAGAAAATTGGATCACGCTTTGCTGGGTTTTTTTCGCCTTTCTCTGTGTATATAGGATTGTGTATATAGGATCGTGTATATAGGATCGTAAAAAAAAAAATTTCCCCTTTTATTGTTTCAACGACTACAGTAGATGGTGACTTTTTTCAACCAGACAAACTATGTAACCTTGAAATATCATTACGTCCTTCATGTACAGTACCTATACAATCACACATTGCACATGGAGACACGTTCTGAAATCATACCGGCACAATAACCACTTGCCGATCGCCTTATAGCAGATTTACTGCTACAGTGCTGCCGTTCTGTGCTGAATCACATATATATATATACGTCATTCTGCACGTCCAAATTGGGGGGTAATTTGTCACAGCAGAAGCCGATCAGCAGGTGCCGGCTAATGGACGTCTGCCGGCACCCGCTGATCGGGGAGGAGAGAGGCTGGACGGAGCTCTGTACATATAAACAATGCAGAGCTCCATCCTGACAGCCGGGATGTGTTGGATTTTGTTTCCCTGAAAAGCAGGGAAGAAAATCTGTCACATCCCTTAGTGAAAGCAGCACACTGTACACACAAACACTCGTTAGGGACACATTTAACCCTTTGATCGCCCCTGATGTTTAACCCCTTCCCTGCCAGTGTCATTAGTGCAGTGACAGTGCATATTTTTAGCAATGATCATTATATTAGTGTCACTGGTTCCCACGTGTCAAATGTGTCGCTGATCGCCACTATTACTAGCAGGGTTGTACTGATACCACTTTTTTTAAGATCGAGTACAAGTACTGATACTTTTTTTCAAGTACCCGCTGATACCGATTACCAATACTTTTTTTTATTGTCATTGGACAGTAGAACTGATGGGCACTCATAGGTGGCACTGATATGCAGCACCGATAGGTGGCACTGATATGCTGGCACTGACTGATGGGCACTGATATGCTGGCACTGATTCGTGGCATTTATGGGCACTGATAGGTGGATCTTATGGGCACTGGTATGCTGGCTCTGAACGGTGGCATTTATGGGCACTGATAGGTGGTATTTATGGGCTCTGATAGGTGGCACTTATGGGCAATGATAGGTGTAATTAATGGGCAGGCAGTGGCAATGAAATGATGAGAGAGACAATAACAGTCAAAGTTCAAACTTTCTTGAGTATACAAGTGCTGTGATGCCCATCTTGGTACACCCAAGGCAGCAGCGGACATCTTGTTACACCCAGCCCATATAGTTAGTAAACTATATGGGCTGGGTGTAACCAGATGTCCGCTGCTGCCTTGTGACTGCTGGCTTACTGAGGCTGAGTGCAGGGTGTACCAAGATGGGCATTGTGCTGTTCAATCTCGGGGACAGTCACTTCTGTTAACGAATGTGACGGCCCGGGTCACCAATTCTGGCAGCTGCGAGTGCAACCCACACCCCTGCCCCCAGCCAGCTTACCTTCCTCTGCTGCCAGCCCAGGAATCGCTCTCCGCTCCGCCCACTGACTTCTGGGAGCTGCCTCTTCCTACAAAAAGTATTGGGTCAGGTATCGGGAGCATTTGCCCGAGTACAAGTACTCGGTATCGGTGCAACCCTAATTACTAATATAAAAATGAATAAATATTCCATAAATCTATCCCATCGTTTGTAGATGCTATAACTTTTGCGCAAACCAATCAATATACGCTTATTGGGATTTGTTTTAGCAAAAACATGTAGCAGAATACATATTGGCCTAAACTGATGAAGAAATTTGATTTTTTACATTTTTGTTATATTGCATTTGTTTTATAGCAGAAAGTAAACAAATCTTGTTTTTTTTTTTCAAAATTGTCGGTCTATTTTTGTTTATAGCAAAAAAAATAAAAACGGCAGAGGTGATAACACAACACCAAAAGAAAGCTCTATTTGTGGGGAAAAACATAAATTTAATTTATTTACAGCATTGCATGTCGCGTACACACGATCGGACATTCCTACAACAAAATCCATGGGATTTTTTCCGACGGATGTTGACTGAAACTTGTCTTGCATACCCACGGTCACACAAATCTTTTCGGAAATTCCGATTGCCAAGAGCGCGGTGATGTACAACACGTACGGCGAGCCGAGAAAAAATGAAGTTCAATAGCCAGTGCGGCTCTTCTCCTTGATTCCGAGCATGCGTGGAACTTTGTGCGACGGAATTGTGTACACACGATCGGAATTTACGACGGATTTTGTTGTTGGAAAATTTGAGAACCAGATCGAAAATTTTGTGTGACTTAAATTCCGATGGAGAATGTCCGATGGAGCCTACACACGGTCAGAATTTCCAAAAAAAAGCTCCCATTAAACGTTTTCCGTCTGAAAATCCGACCGTGTGTACAGGGCATAAGAGGGGAACTTTGAAGAGGGGAATCTGATGGGAACCTAGATATAAGGGGGAACTCCTAAGGAAGGACTCTGATGGGGACTCCGATGTAAGAGGGGGCTCTGATCAACACTCTGATGTTAGGAAGGACTCTGATGGGGACTCCAATGTAAGGGGAGACTCTGATGTAAGAGGGGATTTTGATGGGGACCCAGATGTTAGGGAGAGCTCTAATGAGTACTCTGATGTAAAGAAGGACTCTGATGAGGGATCCAATGTAAGGGGGGCTCTGATGGGGACTCCAATGTAGGTGGGGGGCTCTGATGAATACCCCGATGTAAGGAAGGACTTCAGAGTAAGGGGTGGACTTTGATGAGGACTCTGATGTAAGAGGGGAATCTGATGGAAACCTAGATTTAAGGGGGAACTCTGGCGAAGACACTGCAGGAGAGCTTATTCTTTTGAAAAAAAAAAACAGACTTGCTGGCTGGATCACAAGATGAAAATAGAAGAAAGGAAGCCTAAAAAAGAAAATACATACAGTCATCACACCTAAGAATTGAAAAGCTGCTATATAGTAACTGGTTGCTTTTGGGTTTAACCACTTCGCATCCAGACCAATTCTGACATTTCTCTCCTACATGTAATTTATTTGCTAGAAAATTACATAGAACCCCCAAACATTACATATGTTTTTTTAGCAAAGGCCCTAGAAAATACAATGGCAGTCGTTGCAACTTTTTATCTCGCACGGTATTTGCGCAGCAATTTTTCTAACACGTTTTTTTCAGAAAAAAAACTGTTTCATGCTTTAAATATAAAAAAAAACAAAAAAAAAACTGTGGTTATCCCAATTTTTTTGCATAATGTGAAAGAGGAAGATATGCCGAGTAAATAGATACCCAACATGTCATGCTTAAAAATTGCACACGCTCGTGGAATGGCGCCAAACTTTGGTATTTAAAAATCCCCATAGGCGACGCTTTCAATTTTTTTACTGGTTACATGTTTTGAGTTACAGAGAAAGTCTAACCCAAGGATAATTACTGTCCCTTTCATCCTAACCAGCTACAGAGTTCCAGCGGATAGGATAGTGCCCCATCATTTGTGTAAACAAAGAAGCAGCCCTTGTGCCCCCGAACATTCCATTGCTGAAGATGTTTAGAACTTGAATTGTGTGGTCTGTGTGGTTCATACGGAAAGTGATGGGGCTGTCACATATGCCGAAAATTTGTTTTTTGGGGACATTCCTTAAACAGACAAAATATAAACTTCTGCTGGTGTTGCCATCATTCTAATTAAAAAGAATGGCATTTGCATTTTAGTAAAAAGATCATTTTTAATACATTATTATTAATTGATATTAAAATCTATTATAAGCTAATATTACACAAATAAGGGACCGCACTAAGAATAAATCCATTCCCGACATACGGTAGTAACAGGTTTGAAAGTCAAAGGAAGCTGAAACATGTAACTGACAGAATCAAATTTAAACTGAGTGGGGTGGGGGGTGGAGTTCTATTGTTCAAATATTGTGGGGTTTTTTTTTCAATGTTTCTTATGTTATTTCATTGTCTTTTATAGCTCTTATGCATCGACCAAGAAACACGAAAGACAAAGGTAGAGGACCTCAAAAGGCACCCGTTCTTCAAGAACTTTGACTGGGCCAAGTTAGAGAAGAGACCTCCACCCCCGGACATTCACTTTGGATCTGCAAGTATATAAATAAGGGAGGAGGGGGTGAGAGAGAGAGGAGGTGGGGTTAAGAGTGAGAGAAAGAGGGGGTGAGTGAGAGAGAGAGAGGGGGGCTGAGAGAGAGAAAGTGTGGGGGTGAGAAAAAGAAAGGAGGGACAGAGAGGGAGGGGAGTAAGAGAGAGAGAAGGGTGAGGGATGAGAGGGGTGGGGAGTGAGGGAGGGGTGAGAGAGAGAGAGAGAGAGAGAGAGAGAGAGAGAGAGAGAGAGGAAGGTGGGGATGATGGGGGGGTGAGAGAGAGAGAGGAGGTTGAGAGAGAAGGGGTGGGGGTGAGAGAGGGAGGGTAGGGAGTGACAGGGGGGGTTGAGCGAGGGCGGGGGTGGAGGGTTAGAGAGAGAGGGGTGGGGGGTGAGAGAGGAAGGTAGGGGTTGACAGAGAGGGGGAGGGGTGAGAGAGAGAGGGGGAGAGGGAGAGAGAAAGGGGGTTAGAGAGGGAGGGACAGAAAGGGGTGAGGGTGAGAGAGGAAGGTGGAGGTTGACAGAGAGGGGGATTAGAGAGAGAGAGAGAGGGGGTGAGAGAGGGTAATTGAGAGGGGAGGGTGAGGTGGGTGGGGGGGTGGGGGGGGAGAGAGAGGGGCACATAGCCAGCTCTGCCATCCTCACTGGGGGCACAGACAACACAGCTTGAAGCTTCATCTAAGGGAATGGCATGTGCTCTGTGTGCACCCGGGCCGAGCCGTGTTCAGTGCCGGGTAGTGTAAGGATGAAGGATTACTCACTCAGTCCCTTCATCGGCTCCTCCTCTCCATTCTCTTCCCATATCCGGGGCTCCCGGTCAGCCCCCTCTGGGTTGAAGATGTCTACTGGGACACACAGCTGTAGAGACACAGCCGCTGAGTCCTAATGTGATATGTGTGGAGGGGGGGGGGGGGAGGGGAGGGTTGTGCACCTACCTGCACAGATGTCACATTAGGACACAGCAGTCGTCACTAAAGCCGCATGTCCCATCAGACATCAATGTTCTTTACATGATTTCTGTACATGTATGAATGTGGTACTCTTGATGTCACTAACCCGTCTCTATGTTATGAGCATTTTACAGGGAGATGAACTGCGTACCCTAGACTGATAATTCAGGGGGCGTCAAGAGAATTTTATCCCCATTGGAGCCAATCTGCCCAAGGAATTTTTCCGTCTTCTTCTGGAACATCTGAAGGTTTAGGGGCCTGGAAAGGCATTAATTCTGAAGAATCCGAGGATAGCGATGACAGATCAATAATTAGATACCCACAGGACACCCCCCAGGGAGTTTTGATTTCCTCCATGTTGTCCAGGTAGATCTCATCCTCTGAAAGGATGTAGGATATCTGAATAGAACACTAGATTGAATTATTCAGGTAGATGATTTGGGCGCTCTAGACTGATGATTCAGGGACAATCCGATCGCCTTATGGGGTCAGGAAGGAATTTTTCCCCCTTGGAGCCAATTCCACCAGGGGGGTTTTCACCTTCCTCTGAATCATCTGAAGGTTTAGGGGTCAGAAAAGTAAGGTGATAACACTGATCAATACATAGATAGGTGATAGATAGACAGATAGATGATAGATGGAATTTTACAGGTAGATGATTTGGGCGCTCTGGACTGATGGGGTCAGGAAGGAATTTTTTCCCCTTTGGAGCCAATTTGACAAAGGGGGGGGGGGGGGGTTTTGTCTTCCTCTAAAATAAATCTTCAAAAGGTTGTTTCTTTTTCAAGTTTTTTATTTAATTAGTCAAAAGACATGAACCACGGCAGCATGCTAACATATATACAGGTGTGTGTGGGGGTCGATGACATATATACAGGTGTGTGTGTGGGGGGGGGACACTGACATATATACAGGTGTGTGTGTGGGGGGGCCCTGACATATATACAGGTGTGTGTGGGGGGGCACTGACCTATATACAGATGTGTGTGGGGGGGGGACGCTGACATATATACAGGTGTGTGTGGGGGGTGGGGCGCTGATATATATACAGGTGTGTGGGGGGAGTGCAGACATATATAGAGGTGTGTATGTGTGGGGGCTGATATATACAGGTTTGGGGGGGTGTAATAATATACAGGTGTGTGTGGGGGGGCTGACATATATACAGATGTGAGGGGGGCTGACATATATACAGGTTTGGGGGGGCTGACATATATACAGGATTGGGGGGGCTGACATATATACAGAATTGTCTAGATCTGCCAGCTACCTGGACTGATTGCAGTCTCTGCCTCTCTGCAAGACGCTGAGACGGTGATCCCCGCCCCTCCACAGCTCAGTGCTCCAATGAGCATGGAGGAGCAGAGCAGGAGAGCTGCTGACATAAGGGGTCCATATACTGAACTTGGTGGTGAGTTATTCACTTTAAGGTCCCCACAGAGGACAAGGGGGCACTCTTTACGTCTAGAGGTTAAAAAGATTTCATCTCCAAATATGGAAAGGTTTCTTTACAGTAAGAGTTGCAGAGATGTGTGTTAGGAATTTCCCTTGTGATCAGTAAAAAAAACTCCAGGTGTTCTTGAGAAGCAGGAAAATTTATTTCTGATGTGGCCCACAACAGAGAGACATGCTTACAGCACGAAAGCTGAAGAAAAATGTCTGCCAAAAGACCGTGTTACGCCCTCACATACCCCATAAGAATAACATCTCTGTGCTTCTATTGGCTGAGGGAACATAAATAACGTTGTCATGGCACAGGCTGGCACTTTATTAGCTATACATGTTCCGTACATTCTTAGGCTATCATATTTAGTTAAATCTAATGATTCTACAACTTACTATGGAGTTAATTAAGACAAAACAATACAATGAGTTAATACAATAATGTGCTCAGAAGTAAGCTTTTTAACAAATCAGTCTCAGGACTATTGTTTTTCTAATAGTCACACAATAAACATTTAAAACTTTTCTAACATTCCCTCCTCTTTGTGTGACTATTTTATCTCAACACATTTCGATGAAAGTCCCTGTGTTATACACTTTCGGACTGTATGTCATTAAGTTGAGCTTCAATGTCCACATAGGTATCCTCAGAGGTAGAGAGGGTTTGATACATTGTTCTTGAGACGGCAGTTTCAATGAGTTTTTGTGAAAGTCCTCGAATACAGGGAATGCAGCAGCATCCGCAAGTGACCAAAACGGCCAAAGCCACAGCGATTGAGATCAAACATGATGTGATAAATCCAGTCCATTTACCGAACCATCCTTCAAGCCAAGTTGTGAATGGATCATTAATACCTGAGTTTTCCGCCAATTCATTCGATAGCGCAGTCAGTCCTTCCAAGGCTCTGGTCACGGTCCCTCCAGGAGCTGTATTGTTGGGGATAAATGTACAACACATGCTACCAAACATTTTGCATACCCCTCCTCTTTCAGCTAAGACCATATCTAAAGCCATTCGGTTCTGCCAGGCCATTAGAGATGTGGGGGCCAACTGTTCTGCTAGGCCCTTCACAGCATCCCTAGTATAGTTTACAAATCGTTGTTGGTTATAATATATATATAATTAATCCAGTCAACATTTTTATTTATAGTCACCCACCAGAGAAGAGACTCAAACCCAGCTGTCACCTGATTCCTGGCTTTAAACTCGTCCGGCACCCCGCGAGGAACCCCAATCTCATCTATGTAGATCTGATAGTCAAATGACCCCAAGGGAGAGGTGTCCCTATGATACTGTCGGTGACTCTTAGTCCACGGGTATTCTGACAGGATTCTCAGGGGCATAGCCAGCTGGACCATAGCGCAATCCCCTTGGGCATTGGCCGGTAGTCCAGCTTGCAGTTTCTTATCCCCACACATCCACCAGACATCAGCTCTCTGAATGTCATGTTCAACCCAGTCACCGTTGTCCGTGTTAATCCTCTCCACACAGTAGTCATCGGGTAGTGACCCAAGATCCACCGCGCTACGGTTCCCTGGGAGTGCAAAACAAGTAAAGTTGCCCGGATAAGCGGTAACCGCTGGAGGTATCTGAGGTCTCTGTACTGGGGGAAACAACAAACTCAATGTGTGACGAGTAGAATTTGTTTCAGGTTTATAGCTCTTATTATACAAATTGCAACATACATTTTAAACCTACTGGATCTGTATTGTGATCTAGAGGAAAAGGAACTGTTGCTAAATGTGGTCTGGCTCCGGCACAAACTAAACAGTTTTCCTTTTTCAGAGTTCTAACCGTGTACCTCAACCATTCTAACCACTCATTTTTTTTTTTCTTCCTTGGTAGCCTGTCTCCAAAGCTATGGCATCTTCTATTGTTAGGTTAGTGAATCTTACAGTTTTACTCAGAACTTCTATTTTAGTATGGCCTTCTTCTTTCCCTTCTGAGTCTACTTTTTCCTGTTGTTTAATTTTATTAGGTGGTAATACCTCAAGGAAAAATGTTCCTGAGGGGTCAGTTCCTGACACCCATGCTCCCATGGAATACAACCGCTGATCTTCCTTCCTCGGCTCCTTTAATGTTATTAATAGTTGGTTACAGTTCTTACTATTTGTGCAGGGGGAGTTGGCCGCTTTTGTGATTACGAGTCTCTCCTTTATACCACTCTTTTTAGCCCCTGGTTGATTATACCCCCAATCTTGATGCGCTGTAGTCCACAGGGCCTGATCCCATGCTTGACATCCTGCCTTATTCCAGAGCCAGCAGATATATTTATCTGCCCATAGAAGTCCTCTAGGCCCAGTTGTATCCCCACAATCTACAATCTGACAGAAGTCTACCAGTATAGTGCTAGTTATTCCCTCTATAAAGGTTAGATTTAATGCTTTTCCTGTTCTTTCCCAATTCAAAGGTTCCTCTACTCTTCCATAGCGCCTACCCCCTCTTATGGATGCCTCTCCTAGAGTCACCAGTAACCCAAGGATAATTACTGTCCCTTTCATCCTAACCAGCTACAGAGTTCCAGCGGATAGGATAGGGGAGTTGGAAGGGGAGGGAGACTTCACCGGTTTGAGACAAGTCCCACCTTGTGTGAGACCTCCCTTTGTAGCCGGACTTTCTGGACCTCTTGTAGCCAACTGGCCCTACTCTGCCTGTGAAACGTTTTTACAATGGGACTGGTGAATCCAGGTAGACCTCTCTGCAATCCTTATCACAGTAAGGGTAGTTAAAAGGACTTTGAAAGGACCATCCCACCTTGGGGAGTTACCACTGTTTTTTTTTCTTATTACTTTTTATTGAGACCCAATCTCCCACATGCACCTTTTCATCTTCTTTTGGGGGTGTGATATACATACTGGTCACAGCTACTAGTAGGCAATACATCCAATTATTTTTACCTATTTCTTCCATAACTTTTCTCAGTTTGCTTTTTAGAATGCCATTATGTCTTTCTACCAATCCAGCTGATTGGGAATGATAGGCACAATGGTATTTCCCTTTAATTCTCATCACTTCTATCAAATGTTGTATATTTGTTAATTACAAAATGGGGTCCATTATCACTGTAAATCCTTTCAGGGATTCCAAATCTAGGAATAATATCTCTTAGTAATGCTTTGGCTACAGTCTGTGCATCTGCACTTCCTGTCGGGAATATCTCCACCCATTTGGTCAGGGTGCCTGGGTACCAAACAATATTTCTTCCTTTCACATTTGTCTAATTCAATAAAATCCATGCAAATGTGTTGGAATGGATATTGTGGTGTAGGGAACTTCCCTTTCCGTGGTCTTATACCTCCCTGAGCATTGTGTCTTGCACATATAAGACATTGAGAGCAAAAAGTTTTTTTTAGTAATTTGTGAATCCATAGGCTGTACATACTTTAACATCTCAGTCATCCCCCTGTTTGACACATGCGTTACTCCATGTGTCAATACTGCTGCATACCTAAATAAAGATTTTGGTAATACCGGTTTCCCTTCAGGTGATGTGTAAATATCATCAATTATTGTGCAACCCTTTGTTTTCCAATATTGTTTTCCCCAGGGGGGCATTTTGCTGCATATCAGTAAGGACTGTATGATCTATCACTATGATTTCTCGTCATTATTTTATGTGCAGCTTCATCTGCCCTTTTATTCCCCTTTGAGATGGGGTCCGTATATTTTGTATGTGCTTGACATTTACAGATTGCAAGCTTTTTTGGTTCTAAAATGAAGTCCGTATGTGAAATTGGTTTACCACTGGAGGTGACCATCCCCCTGTTTTTCCATTGTTGTGCGAAAACATGCACTGTTGAAAAGGCATATTGACTGTCAGTGTATATGGTTACAGATTTTCCTTCTGACAGTATACATGCTCTTGTCAATGCTACAAGTTCTGCAACTTGTGCTGAATAATGTTTTGGTAGTGACCCCGCTTCCAAAATCTCATCCTGTGTCACTACTGCATATCCTGTTGCATTTGTGCCATCTGGATTTTTCTTACTAGAACCATCAACAAAAAGTATCATGTCAGGGTTAGATAATGGTACATCTTTCAGATCACTTCGTGGCAGTACCTTTTCAGTGATGGCAGCAGTGCAGTCATGTTTATACCCGTCAGTAGGAAGTGGTAGTGTGGATGGTTTTAATGTAGTACACCTCTGTATTGTTAAGTGAGGTTGTGTCAAGAGTATTGTCATGCAAGAAAGGTGTCGTGCTGGGCTCAAATGTGATATCTTTTGCTGTAACAGGATAACAAACACTGCATGTGGTACCTTTTCAGTTAGTAAAGTTGAATAAAGACACCAGTCCATCCGGTTCAGCCTAGCCTCTACCCCTGTACACCACATCGTTCTCCACCCCCAAGGATCCAACGTCCCCATTCATATACCAGGGCCAAACCGGGACAGAAGCCAATCAACCCACCTGCATGTCTCCGGAGTGCGGGAGGAAACCAGAGCACCCGGAGGAAATCCACGCAGGCACAGGGAGTACATGCAAACTCCAGGCAGGCAGCGTCATGATTGGGATTCGAACCAGTGACCCCCTTCACTGCTAGGCGAGAGTGCTAACCACTACACCACTGATGCTACCAGTGCTTGTACACAGGGTGGAAGTACTCTCGTTGCACTGTCTATTTCTGTAGAGTAATCCTTCCTCTATGAGACCCCTCTGGTTCTGCCTCAGCAGTGTACTCTTCTGCATCCTCCTCTCCTTCATCACCTTGCATAAAAACCTTTACTTTCACATTCTTTTTTGCTTTTGCTTTCAAATACTTCTCAGAATGCTTAGCATATTGTAAAACATAAAACTGATGCAGTTCGGTAAGTAACCATGTTTTTAACAATGTAATCCTTATGATCCTGTTTCAATCCATTTAAAAAAGCAATCTTTAGCTGTTGCTGATATGCACTATACACATCCTCAGCTTCGGGGAGCCCGGAGAACACTCTAAAAATCTCTCGTAATTTATTTAGGTAGTCACTGACACTTTCTTTGTCTTCTTGTACTGTCATATTTATTTTTTTGCCAATCAGTCCGTTGTACCCATCTAAGCTGGCATCTGTTCAGTAGGGCAGTCAACCTGTTTCCTAAGTCTGGGCTTTCTGGAGGCAATGGATCCCCCCGTCCATGTGCATTTTCTGGGGCGCAGGGGTCCCAATCCCCCTTTACCGAAGCCCAATCTGACCCTAATACTCTCCTCAGGGCTCTCTCTACTTCCACCCCATTCAATTTATAACTGTTCCGTAATCCCTCTATGTTTTCAATGAATTCAGCTGGACCTAATTTTGGATGTTTTATGTGTTCTGTAGCCTTTTGTATATCACTGTCAGTCCATGGTCGAAAAACAGTCATAGTCAAGGGATATGGCTGGCCCAGTGCATCATTCTGTCCTCCCCTTGGGTTTGGGACCTCTATCAAGGGGTATTCCTCACCGTCCTCCACACCATACCTAATAGGAGGTTTACTTAGTCTCTTGGCTCCTGCTGGGGCACCTAGTGCATGAGTTATGGCGTCAGTTAATGTTTCAAGGATCGATCTGTTCATCTCCAGGACTGAACTACTGTCTGGAGAGATTGAGGAAGTGGAGTTGGGGTTTTGTTCAGAGGCGGTTCCTTTGACAGGGGTGGATGTCACAGGGAAGGTGTTACTCTGGGCAGTTACTTGCACCTGAGGGGGAGGACCATTATAGGGAGGTGGTCTCTGGGTATAGCAGATGAGATCATCCTCTTTGTCCACTAGGGACAATTGGGCTTGGCATTTTTCCTTTGTTCTTTTTCCTTCTACCCTAATATTAGCATGCTGAAGCCAATACTCCGCCATTTCCAACCCATACCTTTTTTGAACTTTGGGTCCTGACATTTTAAGCTTATCCACAGGGCCCCAAAATAGAACTTTCTTTCTTTTTAATTTTTTTTAGTATTCTGATTCAGAACTTAGCCTTTTGACTTATAAATGTACCCAAATATAAACAGCATTGCATCATTAACACTTCACAGTTGAAAGTCTATGAATTCTAAAAATAACTCCAATCCAATATAAATATTTACTTTAAGACTATTTTTCAGACTCTTTTTCCCACCAAAAGTCCTAATATTTTCACAGATGCACAAATTAACCTCTGTCAGGCAATCTGCATTTTCTTGTTTCTGAGAAACAGCTTCTTAACCTTCATAGCAATGAAAACATTCTCAGCCTTTTTTTTTCTTTTCTTTTCACATTCATCAAGCCACCTGATAATTCTACAACATTCTATTTACTCCAAAATGCCATCTACCTTCTTTTTCTTTTATGCTAAGTTTCAATATATACAATATAACCCTTCTGTATTGTCATAGCTAATCAAGGGTTAACTTTACAACTTCTAGCAGAAACAATCCTTCCATGAGGGGAGGGGGAGGGTGAGTGCAGTGCTTAGGTGAAGAATGACTTCTTATCTCCTTTTAGAAACGAACAAAGCAGCAATACAAGAGAAAAAAAAACATCAGCACTCCCCACACTATCGAGAGAATCAAAAAGGGTTAAACATGAACAAAGATAAGTAAACACACAGAAAAAAGATAGCCTTGCGATCTTTGTAGATCACTTAACTAAACAGCGCTGAAATAGTCAGGCAATCAACCTCTGACATTCGGTATACCTCAAATCTTTTTGTTATCTGTCCGGACAGCGGGCGACGTAATTTTTTACCTTAGACAACGTCCCCAAGTGTCTCTGTCTACGAGCACTGGATCATCTAGATATTATACAATCAATACCAATGTCGGCAATTACAACACATTAAACCAGAAGCAAAGAGAAAGAGAAGAAAAGACTCAGAAAGAATTAAGAATAATTTAAATTATCTTACCTCTCAAACACCTGGACTGGATCACACAAGGTTCGAAAACAGACAGTGGAATCCAGATCTTTTTTGCCCCCGCCCCTTTTTCACCAATAACTTTGATTGGGGGGACTTTTAATCGATCGGTGAGCTTCAAAGTCCAATACTCACCGAAGTGTTGTCGGGGCAGTCTGATCTGAAAACCAGCGTGTTGCTCCCGGCTCGAAAGACCAAAAATGTTAGGAATTTCCCTTGTGATCAGTAAAAAAAACTCCAGGTGTTCTTGAGAAGCAGGAAAATTTATTTCTGATGTGGCCCACAACAGAGAGACATGCTTACAGCACGAAAGCTGAAGAAAAATGTCTGCCAAAAGACCGTGTTACGCCCTCACATACCCCATAAGAATAACATCTCTGTGCTTCTATTGGCTGAGGGAACATAAATAACGTTGTCATGGCACAGGCTGGCACTTTATTAGCTATACATGTTCCGTACATTCTTAGGCTATCATATTTAGTTAAATCTAATGATTCTACAACTTACTATGGAGTTAATTAAGACAAAACAATAAAATGAGTTAATACAATAATGTGCTCAGAAGTAAGCTTTTTAACAAATCAGTCTCAGGACTATTGTTTTTCTAATAGTCACACAATAAACATTTAAAACTTTTCTAACAATGTGGAATAGAATCCCTCCAGAGGTGGTTCTAGTCAGCTCAGTAGATCGCTTTAAAAAAGGTCTGGATTCTTTCCTAAATGTACAGAATATAACTGGGTACTGACATTTATAGGTAAAGTTGATCCGGGGAAAATCCGATTGCCTCTCGGGGGATCAGGAAGGAATTTTTTCCCCTGCTGTAGCAAATTGGAAAATGCTTTGCTGGGGTTTTTTGTCTTCCTCTGGATCAACTGTGGGTATAGGTTTGTGTATATGGGATTGTATTATTATTATTATTATTTTTAAGGTTGAACTAGATGGACTTGTGTCTTTTTTCAACCTGACTTACTATGAAAGGCAGCAGCTCTCCGCTCGGGGAGGTGAGAGAACCGAGCCGTCGGCGATGTTCGGTGGCTCGGTTCTCAGTAAAAAGGCGGCAGGGGACAAAAAAAATCCATACTTCTCTTTTAATTACCATAAATGAATGAATGTAATATTAGTGCAGTACTCATGAACAAAATATACTCTAAAGTGCAGACAAGTGAATACATATAACGGCCCCCAGATATCTCCAGTGGCCATCAAGGTTGAAGGTGCAGTGTCCAAGAAAATCCATCATATAAATGTGCCAAAAACTTCCATCAATGACTTCCGATGGTAATAAATTGTGTTAATCCAGCTATAAGATGACTGCAGATCTTCCTCCACCAACCCCCATCACACAGCCTACTCACCGGATCTATACGATTCCCATCACAGGAGTCACATACAGCCGATTATCTCCCAATGGTCGTCTCTCAGCGATTCAACAAAGAAAGCGACATGAGCAGATTGGATCAACTCACCAGGTCTCCGATCATCAGTAAAGCATTGAAAGGAAGAAACAGCCTCCCATAGTGAAACACGTATGATTTTATTTAACAATTAGCGCTACGATAGAACTTGGAACAAGCACAACTAAAAGCAGTAAAAGTGGAAGCAGGGGCGCCAATTGCGCTCCACCTGCGTTCCACTGGGGCGGAAGTGACATATCACGCTCGGCCACTCCTCCACTCCTCAGTGGCAGTTAGTCTTATAAAGGCTAAGTTCACCTTTCTAGAAAAAATAATAAATACACATCTTTGCACTTATTATTTTTATTTGCAGGAGCCTGGAGAGCATTGCACCCGTGATCAGTGGGTCAGGAGTGCAATGTCAGGTTCTTGTAGACAAGTCCTTCAGCTTTCAGCCTGTACTTCCATACGCCGGTTCCCGCATCGCACCTCTCCTTCAGGCAGTTCACACGGCCTTCTGCGGACCGCTGCGGGTGTCATTACAATGTTAAAGTGGTTGTAAACCCTCTGGGACCACTTTAACCTACAGGTAAACCTATACAGTTTTTAACCAGTTCCCGACCGGCACACAACGCTGTACATTGGCAGAATGGCACAGGCAGGGAAACTGGCATACAGGTACGTCCAGTTGAAATTACTGCCCTCGTGTGCGCGCCGCCTGCCAGGAACCCCGTGAGTCCGGTCGCGGGCCCCGCGGACTCGATCACCACGGGGATACCTGCAATCATCTCAAAGGGAACGAGAACGGGGAGATGCCGTTGTAAACAGCATCTCCCCCCGTTCTGCCTAGCAACAAGTGACACTGATCCCTGCTCCCTGTGATTGGGGCAGAGATCAGTGTTCACTAATACACAGCCACGCCCCCCTCAGTTAGTAACACGCCCCTAGGACACACTTAACCCCTACATTGCCACCCCTGGTTAACCCCTTCACTGCCAGTGTCATTTACACAGGAATCAGTGCATTTGTATAGCACTGATTGCTGTATAAATGACAATGGTCCCAAAAATGTGTCAAAAATGCTCTATGACCACTTTAACCTACAGGTAAACCTAAGATTAAAGCATACCTGTAAGTGCAAGAACTATCTCCTTAACCTACACGGTTAAGGAGATATTTTACAAAAACTGGGCACCGATGTCTACAGCGCATGTGCGCCGTAGAAAACGGTGCAAGCGCACTGAGCATGCCATTAGTGAAGGCTAACATGCTGTCACTGACAGCTCCCGCGCACATGCGCCGGAGTGACGTCATCGCTGCTTCGTCCACTCACAGTGCCGAAGCAACGACACCCGGAAGGAAGGGTGGCGCTTCGTGGAAGAGGGGACAGCGGTGACATCACTATGCGATGCATAGTAGCCCATTACGCTTTACTTTTGCAGATCGGTTTACAGATCGCAGTGCGAACTGTGGATTCGGACAAGAATCAGATCGCATGGGTGAGAACACTTATGCAATCCGATTCCAGTGCGGGGGGGACGACTCCCTGCACCTATTTTAAAGTGAATCCAATGCAAGTTCAGCCATACAACTGTACGGCTGGCTGATCTTGCATTGTACAGACATCACATTTGATCGTCACGGCAGTGCCGGGTGCGAATCACATGCAATGTCTGTGTTCGCTACAGTGTGAACCCGGTCTCAACGAAAAAATTAAAAGAACATAACATGTATGCCCAACATTAGAAGAGTGGGTGGATGTGTGGCGGAAGATTCTAATGTTGGGAATGGAATGCCAGGACAGTTCAAACACCCCCAAGTAGAGTTTCCACCTCATCCCTTTAAATGAAACCACCTTTGAATTACACGGGTTCTGAGGCTAATTAAATGCAGATAAGGCACCAACTGAGTTTAATTACCACCTTAATCAGCCACAGAACCCGTGTAATTTAATATGTGTTCGGATTTAAAGGGATGAAGTGGCAACCATACCCCCAAGTGACTACTTTTTGGAAAGTAGACACCACAAGGTATTTTCTGAGAGGTAAGCTGAGTCCATGGAAGTCTTTGGGAAAATGACAAACACTTTAAATATATATTTCTCACACATGCCATGAGTATACTCGGAATTACACCTCAAAACACATTCTGATACTTCTCCCGAGTATGGAGATACCACATGTGAGAGACTTTTTGGGAGCCTAGCCGCGTACAAGACCCCAAAACCAATGACCACCTTCAGGCTTTCAAAGGATGTAAATCCAAATATAGTTTGTAAGGGCGCCCTGAACTTCAGTACCAAGCAAAAACAGATGTCTTTATGAACCAGAAAGTCTATAATAGGGTATCTTCCCCACTTAGGGCTGCACTTATGGAGAGAAGCAATCTCTGAATAGGAAACAGAAAAACAAAAGAAAAGGCACCTCTAAGTGTAGAATTAAAAGCTGTTTAATTTCCCAAAAAGGGTTAAAAACACTTACAAGATATGTAGACTGGCAAAGCATATCATTAAAGAGGAAGTAAACCCTGATGAGTTTACTTCCTCTTTCATTCCCTACAAAGGTAAAGCATAATGGACTACTATGCATCGTATAGTAGCCCATTATGTGTCACTTACCTGACACAGGAGCCAGCGCTGTCCCCTGTAGTCCGCCGCATCCATCCTCTCGGTGGGTCTCGCCGCTCCGCCGCTGTCATTCGGCGAAGCCACGATGACGTCACTCCCGCGCATGCGCACGGGAGCCGCCACTCGCGGCATATCGCCGCTGACTGCGGCGCGCTCAGTGGCGGTGCCTGTCTTTAGGCAAATATCTCCTAAACCGTGTAGGTTTAGGAGATATTTCTTGGACCTACAGGTAAGCCTTAATCTAGGCTTACCTGTAGGTCAAAGTGTGTTGTAAGGGTTTACAACCACTTTAATATCCATGTAGGTGGTCCGGCATGAAGGCAGTGGTCACTGGCATATACCAGTTCTTTAGGCTGTGTGTGTCCAATAGCGGGGGGTCCCGGGGATGCCAACGGGAAAACTAGCAGGGAGCTCCAAGAGAACTGACAGGCCGGCCTGCAATCACAGTCTCAAAACACCAGGATCCTGGAAGTGATGTCAGCAGCAGGAGACAATAACCAGCAACCAGTGTGGACCGCAAACAGGAAGCAGAACAGGAAGCAGTCATCAAAGAGGGACGCGTTTCGGAACATCTCATTGGCTCCTTTATCAACCTGATGACTGTATGGGTATGGGACTAATTTATACTACATGGGCGAACCCTATTTACATATTCCCCGCCCCTAAGGTCCGCCCATGTAGTATAAATTAGTCCCTAAACAAGCGGCACTTTACCGCTGACACGGCCTGCTGGCAGTGTGAAAGGGGTCTTAAGGAGGAGTAGGCTCCCTCCAAGCAAGCCTGCCCTTAACCACTTAAGGTCGATCAAAGTGATCTTGCGGATCCACCGTAGAGACCACTATTATCAGAAACCGGGCCGCCAGCTGAAGAAGAGGATGCCAGGGTTATGGCAGCTAGCTGCTGCCATAACAAACATATCCCTTTTCAAAGTGCGGACGTATATCGGCGTGCGGAGGTCCCAAAGTGGTTAAAGCAGGAATACAGCCAAAGCACATTTGGCTGTACTTCTCCCATGGATCAAAGGAGATCAAAGGTGAAGCCTGCTGACGGCTGACATCACAGAGCTGTCAGTGAAGTTGAGATCCGCCCACATGCCTGGATCGGTACCCGGCTCAGCAAAGCGCTGAGAGGCTGAGCCGACAGCTCCCACCTAATTTGGCCGCTCTAGCCTGATGATTCAGGGATGACCCGATCGCCTTTTGGGGTCAGGAAGGAATTTTTTTCCCCTTTGGAGCCAATTTGACCGAGGAGGTTTTTTTTTGCCTTCCTCTGAATCATCTGAAGGTTTAGGGGTCTGGAAAGTAAGGTGATAACACTGATCAATACATAGATAGGTGATCAATAGACAGATAGATGATAGATAACATTTTTCAGGTAGATGATTTGGACGCTCTAGACTGATGATTCAGGGACGATTCGATTGCTTTAGGGGGTCAGGAAGGAATTTTTTCCCTTTTAGAGCCAATATGACCAAGGGGGGTTTTTGCCTTCCTCTAAATCAGGGGTGCCCAACCAGTGGCCCGGAGACAACATGTGGCCTGCGGAGCCTTCTGATGTGGCCCGCGACCTCCTGCTTTGGGATAGCAGGTTCTCAAACCCAGATCGTGGGCTGCCGACCCGCCATCCCAGAGCACCAGTGTTTTAAATGAAGCCAGCGGTAGATGAAGCAAGCGGCGGCGGAGGGAGCAGAGCCACCTTTGCAGATGCTTCCTTTATAGCACCGGCTCCTGTCCCAAGCGGAGTGATACCAAATGCATTCTGCCTGGGACAACAACAGCCGGCGATACCTGAGTGGAAGACTGTTATTAAAGGTAAGTTTATTACTAAAAGCAGTGTATATATGGGTATATCTGTTCTGCAGTGGTTACTGGGCTGCTTTCAAACTGATCCAGAGGTGCAGCACACTGCACCTTCGGGTTACCTACACTGAGTCATAGACTTGTGTTATTATCTGCGGGTTTGGTGTGCTTTCAGAAAGTGCACCACACCTGCAGGATATAATAGACATCAATGGCAAAGTGCAGCTAACCTGCAGGAAAGCCACAGGTGCACTGTACTGCACCTGCAGTGCAGGTAAACTGCCGCACATCAGTGTGAAAGCAGCCTTAGGCCCCTTTCACATGATCGGTTCAACCCACGCGGACCCTCCATGCACCTCTATGGAGTGGCAGATGTAAACGGACTTGTGTCCATTTGCCCCCACCTACTTCCAATCCGATTCACTAATAAAATAAAAAACAGAAGGGGATCTGTCCCCTTCCATCTGGTTGGATCGGATAGGGGGGCCCACAGAGCAGAGTGGGCTGTGTCCATGTCCGGTCTGCATATACAGAGCAGACAAGGATCTGTCTTCTGTCCGCTCCACTTATTGTGGCCTGTGACCAGTTACCAAGTCTCTTAAGTGGCCCTCGCTCTTCAAAAGGTTGGGCACCCCTGCTCTAAATCATTTAAAAGTTTTTTGTTTGTTTTTTTCAAATTTTTTATTTAGTTAGTCAAAAGACATGAACCACGGCATCAAAAACATTGAAGAAGCAAAATGGCGAATAGAACAGCACAAAACAATGACAGTATGCATACCTAATACCCCTATTGCTTCGCGTATTCCTGGCCAGAGGACTTATCAAAAGGTTTAAGGGTCTGAAAAAAACATTACTTCTGAGGAAGAGGGGAAAGCGGAAATATTTGTAATTCTTTTACCTGTGCAAAAATGAAAGCTTTTATTTTTATATAGTTTAAAGCGGTTCTGCACCTAAAAAAAAAAATATTAAAAGCCAGCTACTAATATTGCAGCTGCTGACTTTTAATAAAATCACACTTACCTGTCCCAGGTTCCAGCGATGTCGGCGGCAGATGACGAGCGCCGCCATCCTCTGTCAGGGAATCGGGAAGTGAAGCATGACGGCTTCACTGCCCGGTTCCCTATTGCGCATGCGCGAGTCGCGCTGCGCGTCTCTTATGGTCCCCCGCTGTGTCTCTGGGAACTGTGTGTTTCCCAGAACACAAAGGGGGGGGGGGCGGGGGTGGGGGCGGAGCGTCTGCGGGGGTCTGCGGCGGTCTGGCCGGAAGTGGGTGCAGTTACCTGGATTATCCAGGTAACTGCACCCCCTCCCCCCTGAAAGGTGCCGATTGTGGCACCGGAGGGGGGGAGGGATCCGATTAGCGGAACTTCCCCTTTAGGGTGAAGAACCGCTTTAACCAGTTTCCAACCGGCACACGCTGATGTACATCGGCAGAATGGCATGGGCAGGCATATTGGAGTACAGGTACGTCCATTTTTATATGCTCGCGTGCCGGTCGGGACCCCCGTGAGTCCGGTCGTGGGTCCCGCGGACTCGATCGCCGCAGGGATACCTGCGATCGTCTCACGGGGCGGCTGAAAGGGGAGATGTCGTTGTAAACAGCATCTCCCCGTTCTGCCTAGCAACAAGTAACGCTGATCTCTGCTCCATGTGATTGGAGCAGAGATCAGTGTTCACTAACACAAAGCCCAGCCCCTCACAGTTAGTAACACGCCCCTAGGAACACTTAACCCCTACACTGCCACATCCCTGGTTAACCCCTTCACTGCCAGTGTCATTTACACAGGAATCACTGCATTTGTATAGCACTGATTGCTGTATAAATGACAATGGTCCCAAAAATGTGTCAAAAAATGTCCGATGTGTCCGCCATAATGTCGCAGTCACAATAAAAATCGCAGGTACGTGCTTGTGCCCAGCTGTGCCATTCTGCCGACATATATTTGCAGGAGGCGGGCCTTAACTAGATCCCGACCGCCGGCTGTCAATTGACGGCCAGGCGGCACACCTATTGTGGCGGGAGGCCGTCATATGACGGCCTCCCGTTTAAACAGGGAATACGCGCGATCGTGTCACGGAGACACCACTCGCCACCGAAGGGGGTGAACAGCCATTCGTTATGGCTGTTTACCACGTGATCGGCCGTGATGAAGTCACGGCCGATCACAGATGGTCACACCCCGAACTTGCACGGCGCATGCGCGTGCACGCTGGTGGCGGCGTGTTCCCCGGGAACACTGCTCGTCACCGACGCTGGTAAACAGCCATTGGCCAGCTGTTTACCCACGTGATCTGCTGTGATCCTTTCACAGCCGATCACTAAAATGTAAACAAACCGCGGTAACGGGATGTTACCGGGTTCTCCTCCTCACACACCAATCGTGTGTGAGGAGGAGATTGCGGTAACATCTCGTTACCACATACAGTGTACACCAATCACACTGATTGCCCCCCCCCCAATAAAGAGGGCCTGTCACCACCCCTCATAGTACCTGTCAATCACAGTCCATCAGAGTACCTGTCACAGTCCATCAGAGTATTTGAGTACCTGTCCCAGACCATCAGAGTACCCGAGTACCTGTCACAGCCCATCAGAGTACCCGAGTACCTGTCCCAGCCCATCTGAGTAGCCGAGTACCTGTCACGGCACATCAGAGTACCCGAGTACCTGTCACGGCACATCAGAGTACCCGAGTACCTGTCACGGCACATCAGAGTACCCGAGTACCTGTCACGGCCCATCAGAGTACCCGAGTACCTGTCACAGCCCATCAGGGTACCCGAGTACCTGTCACGGCCCATCAGGGTACCCGAGTACCTGTCACGGCCCATCAGGGTACCCGAGTACCTGTCACGGCCCATCAGGGTACCCGAGTACCTGTCACGGCCCATCAGGGTACCCGAGTACCTGTCACGGCCCATCAGGGTACCCGAGTACCTGTCGCGGCCCATCAGGGTAACCGAGTACCTGTCACGGCCCATCAGGGTACCCGAGTACCTGTCACAGTCCATTAGAGTACCGAGTACCTGTCACAGTCCATCAGGGTACCCGAGTATCTGTCACAGCCCATCTGAGTACCCGAGTACCTGTCACAGTCCATTAGAGTACCGAGTACCTGTCACAGTCAATTAGAGTATTGAGTACCTGTCACAGTCCATCAGGGTACCCGAGTACCTGTCACAGCCCATCTGAGTACCCGAGTACCTGTCACAGTCCATCAGGGTACCCGAGTACCTGTCACAGTCCATTAGAGTACCGAGTACCTGTCACAGTCCATTAGAGTACCGAGTACCTGTCACAGTCCATCAGGGTACCCGAGTACCTGTCACAGTCCATTAGAGTACCGAGTACCTGTCACAGTCCATTAGGGTACCCGAGTACCTGTCACAGTCCATTAGAGTACCGAGTACCTGTCACAGTCCATTAGAGTACCTGTCACAGTCCATTAGAGTACCGAGTACCTGTCACAGTCCATCAGGGTACCCGAGTATCTGTCACAGCCCATCTGAGTACCCGAGTACCTGTCACAGTCCATTAGAGTACCGGGTACCTGTCACAGTCCATTAGAGTACCGAGTACCTGTCACAGTCCATTAGAGTACCGAGTACCTGTCACAGTCCATTAGAGTACCGAGTACCTGTCACAGTCCATCAGGGTACCCGAGTACCTGTCACAGTCCATTAGAGTACCGAGTACCTGTCACAGTCCATTAGAGTACCGAGTACCTGTCACAGTCCATTAGAGTACCGAGTACCTGTCACAGTCCATCTGAGTACCCGAGTACCTGTCACAGCCCATCTGAGTACCCGAGTACCTGTTCCAGTCCATCTGAGTACCCGAGTACCTGTCACAGTCCATCTGAGTACCCGAGTACCTGTCACAGTTCATCTGAGTACCCGAGTACCTGTCACAGTCCATATGAGTACCTGTCACCGCCCTTCAGAGTACTCAAATACCAGTCACCAAACCATCAGAGTACCTGTCACCAGGCCATCAGAGTACCTGAGTACTTGTCACCAGGCCATCAGAGTACCCGAGTACCTGTCACCAGGCCATCAGAGTACCCGAGTACCTGTCACCAGGCCATCAGAGTACCCGAGTACCTGTCACCAGGCCATCAGAGTACCCGAGTACCTGTCACCAGGCCATCAGAGTACCCGAGTACCTGTCACCAGGCCATCAGAGTACCCGAGTACCTGTCACCAGGCCATCAGAGTACCCGAGTACCTATTTGCAGCCCATGTCTCATAGAATATACGTTGGGGTGTTTGCTTTCCAAAATGGGGTCATTTTGTGGGTAATTTCACTGTCCTGGTGGTCCAGGACCTTCAAAAATGTGATGGGTAGGAATGAAATGAGATGTGTCATTTATGCTCCTAGAACGCCTGAACGTACTACTTCAATGTTCGGCCTCTCTATGTGGCCAGGCTGTGTAAAAGTCCTACACATGTGGTATCGCCATACTCGGGAGGAGTAGCAGAATGTATTTTGGGGTGTAATTTTTGCTATATACATGCTATGTGTTAGAAATATCTTATAAATTGACAATTTTGTGTAAAAAAAAAAAAAAAATGCGTTTTAATTTTTTTCCACATATTCCAAAAACTTCTGGAAAAAAATGAACCCTTCAAAAGACTCATTATGCCTCACAGATTATACGTTGGGGTGTTTGCTTTCCAAAATGGGGTAATTTTGTGGGAAATTCCATTGTCCTGGTACTCCAGGGCCTTCAAAAGTGTAATAGGTGGTTGAGAAATGAGATGCGTCATTTTTGCTCGTAGAACGTCTGAAGGTACTACATCAATGTTGGTGTTCTGTATGTGGCCAGGCTGTGTAAAAGTCTCACACATGTGGTATCGCCGTACTCGGGAAGAGTAGCAGAATGTATTTTGGGGTGTAATTTGTTGTATGCATATGCTGTGTGTGAGAAATAACCTGATAATATGACAATTTAGTAAAAAAAAATAAAAAAAAAAAATAAAAAAAATCTTCATTTTGCAAAGAATTGTGGGAAAAAATGACAACTTAAAAAAACTCACCATGCTACTTACTTAATACCTTGGGATGTCTACTTTGTAAAAAGGGGTCATTTGGGGGTATTTGTACTTTCCTGACTTGTTAGTGTCTCAAGAAATGAGATACACCTGATGTACTGAAGGCCTGATCAGAAGTGATCAATTTTCAGTGATTGGCACCATAGTTTGTAGACTCTCTAACTTTCACAAAGACGAAATAATATACACTAATGTCGGTTATTTTAACCAAAGATATGTAGCAGTATAAATTTTGGCCAAAATTTTTGAAGAAAAATTACTAATTAGCAAAAATTTATGACAGAAACGAAGAAAAAGGCATTTTTTTCACAAAATGTACGTTTTATTTTATTTATAGCACAAAAAATAAAAAACCCACTAGTGATTAAATACCACTAAAAGAAAGCTCTATTTGTGTGGAAAAAAGGACGCAAGTTTCATATGGATACAGTGTTGGATGACTGAGTAATTGTCATTCAAACTGTGAGAGCGCTGAAAGCTGAAAATTGGTCTGGTCAGGAAGGGGGTGTAACTGCACTGTATTGAGGTGGTTAATGGGGTAAAACCTTTCCGGGTCTGAAGTGGTTAAAAACCGTCAGTTTGGGCCAAGTGCATCCTGAATTTTCGGTTTTGGGCACCGCCAATTACAAGAAATTATTCAGCCGCGTGAGAAGACGAACGTCCAATATAATGAGACGTTGTGCAAATATTACCTCAGGGCCACCATTGGGCCTACAGAAATGAACAATGAATTAAATATTAAATCATAAATCTAATATTCATAATAATACAAAATAAATAAATAACAAATCAAAATGAATAAATACAAATAGAGGAAAAAAGTAAAACATGTTTAATTAAAATAAAAAAATAAAATAGAGATACCTCTCATTGCGGGCTCCCCTGAGGATGGCTGGCGTTCGTCTTGGCGTTGCAGACCTGATGGCGAGAACAGCGGTCGGAGCCCGCCCACCTCCTCTGTGTGTTATTCCCTCCCTAGTCGTGTCTGGTCTCTTCTGCTCCAGGACTTAGCGGCACTGAAAGGCCATGTGACTGAAACTTTCTTCTCTCCCTCTCCACTTCCCCCTTAGGGGGCTTCCAAGTTAACTACCCAGGGGCAGGAAGTACATATATAATACACTTACAGTCATTATCTGATTCAAACAGTGGAGGGCAGCAGATCCCTACAATATGTTTATCTCTGTCTGCATAGCAACCAGTCACTTCTACACAGAAACCTGACTGGTTGCTAGGGACGTCCACTCCGCTTCTAGCTCGGCCATTTGAGGCCTTTTCATTATTTCAGTGATTCATGTTAGTCACAGAGGATTAGTGTGCACAGATATGACTGTTTGTTATGTTGTCAGAGGGTTACGTTAGACTTCTACTAAGGGCATGTTTGCCCTCGCCCAAGATGGCGGTCCGCTCGGCTATAGAGGGCCCCACAGTTTGATGCCTATCACAGGATGGTGCGGAAGTGACGTTGTTGCGTACTGCGCATGCGCGATGCGCTCCAAACGCTCGCGCCGTGCGTTCCAACATAGTTTCGGCAATACAGTTCAGCGAAACCATCACATAATGTTACGGAAGTGATGTTACACACAACACAAACACGGGCCACGTTGTTGCGTACTGCGCATGCGCGATGCGTTCCAAACACTTGCGCCGTGCGTTCCAACATAGTTTCGGCAATACAGTTCAGCGAAACCATCACATAATGTTACGGAAGTGAAGTTACACACAACACAAACACTGGGCCGTTCGTTACAACACTAATACTTCCCTTGTTACCTAGTAGGTTTTGCATTGCTGGGACTTGTAGTGCCTATCCTGAGCTACATGCTTCAATGTTCAGTGTCCTCATCCCTATCCCCATGCTTCAATGTTCAGTGTCCATCCTTATCCCCGTGCTTCAATGTTCAGTGTCCTCATCCTTATCCCCGAGCTTCAATGTTCAGTGTCCTCATCCCTATCCCCCTGCTTCAATGTTCAGTGTCCTCATCCCTATCCGCGAGCTTCAATGTTCAGTGTCCTCATCCTTATCCCCCTGCTTCGATGAGGACACTGAACATCGAAGCATGGGGATAAGGATGGGACACTGAACATTGAAGCTTGCGGATAGGGATGAGGACACTGAACATTGAAGCACAGGGATAAGGATGGACACTGAACATTGAAGCTCGGGGATAGGGATGAGGACACTGAACATTGAAGCAGGGGGATAGGGATGAGGACACTGAACATTGAAGCTCGGGGATAAGGATGAGGACACTGAACATTGAAGCAGGGGGATAGGGATGAGGACACTGAACATTGAAGCAGGGGGATAGGGATGAGGACAGTGAACATTGAAGCTCGGGGATAAGGATGAGGACACTGAACATTGAAGCTCGCGGATAGGGATGAGGACACTGAACATTGAAGCAGGGGGATAGGGATGAGGACACTGAACATTGAAGCACAGGGATAGGGATGAGGACACTGAACATTGAAGCTCGGGGATAAGGATGAGGACACTGAACATTGAAGCTCGCGGATAGGGATGAGGACACTGAACATTGAAGCACGGGGATAAGGATGGACACTGAACATTGAAGCTCAGGGATAAGGATGAGGACACTGAACATTGAAGCACGGGGATAAGGATGGACACTGAACATTGAAGCTCGGGGATAGGGATGGACACTGAACATTGAAGCACGGGGATAAGGATGGACACTGAACATTGAAGCATGGGGATAGGGATGAGGACACTGTACATTGAAGCATGTAGCTCAGGATAGGCACTACAAGTCCCAGCAATGCAAAACCTACTAGGTAACAAGGGAAGTATTAGTGTTGTAACGAACGGCCCAGTGTTTGTGTTGTGTGTAACTTCACTTCCGTAACATTATGTGATGGTTTCGCTGAACTGTATTGCCGAAACTATGTTGGAACGCACGGCGCAAGTGTTTGGAACGCATCGCGCATGCGCAGTACGCAACAACGTGGCCGTGTTTGTGTTGTGTGTAACATCACTTCCGTAACATTATGTGATGGTTTCGCTGAACTGTATTGCCGAAACTATGTTGGAACGCACGGCGCGAGCGTTTGGAGCGCATCGCGCATGCGCAGTACGCAACAACGTCACTTCCGCACCATCCTGTGATAGGCATCAAACTGTGACACTACACCCCCGGTGTAGTAAAATTTCCTGCGACCCTAGAAATTCGATTCGCCGTCACTTCCGGTGCGGCTGTTAATGGCAGGGGATTGGCGCATGCGCGGTACAGGCCCGCCGTCAGCTGTTTCAGTGACGGAGTCGCCCCGGAAGTGACGAGATGAGCGAAGTTCATAGGTCGCAGGAAATTTTACAACAGGTTACAGGCGAAGAAGAGTCGTACATGAGGGTCACCCCGTAAAGCTCCCCTATCAGAGCCGTCATTATGGTGAGTGCGGGGGGGCGGGGGTCAGTTGAACAATGGAGGCTGCCCTTTTATTGTGGGCGGGGCCAGCATGCCTCATACCCCAGTCCACCTCATTTTATTACTATTATATTTATGTCATCTCATCCTTTGTTTTGTTTGCATAAAGTAGTGTAGTGTAGCATAATACATATTGGCTGAAATTTATGAAGAAATTCGTTTTTTTTTTTACATTTTTTTTTGGGATAATTTTTTTATAGCAAAAAGTAAAAAAATATATATATATTTTTTTTCAAAATCGTCGCTTTTTTTTTTGTTTATAGCGCAAAAAAACCCGCAGAGGTGATCAAATACCACCAAAAGAAGAAAGCGCTGGGGGGGAAAAAAAGGACATCAATTTTATCTGGGTAGAGTGTTGCAATTGTCAGTTAAAATGGCGCAGTGCGGTATCGCAAAAAATGGCCTGGTCGTGAAGGGGGGGTAAATCTTTCAGGGGCTGAAGTTGTTAAAGCTTTGCCTATGGGTGGTTACATTTCCGCCGTTTGTTGTAGTTGCACGAGTCTGCGCGTTTTAAAAGCTTGACGTGTTCTGTATGTATTCTGCGTAACGTGTTTTTATTTATTTTTTTACCCCCAAAAATTGGGCATTATAGTGTGTCTTTTTGCAGTTTGTGTATATAATGTTTGGAGGTTCTAAGTAACTTTTTAGCAAAAAAATAAATAAAAATTGTTACATGTAAACAAAAAGTATTAGAATTGGCTGGTCTTCAACTGATTGATCAAAAAAGTTTTTTTTGTCTTCGGATATATTCTTAATTGCGGGACATTTTCTTGCAGTGACAGTTTGCTGATTGTTCGGTTTTTCTTTCCAGGCGAGTACGATGATAGCGGCCGGACTGACTCTCGCCATTGCGGGATTTACTGGTAAGTGTTGGCTTGAAGGTCGCTGTGTGTTTTTGTTGCACCTCCCTCTGTTTTCCACCCCCCCAAAAAAAGAAAACAGGCTGTGTGTTCTGACTCGTCCGCTGTCTGGCCGTTCCTGTAAAATGTCCCCTGTAGTGTACAGTACATACTGGGTCAGCATTTCTCAACTGGGGTGCTGTTCTGCGTCCATTTTTTTTTTTGTTGTTTTTCCTTGCACAACATCTTGCATTTCCATGTGGTTGATGGGCCGGCCACCAGCACCATAATAAACGCATGACGCTGAACTGGAGCAGCTCCAGCATTCCAGCTGCATTCCCGCTCCACCTCCTTCCCACTGCCATGGTGTAAGGATGGTTGGGAGGCAGGACTGTACCGTGAAAGGTACTGAGGACTCTATAAAGGTGTGTGTGTGTGTGTGTGTGTGTGTGTGTGTGTAAGGGGGGGGGGGCTGAGGACTGTGATGGGGGGGGGGGGGGGCTGAGGACTGTGATGGGAGGGGGGGGGGCTGAGGACTGTGATGGGAGGGGGGGGGTGACTGGGGACTGTAATGTGAAAGGGGGGGGGCTGACTGGGAACTGTAATGTGAAAAGGGGGGGGGGGCTGACTGGGGACTGTAATGTGAAAGGAGGGGGGGGGGGGGGGGCTGAGGACTCTGATGTGATTAGTTGTCCCAAGAACAAGAGTAGCGGGTAGATCTTGCGATGAGGATATTGGTTCTGATGGCAACTGTCTATCTCCCTGGTGCCTAACCTGTGGCCCTTTGGTATATGGCATGCGGCCCTTAGGCCTCAGCAGTGTATATATATATATATATATATATATATATATATATATATATATATATATATATATATATATATATATATATATATATATGGTATAAGCAATCCTTTTTACTGAATGAAACTGATTCATTCCATGTGTTATGTTGTGATTACCAATGATTGGCCACAGCTAATCACATGGTGCGGATGGGCTGTGATTGGCCCTGTCTGTACCATGTGATCACTATGACCAATCACAGGTAGCAACATAAGCTGTACACAATGAATGGCATGAATCAAAGCCATCCACTGTGTACAAATGTCATGTGCTCTGCTGTGATTGGTCACAGGAATCACATGATACTGTCAGGAGGCCGGTACACTGATCAGTCATCGGCGGTGTCTGGTGAACACAGCTGTGACAGATTGCGGCCCATTCTGGTGGGATCTCATATGACCTCGACCCGGAACGACGAATGTCCCGCCCAGCCGTCATTTGACAATAGGCTCGGCAGGAAGTGGTTAAAAAGGGTGGTAGGGACTGTCGCTGAATTGCATTTCAATTGCATAATATTCTGAATGTCTCCCGAAAACTTGTGTTGCTGGGCATCGGGTTGACATTTGCTGCTAAAAAATGCTGCAGGCGCCTGTTTTCTGTGCAGCATCCTGCCCATTCAAATGAAGATCACAGCTGTGCGGACGCATCCCGAGGGTCCATACACACCTACCCAGCCCCATTGGCTGTATTAAACAGCCTACCAAGAGCACCACAGTAGGCCGAAGATCGGCCATGCACCATTTGTGGTAAAGTGGCACACAGGGAAGACGGGTGGCACCTTGGGATGTCATTGGAAATAAATGGCACCACAACACACTAACATGCTGTGCTTTGTGGGAACACGTCCATTATTGCAGCGCATAGTTTTTATCAGGCCTGTATGATTATTCTCCACCATAATATTTCATCCTAAAACACAGCAACGGGATAGTGTCCAGTATTCAGACATTGGCAGATTGTAAACCTTTTTCATATGATGGGTTTGTTTTTTGTTTTTTTAGGTCGTTACGTTTTACAAGCTTTCAAACACCTAGAGCCCCAAGTGAAGCAAGCTATACAGACCCTGCCAAAGTCGGTGAGTTTCTTAAAGGGAGGCTATAACTGTTTTTTGGGATATATATATATATATATATATATATATATATATATATATATATATATATATATATATATATATATATATATATATATATATATATTTTTAAATGTTCAACCCATTATTAAATGGATATTTGTTAATAGTTTCAAGTCTTCAAAATAGTGGAATAAATATATATATATATTATAGCTGTGCTGGCTGTCAGCTCCACCCCAGGCTGGAGCCCAATTTATGGGCATTCTTATGGGGGGAGCTACAGCCAGCATTATACCCACCCTCTCCTTTTCTCAGTGTTTTTGTGTCCACCCCAGGCTGAAGCCCAGTTGTCATTCCTATGGGGGAGCTACAGCCAGCACCATTGATTCCCCCCTATCCACAGCGTACGGTCTGGCACAAGCTTAGAGAAAGTGCTGCAGCAGCCCTGGAAGCTTAATACATCTATTCATCTATATTCATGTTGTGATCCATCTACATCACAGGGGTCAAACTGGCGGCCCTCCCACTGTTGCGGAACTACAAGTCCCATAAGGCATAGCGACGCTGACAGTTACAAGCATGACTCCCACAGCCGGAGGCATGATGGTACTTGTAGTTCCGCAACAGCTGGAGGGTCGCCAGTTTGGCTCCCTCAGTAATACCCCTCACCCCATTAGCTAATTGCTACATCAGTTTCTATAATAAAAAAATAAAAATAAATAAAAACAAATACATGCAAAAGCCCCAAAGGCTCCCCCTAAATTTGCTGTCATGCTCCAGGTTCTGCATCTTCTCTTCTTCTACTGGACTGCTGAAGGGATGATTCCATTCTTTGTGTATCTGTCACTGCCTGGGTGATGTGGGCAGTACCCAGTGGCTGTCCAGTGGTGGGATTCTCTCAGGCTCCAGAAGACTGTAACCACGTGATGATGTCACAAAGAGGGGCGGAGCACATTTAGATGGCAGGTGGCCGGGACTTCCAACGCTGGATCGCTGGTCTCCACTCCCAGAAGAGTGGCTATTGAGGGACATGCACTCAGATATATTAACCCTGAAATCCAGACATAAAAACTTTAATTTAAATACATTCTTCAGTAGCCAGAGAGGATATAAATCTACTTTGCATTCACTAACTTTTTTTTTTTTTTTTTTTTTTTTTTTTTTTTACAAACCCAGATCTAATCTTGTAAACGTAGCAGTGACATCATGTGCTGTACACAACCTGAGCAGAGCTGTGGGAGGGGCCCAGCCACTACAGGCTGCCTGTAGAAAACGACAGGAGGGGCGGAGACAAGACCAGTCACCCGGTACAAGGGGAAAGAGCAGCAGTGATCGGTAGGAGGGACCCTTCAGGCTCCACCCACTACAGGCTGCCTGTAGAAAATTAGAGGAGGGGGCGGAGACCAGATTAGCCCCCCTGCACAAGGAGAGAGAGAGAGCAGCAGTGATCAGTCTTTATTACAGGAGGGTGAAGTCTCACGCTGGATTACTGCAATGCACCTCAAGATTTAGGAAGAATACACATGATCAATGGATTTAGTTAATATTTACTTATCCTGGGGTTTAGCTTTAAAGTAGATTTTAAAAAATGGGGGGGGGTCAAATCTTTGCCTATTTTTTTATTTTATTTTTTGCTTCCTGCACAACAACACTTCCACTTAAAGGGACATCATTGTGAACCAATCAAAGCTTTATTGTTTTACAGTCAGTCTAACATTGTGAACACACATGCAGGTGTGAAATCTGTGTATTGGTGTTACTTTATTACCTGCTGAATGGGGGAAGAAAGGTGACTAAGGAAGCAGAGCTTCACTAGCCATGTTCTCCTATGGCCAATTATTTCATGGGGAGGTTGGAAGGGGATGTGTACCAGTACCATCTCCGTGTGTGTGTGTGTGTGTGTGTGTGTGTGTGTGTGTATATATATATATATATATATATATATATATATATATATATATATATATATATATATATATATATATATATATATATATATATATATATATATATATATATATATATATATATATATATTACACTAAAACCTTGAAATAGAGGTATGTTTGTTCCCCCCATTAGACTTGCCTAGCATGGGTCCATGTAGCATCTGTCCCTCGACACCTCTAAACTGACAACCAACCAATCGAGCACCGCCGATGGCACGGCTCTCAGCACCTAATTAATGAGATATAAAGCTGAAACAGATTTTTGCTTAATTGATGTCACTGCTGTAACTATTGATTGATATGTAACAATGATCTTGTAATCGGAATGTGGGCTCCCTCTAGTGGTCAGCTGTGCAAGTGCGACAGCTCTGGCTGAATGATGTCAAGCGATTGATGTTCATACAGAGCCAACTATTCACAGCTCTGCCTGATCACTAATCCTACCATGTGGCTGGATTCCTGTGATTTACAGAAGGTATTTAACCACTTCAATACAGGGCACATTCGCCCCCTTCCTTCCCAGCCCAATTTTCAGCTTTCATCGCTCTAGCGCGTTCAGTGACAATTGCGCGGTCATGCTACACTGTACCCAAATGAAATTTTTATCATTTTGTTCGCACAAATAGAGCTTTATTTTGGTGGTATTTATTCACGACTCCGTTTTTTATTTTTTGCGATATAAGCGCAAAAAAAGTGGAAATTTTGGAAAAAAAACAATATTTTCTTTTTTCTATTTTAAAAGAAATCCAATAAAATCAAATTTTGTCATAAATTTAAGCCAAAATGTATTCTGCTACATGTTTTTGGTAAAAAAAATTCCGTTAAGTGTATAATAATTGGTTTGTGTGATCACGGACATATGTACACAAATGATCATGTACATATGTGTGCAGATAATCATTGGGACATGTGATTTTAGTGGGACATATGTGGGGGAACATGTTTTTATTTGGGGACATATATATATATATATATATATATATAATATATTTTGTTTTTTTACCTTTTGTGTAGTACAAAGGTGTACTCCGTCCTCACCCCGCTGCGGCATGGTACATCATTTCCCCATCTGCATCGCCCCCTCCTCCTTCCAATTTGCTGCCTTCTGGGACCTGTGCGTGTCCCAGAAGGTGATGGCGCCATTCAGAAAGTGCAGCGTGACTCAGGCAGGGGCAGTAGGAAACCAGCTGTGAAGTCTGAAGGCGCTTCACTGCCGGGTTCCCTTAATTGCAATGGCGGCACCTGCACCCGAGCCGATGGATGAATTGGCTTCAGGGGCCGACATTGTGAAATCCCTGGACAGGTAAGTGTCCTTATTAAGTCAGTAGCTACATTATTTATAGCTGCTGACTATTTTTTGAGGCTGGAATTCTGCTTTAAGCATTATGTAACCCATTGCAACTTGTGTGAAGTCTTCATGCTGTTGTATCTGCCACACGCCATAATGTGCACATTTGAACGCACTTGTTCCAGTGTGAACTGAAGGCATTTTAAAGAGGTTGTAACTTTAAAAAAATAAATAAAAATAAACCCTGCAAGACAAAGGCATAATGAGCTAGTATGAAATACTTACCTTAGCACATTATGAAATACTTACCTTAGATCAAAGCTGTTGCTGCAGTCCCCGCACACCGATGTGCCCGGTGACATGTCTCCCGGCGTTATTTCCAGGTTCGCGGGCTCCAGCGATGTGATTGGCCGGAGCTGTGATGACGTCACTCCCGCACCTGCGCATGGGTGCTGGCGGTCATGGAAACGGCACCAGCAGGCCATTTCTTTAGTGCGCCTGCACCAATGATGTAAGTGTATGCGGTGAATATCACCTAAACCATGCAGGTTTAGGAGATATTTTCAGTACCTACGGGTAAGCCCTGTTGTAGGCTTAGCTATAGGGAAATATAATGTAACTAGGTTTACAGCCACTTTTTAAACCTTTCTACCTGCACCTTCAGGGTTTTTTTCACCTACCTAAAGATGTGGGTTGATCCTGTAATTTCATGGTGTCATTCGTTACCCTGTACAGTAAATCTTCACGCTCCTGTGTCAGAAGTTTCTGTTTGTGCTCAAACAGGAGGTGTGGCCTCTGTCTGTAGTATGAGAACTGACATTTTCACTGAAGAAACTATATATCCCACAATCCCCTGAGTCTCTCAGTCTAGTGCTGTGCAGGTAAGAGCTACACCGTAATTAGATCTGACAAATGGGCAGAGCAATTATGTTATACATTTAGAAGGTTTTTTATTTTAAATCATTCTATATTCTATGTGTGCAGAAGATCCCCTCAGGCCCCCTAATATTTACCCTGAACACCATCTCTGTCCAGTGATGTTCCTGGACTGTCTCGGCTGCCCGAGACTCTCCCTCCTGAAATGGCTGAGTCGGCAGCGCCATTGGCTCCCACTGCTGTCAATCGACTTCATTGAGCCAATGGGGAAAGGGGGTGGGGCCAGGCTATGGCTCCGTGTCTGAATGGACACAGGGAGCTGTGGCTTGGCTCAGGTGCCCCCATAGCAAGCTGCTTGCTGTGGGGGTGTCGGGGCTGGGCTGAGCAGGCCACTCAGCTGTTTGTTAATTGCCAGCTTCAATCTTTTCCGTGGTGACTCACTTGATGATGATGATGATGATGATGATGATGATGATGATGATGATATCCTATTCAACAGTCTTGTCCGTTACTTAAGCTGTTCAGTTCAGTTCCTCTCTGCCTTCGCCATGGTCAACACATCCAGAGACTTTCTTCTGTGTACCTGTTAAAGACTCCATTGGCTGACGTTCTTTCTGATTCCTGATCCTGTTTGCTGTTCCACTACTACGCTGATTCTCCAGATTTCCTGATTTTCTGGCCTGTCCTGAAGTACACTGACATCTGGCCTCCCGATGTCCTGGCTTGTCTGACTATCCGTTCCGGTTACCTAAAAACTCTGGCTATGATTTGACTACATTGCTCTGTTTACCTTTTTACTATTATTATTATCATACAAGTGTGATTTTTAACGGCGCTTTCGTCTCGGTCTGATTCATGGTTTCTGACACAGGACACTGAACAGAAGGGAGGGGCCAGAAGCAGTAAAGAGGTACCTGAGAAGAAGAGGATTGGGGCAGCTCTGTGCAAAACCATTACACAGAGCAGATAAGTATAACATGTTTGTTATTTTTAACTAAAAAAAAAAAGCAAAATGATGACCGGAAAGTGGTTATGTTATCCTGACTGGGCGTCATTTGATGTCCAGCAAGATTCAACGCAATTGTGGGATGTCGGCCTTTATAGGTTTCTTCAAGAATTGTGTGTGTGTTTTTTTTTGTTTTTTTTTTGTTTACACTTTTGCAATAAGTTCTTACAGCCTGGTGTATATATATAAATTTATAATAAAAAAAAAATTCCTTTTAGGCATTTGCCGGTTATTACAAAGGTGGATTTGAACCCAAAATGACTAGAAGGGAAGCTGCCCTGGTGTTGGGAGTCAGGTAAGGGACGAAGAGCCACATCATCAATAAATACAAATGATCGAATTCTAAGTGTGTGTTTTACCCACTTTTTCTTATTTAATTTTCTTGCTTTTTATTTTTATTTTTTTTCACTTCCATCAACAGGAGATTGCTTTGTGTTGCTTTTCAAAGAACACAAAGCATTCTATAATGGCGACAGCGCCCAGTGAGTAACCCCTCGTGGTCAATGTACATTGGGGTTGCGGCTGCTTGTATAGAACCCGGGCAGGGACTGGAAGATCAAGGTTATCTCTGTAGTAGCACCAACTACTACATTGATTGTAAGTCTAAATATATTTTGAAAAACATTTAGTAACCACAGATTTCTTCACCCCTTTCGCACTGGGGCCCCGGACATGTTTGCAATAAAACACCACTCGTTTTAGTGGCGCTTTACCAGTGTTTAAACTGCTCTTTTCGGCAGCTAATGGGGCGCTTTTTACCCCAAAGAAAGGGTTAAAAGCTCTCTTATTGCGGCACTTCCAATGGACAGGGGTGTTTTGGGAGTGCTAAATACAGCGGCATTCCCAGTAGGGTTGCTGCCTTTTCTTTAACCACTAACTGACCAGAGCACTTTTTGCGATTCGGCACTGCGTCGCTTTAACTGACAATTGTGCGGCCGTGGCTTTTTAAAAAAAAAATGTTTTATGTATTGTGACTGCTACATTATGGCGGACGCATCGGACATTTTTGACACATTTTTGGGACTATTGTCCATTTATACAGCAATCTAGTGCTATACAAGTGCACTCATTCCTGTGTAAATGACACTGGCAGTGAATGGGGTTAACCACTAGGTGGCAGTGTAGGGGCTAAGTGTGGCCTAGGGGCGTGTTTCTAACTGGAGGGCTGTGGCTGTGTCTGACACGTCACTGATCTCTGCTCCAATCACAGGGAGCAGAGATCAGTGACACTGTTGCTAGGCAGAAGGGGGAGATGCTAAAGTAAACATCGCCTCTGCGTGAGGCGATCACAGGTATCCCTGTGGTGATTGAGTCCACGGGACCCGCGACCCGACTCGCGGAGCTTCCCCCTACCCCCCCCCCCCCCCCCCCGCCTCTTTAAGGGCAATGTACAGGTACGTGATTCTGCCTGTACGTGCCCTTCTGCCAACGTATATATCGGCGTGAGGCGGTCGGGAAGCGGTTAACCACTTCAATACCGGGGGGCACTTATACACCTTCCTGCCCAGACCAATTTTCAGCTTTCAGCGCTGTTGCACTTTGAATGACAATTGCGCGGTCATGTGACACTGTACTCAAAATAAATTTTTATCATTTTGTTCCCACAAATAGAGCTTTCTTTTGTTGGTATTTGGTGGATTTGACTTCTGCTAAACAAAAATAAAAAATTTTTTTTTTTGTTTCATTTACAAAACTTTGTGAATAGGTACGTTTCCTTTGCTGATGGGCACTGATAAGATGGCATTGACGGGGCACTGATAGGTGGCACGGATGGGCACTGATAGCTGGAACTGATGTAATGTATGTCACTGGATGCCAATCAGTGATGCCCATTGTATGCACTGATTGGCATCCCTGGTGGTCTAGGGTGGCATACCTGGTGGTGACATCCTTGGCAGTCCTTGTGACTTTCCTGGTGGTCCAGTGTAGGCATCCTCAGGGGGGGCCCCGTCAGATCAGCTCTCCTCTACTCACGTCTGAGGAAAAGCCAATCACCAGCTCTTCCTGTTTACACTGTGATCAGCCGTGATTGGACACGGCTGATCACATGGCAAAGAGTCTCCGTCAGAGACTCTTTACTTAGATTGGAGTTGCGGTGTGTCAGACTGATATGCCGCATCACTGATCGCCACAATGTGTGCCCCCGGGGGCGTGCAGCGGCTCAATATCCTGAAGACATCATATGATGTCTGGTCAGGGTTTTGAAACCACTTTGCCGCCGTCATTTTGCTATATGGCGGGCGACAAGTGGTTAGGCCAAACCCGAACACTTTAGTGGTACAGGGCAATTTCTTCTTCCCTTTTTTTTTTTATTTTTTTTGCAGTAAACACTATAGGATTATAAAAAAAAAAAAAAAAAAAGCTGGGACGTATTTGGGTGCCCCAAGGAGAATAGTCATGCAGCCAACAGAGAGCGTGGCCAAATTTCTCTTGCTGACATCATCGCCCCACCCTTCAGTGATGCCAAAACTGCCCCCAGATAGCCGCTCCCAGATGGCAATAAATTTGTGTGCGGCTATCTTGGTTACTTGGGAAGCCACAGTCCAGTCTGAATAATGTGTCTAGGTTTCAGGTGGACTGAAACCCGGACACATGATCCAAAACCTGGACTGTCCGGGTGAATCCTGGACAGGTGGCAACCCTAGTTCCCAACCCACTCCAAAAAATGCTGCTTGCAGGACTTTTCTAAACTTCCCGCAAGCGCACCGCCCCAGCGTAAAAAGTCAAATTTAAATGAATGGGATGCGGTTTTCAGGCGCTTAGCAAAGGCAATTTCCAGCGCTAAAGTTCCTGAAATACGCCCCAGTGTGAAAGGGATCTAAGGAAGGAATTTCTGCAAGATTGACTTATAGTGATTCTAAAGGTTGTAATAAAAAAATAAAAATTAACAAACGTTATATTTAGGACCGTGGTATCGGACACGAGAAGGTATGGCGGTGCCAGCAGGAGAATAGGCAGGATCACCGGCTGAGCTAGCTAGGCACACGACCATCTACATACTCTGCAGGTCACACCCCCAAAACATGTTATACTTGCCTGCTCTGTGCAATAGTTTTGCACAGAGCAGCCCCGATCTTACGCTTCTTGGGTCCCTTTATAACTACTTTAAAGTGATTTGTAAAGGCCCCATTTAAAAAAATAAATAACAAATGTGTTATACTTCCCTCTGTGCAGTTAATGCAGTATGTGCTCCCCCTGGTGAGTGCCCCTCACCCAGCAGCTTTCTATGGAGGCCCCCGAGCTGAGTCAGGGCTCTGTGTATCCATTCAGACATGGAGCTTCAATCCAGCCCTGCCCCCTCTTTCTCCCCTGATTGGCTGACTGTTTTTGATTGACACCCAGGGGAGCCAATCAGAAGGAGTGTCTGGGACAGCTAAAACAATCGTGGACATCGCTGGAGAAAGGGGGGGCTCAGGTAAGTAATGGGGGGGGGGTTCTGTGGGAGGCTGCTACACACAGAAGTTTTTTTTTTTTTTTTAATCTTAATGCATAGAATGTATTAAGATTAGGGCTGTAGAAATTAAAGATTAATTCCTCGATTAATTGATTCATCTTTTTTGATTGATCAAGATTCTTTTGATCGGTACTCGCCTCTCCGTAGGCTTCAGGGAGTTCTGTCGGAGTTCCGGTGATGTTACGGACATCGACATCACTGGACCCCCCCCCCCCCCCCCTCCCTTCCCCAAGTGCCTCTGTCTGCTAACGAAGGGAAGGGGGGAGGAGTCCGGTGACATCTAAAGTCTGAATAGCGCGTACGGGGGAGGAGCTACGCATGACGACACCCGCTGCTGCCCTACGGAACCAACGCGATCGTCAGCTTTAGATGCTGTGTTTTTATCATCTTTATGTGAGTAGTTTGTGTTTGAACAAAAATATTGAATTTTATACTTAAGCGGTGAGCACTTAGATATTTTCTTTCTACCTATGACCTGGCTTCCTTGCTGAGATCTAAGGAGATGCGAGAGAAGTTTATGGTCCCTGTTAACCCTTTTGATACCCCGTGCATGACCACCTGTTTGCACAGGGGTCCATGCCATAAGGTGAGAGTGATTAGTTAGACCGGAGGTGGAGGGATTGTCACGCTACTGTGAAAAATACGTCAGTGCTACAGTTTGAATTTAAAACGTATTTGTGTGGACTGTGAAGTTAAAGCGGGATTCCGCTCTTTTTTTTTTTTTTTTTTTTTTTTTTTCTTACCTGTGTTACATATATATATAGTTTTTCTACCTGGAAAATAATTTTTGTATTTCTGTTCCAACCAGTCTTCAGATTTTCTGCTAAAATGCACAGCCCGGCTGATTACACAGTACACGTCACCTCACTGCAGCTGGCCTGTGGTTGGGCAATGAAGGAGCAGCAGCAGACTGATTAGATCTTCCTTCTGCTCCTGCCATCCTGTTCCTTCTTGGCTCATGTGCATGTAGCATACCTGCCTGGCCCTTCCCCCTCCCAGAATCGGTGCTGCTGTACATGGACTACAAGTGTCTTATACCAAGTCAAATGCAGTTACTTAATAATTGAATTTAACCACTTACAGACCGGACCATTTTGCTGGTCAAAGACCAGACCACTTTTTGCGATTCGGCACTGCGTCGCTTTAACTGACAATTGCGCGGCCGTGCGAAGTGGCTCCTAAACAAAATTGACGTCCTTTTTTCCCCCACAAATAGAGCTTTCTTTTGGTGGTATTTGATCACCTCTGCGTTTTTTTTTATTATTATTATTTGCGCTATAAACAAAAATAGAGCAACAATTTTTGAAAAAAAACACATTTTTTTTACTTTTTGTTATAAATATCCCCCAAAAATATATAAAACATTTTTTTCCCTCAGTTTAGGCCGATACGTATTCTTCTACATATTTTTGGTAAAAAAAATCGCAATACGCGATTTATTGATTGGTTTGCACAAAAGTTATAGCGTTTACAAAATAGGGATAGTTTTATAGCATTTTTATTAATTTTTTAGAATTTTTTAGAATTATTTTTTTTTTTTTTACTAGTAATGGCGGCGATCAGCAATTTTTATTGTGACTGCGACGTTATGGCAGACACATCGGACATTTTTGGGACCATTGTCATTTCTACAGTAATCGCTGCTATATAAATGCATTGATTCCTGTGTAAATGACACTGGCAGTGAAGGGGTTAACCAGGGGTGGCAGTGTAGGGGTTAAGTGTTCCTAGGGGTGTGTTACTAACTGTTGGGGGCTGGGCTTTAATTTAGTGAACACTAATCTCTGCTCCAATCGCATAGCGCAGAGATCAGCGTCACTAGTTGCTAGACAGAATGGAGAAATGCTGTTTACACGGCATGTCCTCCATTCACCATCCCGTGAGACGATCGCGGGTATGCCCGCGGCGATCGAGTCAGCGGGACCCGCGACCGGATTCACGGGGGTCCCGACCGGCGCGCTCGCGATGGCAGGGCGGCATTGAAGATTGGACGTACCTGTATGCCAATATGCCTGCCCGTGCCATTCTGCCGGTGTACATCAGCGTGCGCTGGTCGGGAACCGGTTAAAAATGCATTTTACACATTTTTAATGAATGCGTAGCCACATTTCTTTACAGCCTCAAATTCCCTTAAAGAGGAAGTAAAGGCAAAAAAAATTAAAAAACACACCCTGTAAGGCAAAAGGCATAATGAGCTAGTATGCATAGCATACTAGCTCATTATGAATAACTTACCTGAGAACGAAGCCCCCGAAGCGGTCCTCCGTTTTCCTGTTCGCCGCTGCCATGGATGCCGGAGCGACTTCCGGGTCTCTCTGCTCCGGTGCTGTGATTCACCGGATCCGCGATGACGTCACTCCTGCGCATGCGCACGGGAGCCGACGCTCATGGCATATCGCTGCAATCTGCGGCCTGCCCAGTGCGGTCTTTCTTGGGCCTACAGGTAAGCCTTAATCTAGGTTTACCTGTAGGTCACAGTGTTTTGTAAGGGTTTACAACTACTTTAATACTCCTTAAATACCAAAAAAAAAAAAAAAAAAAAAAAAAAAAAAAATGGTTGCTGTGAAAAATCTACAAAAAACTGAATGTGATTTGCAGATCTCGTAAACCTGTATCTCTTATTTACAATGGAAAATCGATAAACGGCTACAGCGCGGGCTTTAATTGCCGGGAGGGCATCAGTAGACGTCCATCCGTGCACGAGACTCCGGCTGATCACAGATCGGAGTAAGGGGGTGATCCCGGCGCCTTACCACATGATCAGCTGTCGGCCAATGACAGCTGATTATGTGATGCAAACAGATCGGTAATCGCCTTCTTTCCCCCCTTTTTTTTTTTTTTTTTTTTCCTCGTGCCGACGACAGTGGGAGGGAGATAAAAAAAAAATAAGCCAATCGGAGGCTTCTGACAGAGAAACATCCTTTCCGAGCAGGGAGAGGCACTGCTGCCTACCAGTGCCACCTATCAATGCCCTTTAGTGCCACCCATCAGTGTCTATCAGTGCCATCTCATTAGTGCTACCTCATTAGCGCATATCAATCCAGGAGTAAAATTGCCTGTTTTCAATATTTTATAAACTATGAAACTTTATTTTTTTTTTTTTTATTATTATAATAATAAAATTAAAAAAATTAATAATAATAATAATCACTTTTTTTTTTTTTTCTTTAGCAAAAAATATAAAAATCCCAGCAGTGATTATGAAATCTCTATTTGTATGATAACGATTTATAAGAAATTTATTTGGGAACAGTGTATCATGACCGCTCAATTGTCATTCAAAGTGTGACAACGCTGAAAGCTAAAAATTTGGCCTGGGCAGGAAGAGGGGGGTGGGGTGTGCCCAGTATTGAAGTGGTTAAACAGAGAAAATGCACACTCTACATCTACAATATGGTAGCTCGGGATACCGCCAGGGAGGTTACACAGCGAAATGCATTATTGTTATAGAAGCCCCCTTGCTGCGCTGACCAATGCTCGATCTGATTGGCTGGAGCTCCCCTTATTTATAATGTTGATCTTGGCTTCTTTGGTGTCTTTTATATGAAGTGTTGATCCAGACCTGGTTTTGTTGCAGCCCAACTGCAAATATAACAAAGATAAGAGAAGCTCACAGACGGATTATGCTGCTGAACCACCCTGACAAAGGTAAGGACCGCTAAATATCGTCTTCTTTCCTTTTCTCCTACTATTACGGTTTGCATTGCTGCTGTAGTTCTGGTTGGTTGAGGTCGGCCCCGGCTGCAGTTATGCATTCTCTGTCAGTTGTTTTTTTATTTTTATTTTTTTTCATGTTCAGTAAAGTAGTTTGGCCTCGGCTTCAATGCCCCATTCATAGCATGCAGTCTAGAAGGGGGAGAATGTCCCTTTCCATCTGAAATTCATACAGGATTTGTAGTTCTTTTATCTTTTTCCACAAGAAAAAAAAAAAATGGGATCCCCGGGTGTCTTCTGTTCTCACACTAAGACCCCTTTCACACCAGGGCGTTTTGCAGGCGCTATAGCGTTAGAAATAGCGCCTGCAAAACGCCCTAAAGAAGCTGCACCATTGTATGTAGTGTGAAAGCCCCGAGGGCTTTCACACTACAGCGGTGCGCTGGCAGGACGTCAGAAAAAAGTCCTGCCAGCAGCTTCTTTGGAGCGGGGAAGGAGCGGTGTGTTTACCGCTCCTCCACCGCTGCTGCCCATTGAAATCAATGGGGCAGCGCTGTCATGCCGCCGGCAAAACGCCGCTATTGCGGTGTATTGCCGGAGGTTTTAACCCTTTCGCGGCCGCTAGTTTGATTGAGGCCGGGTTCACACTATTGCGATGTGTGCTGCGCTGCGTGAGGCAAATGGTGGTCACACCAGATACTGGGTGTTCTATCAGGTTGAGGTCAGGACTCTGTGCATACCAGTCAAGTACCTCCACCCCAAACTTGCTCTTCCATGTCTTTATGGAACTTGCATTGTACACTGGTCCAAATCATTTGGTGGAGGAGGGATTATGGTGTGCGGGGTTGTTTTTCAAGGGTTGGGATTGGCCCCTTAGCTCCAGTGAAGGGAACTCTTAAGGCGTCAGCATACCAAGACATTTTGGGCAATTTCATGCTCCCAACTTTGTGGGAACAGTTTGGGGATGGCCCCTTCCTGTTCCATGACCACACATCAGTGTACAAAGCAAGGTCCATAAAGACATGGAGGAGCGGGTTTGGGGTGGAGGAACTTGACTGGCCTGCACAGAGTCCTGATCTCTACTTATGTACATGCGCCCCCTTTTTATTTATTTTTTTCTTGTACAATATTTGTGATAAATTTGCAAAGATTTCAAACTTCTTTGATGTTGCCACTATGGGGTATTGTTTGTAGAATTTTGAGGAAAATAATGAATTTAATCCCATTTTGGAATAAGGTTGTAACATAACAAAATGTGGAAAAAGTGAAGCACTGTGAATACTTTTCCAGATGCACTGTAAGCGCATTTATTAGTATTTTTTTTTTTTTTAATGCCTCATGGGACTTGTGGTTCCACAACAGCTACTGGGTACCTTCGCAGACAATAGGGGTTGATTTAACCACTTTCAGACTGGACCATTTTGCTGGTCAATGACCAGAGGTCTTTTTACAATTTGGCACTGCGCTGCTTTAACTGGTAATTGCGCGGTCATGCAATGTTGTACCCAAACGAAATTTCCGTCCTTTTGTTTTTTTTTTCCCCACAAATAGAGCTTTCTTTTAAAGGTATTTGACTGACTCTGCGATTTTTTTTATTTTTTGCGATATAAACGTAAAAAGACCGCAATTTTTTAAAAAAATGATATTTTCTACTTTTATTATTAGAAAAATCCAATAAACTCAATTTTAGTCATACATTTAGGCCAAAATGTATTCAGCCACATGTTGGGACAGGAGAGCCTGAGAAAACCATGGAAGATGGTGCGGGGGGGGGGGGGGACATTCCCTCCCACTGCTTGTAAAAGTAGTCTAGAGGCTAATTAGCCGCTAGGATTGCTTTTACATAAAAGCCGACCGCTGGCTGAAAAGAATGATACCAAGATGATGCCTAAACCTGCAGGCATCATTCTGGTATAAGCACTCAAAGTCCAGCAACATACCAGTATGTTGCTGGAACTGGTTGGGCATATATTGTAATTTTTTTTTCATGCAGCCTGTGGGCTGAACGAAAAAAAAATATATTGATCGGTGGGTATGCCCACCATTAGAATACCTCCCTTCATCCACCCACTTCTAATGGTGGGCATACATGCACCATTTATATATGCCGAAGCATGGGGGCATCCTCCCGCAAAAGGTAGGAGCAGATCGCTCCTCCACCCCGTATGCCCCCATGCTTCGGCATATATGCTCTTTTTTAACTGTGGTGGTGAAACCACCTCCGACAGCGCTGGAGTCGCGGCTTTATGTATCGTGGGAGCAAAACGCTGTTGCTGTCAAGATAAATAAATCCACGCTGCAGCAGAATGGCGTACCTGCTAAGCAAATGATGGTTAACAATAAAATAAAGTAACATTACAGTATAACAGTAAGACGTACCATACCTGCAAGGCAAATACCAAAAAAAAAATAGCAAAAAATAACACATTTAACACAATCTGTGCCTAAAATATATATATATATGCCGAAGCATGGGGGCATCCTCCCGCAAAAGGTAGGAGCAGATCGCTCCTCCACCCCTTATGCCCCCATGCTTCGGCATATATGCTCTTTTTTTTAACTGTGGTGGTGAAATCGCCTCCGACAGCGCTGGAGTCGCGGCTTTATTTATCGTGGGAGCAAAACGCTGTTGCTGTCAAGGTAAATAAATCCACGCTACAGCTGAATGGCGTACCTGAAAACAAAAAATGGTTAATAATAAAACATTGCAGAATAGAATACAGTACAAAGGAGCAGAACAATAGAGAGAGAATAGAGAGAGAGAGAACAATAAAACGACAACTATTTTTGGTTTTTTTATTTTTATATATATATTTTTTTTTTTTTTTTAACACTTTTTTATGTAACTTTAACACTTCTGTTGTAACGGTTCCAGCGGTTTGGGTCTCTCAAAATGCGATGGCATCTTGGGAGACCCTGTGAACGTGTGCCTAGCCTGTGCAATGCTGTACCCTACTCTAATACTCAACTAGTGAATGGTAGCGTTCAAAACATTCACCAATGCAAAGACCAGGATTGTCAGGACAGCGGGGACAATAATGACGGGTGTCACGCCTATATCCGCGCTTTCTGCAGACACGACATTTTCTTTGGGGGGCTCGTTGGGTAGGGGTACTCGGGAGGACATAAGGATAATGCCTCTCATGCAGCCGGCTTACTGCATCTGGTAGGGGAAGGTGAGGTGGAGCACCGCCTGGATACAGAAGGGCTCTGACGATATCCTTCTGGAATTTAAGGAAGGATCCAGTCCGTCCTGAAGCTTTGTGTAGCACATAAGCATTCAGTATAGCCAATTGGAATAAATAAACAGACACTTTTTTGTACCAGCGTCTGGCCTTACGGGCAACTAGATACGGCGCCAACAACTGGTCATTGAGGTCCACCCCTCCCATGTTAAGGTTATATTTGTGGACACAGAGGGGTTTCTCCACAATACCAGTCGCCGTAGGAATTTGGACCGTCGTGTCTGCATGAAGGGAGGTAAGAACGAAAACATTCTTATTATCCCTCCACTTCATAGCGAGCAAATTATTACTGCGCAAGCAGGCTCTCTCCCCCAGCCTAAGACGGGACTCTACAAGCCGCTGGCGAAAGCCCCGGCGATTAGGTCGCACGGTGCCACATGCTCCAATCTGCTGATCAAACAAGTGACTAAACAGTGGCACGCTTGTGTAATAATTGTCCACGTACAAGTGGTACCCCTTTCCGAATAAGGGTGACACCATGTCCCACACTATCTTGCCAGCGCTTCCTATGTAGTCAGGGCAGTTCTCCGGCTCTACGTGACTATCTTTACCCTCATAAACCATAAAACTACGTGTATAGCCTGTGGCCCTGTCACAGAGCTTATACATCTTGACCCCGTATCTGGAACGCTTGTTGGGAACGTATTGTTTGAATGACAAGCGACCAGAAAACTTAATCAGGGACTCATCAACGCAGACAACTTGATGGGGAGTAAACAAGTCTGCAAAACGTTGGTTGAAGTGGTTTATGAGGGGCCGAATTTTGTAGAGCCGATCGTATTCAGGGTCTCCACAAGGACGACAGAGTTCATTGTCGCTGAAGTGCATGAACCGCAAAATCTGCTCGTATCGTGCCCTGGACATGGAAGCAGAGAACACGCGCATATGGTGAATTGGGTCAGTGGACTAATATGACCGCAACTCACTCTTTTTGGTTATGCCCATGTTGAGGGAGAGGCCCAGAAAGATTTTAAATTCGGAAACCGTAACTGGTTTCCATTGTCTGGCAAGGGCGGACTGGGGAATAGTGGCGATGTGTTGACCAGCGTACAAATTGGTTTGGTCCACAATAGATCTATAGAGATCTTCGGTGAAAAACAGTGAGTAAACGTCAAGTGTCGTAAAATCAACTGTTTCCACGTTAATGCCAGGTTGGCCAGTGAATGGGGGAAGTACGGGTTCTGCAGAAGTGGTGGGCACCCAAATAGGATTGGCGAATTCTGCAGGAAGGGCACTATGGGTACGACGGGCCTGTCTTTTGTCTTTGTCTTGGTGGCAGCGGGACACTACTTGTGCTTGCCACCTCACCAGCTTGAACTGCACTTATGGGACTCGCCACGTCACCACGTGCTACTGCAGTGCTGGATGTACGTCCAGGGTGTACTAGGCCGCTGGTGCTTGCCAGTTCACCAGAAGGATGAGCGGCTCTAGTACGTCTCTGCTCCATACGAGTGACCTGCGGTTCCTGCACCTGAACAACAGAATACATTCGGGATCGGGTCCACCTGCCCTTAACGGGGACCTCATCTCCGTCGCCAGAGCTATCTGTCATGGAGCCGCTGTCCTCTACAGGATCGTATTCTGAGCCTGAATCTGAGAGATGAGTGACGTCCTCTTCACTATCTGTCATGCTCAGAAACGTGTAGGCCTCTTCACTAGTGTACCTTCGCTTTGGCATTTTGGGCTCTAAATTTAGGGGTACACTAGTGAGACTCACAGGTAAAAAAGCACCTAGGCTGTCAGCGACTGTATCAAAACGCTACAAAAAAAACTGTTAGCGATCGCAGGGATCTAGCCTGACTCTGCGAACGCTGCAGTTATGTGTGTTGTGTTTTGTAAGTGACAGTGATCGATCGATACTGTACTTGGGTGGGCTGGGCTGGGCTTGGCGGAGGGGCTAAACGCAGGTGCTAGCAGGTATCTGGGCTGATCCCGCTAACAATGCGTTTTGGGAAACCTAAAATGCTGGCAACGCTAATATAGATCTGATCAGATACTATATTACTAAGGGAGGTGTATGCTTTGCGCGTGGGTGTTAGCGGTACTGGCACTAACCTGACGCTGCCTGGGGCGACGCAGACCTTATCTGACCCTCAAACTTAGATCACCCGCCGGGTGATCAGGGGGTTAAACCTTTATTAGGTAATAAATGGCGGGTGCCCTGAAACTATAAAAAATAACTAACCAACCAGCGTCACCTGTAACAGTTATATGGTGATCACTGGTGAAAGGGTTAACTAGGGGGCAATCAGGGGGCTTTATGCAGTAGTATATGGGGGTCCCTGACGCTATAAAAAGCTGTGGCGAACCTAAATACTTACCTGCCTAACTAGCGTCACCTGTGACACTAATACAGCGATCAGAAAAACGATCGCTTATTAGTGACACTGGCGACAGGGGGTGATCACGGGGTTAAACCTTTATTGGGGGGGTTAGGGGGGTAGCCTAGAGCTAAAGGGGGGCTAACCATAACTGCCTTAACAGTTATTACAGTCACAAATGACACCAATACAAAAAAAAAAAAAATGCAATTGGTGTCACTGTGACTGGGGGTGCAGGGGTGATTGGGGGGGGTGATCGGGGGGTGAATGTGTGCCTGGCGTGTTCTACTGTACGTGTGGTGTGTTGGTGCAACTCACCGATCCTCTCTCCTCGGTGCCGGAACGAAAAAGACTGACACGAGGAGAGATTACATCACTTCCTCTGCCTGTGTTTACATTACAGGAGAGGAAGTGATGTCACGCTGCACTTCCATTCGTCAGGAGCGATCATGAGGGGGTGGCCATGAATGAATGGTCGCCCCCCTCATCCCGGATCGCTCCTGAACGGATTCCGACCGCCGCTGGCACCGGGGGGGCGGCAAGTCGGGCCCCCCGCCCGCGGGAAGGCAGGGACGTACAGGTACGCCCATATGCCTGCCCGTGCCATTCTGTCGATGTACATCGTCGTGCGGCGGTCGGCAATTGGTTAATAAAGGAAAAGAGACTGTGCACTTTGCAAGTGCAGTTTCTCTATAGCAGTGATGGTGAACCTCGGCACCCCAGATGTTTTGAAACTACATTTCCCATGATGCTCTTCTTACTATGTAGGGTAGTGGAGCATCATGGGAAATGCAGTTTCAAAACCTCTGGGCTGCCAAGGTTCACCGTCACTACTATAGACAGAGCTTTATAAGACCCCTTTCACACCACACCGCCCATTGCATCGGCGGTAAAACGCCACTATTTTTAGCAGCGTTTTACCGCTGGATTTGTGGTGCATTTCGGTCGCTAGCGAGGTGCTTTTACCCCCCCCCCCCCGCTAACTGCCACGAAAGGGTTAAAACTGCCGGCAATACACCGCAATAGCGGCGTTTTGCCGGTGGTATTACAGCGCTGCCCCATTGATTTCAATGGGGAGCAGCGGTGGAGGAGCAGTAAACACACCGTTCCTTCACAGCTCCAAAGAAGCTGCTGGCGGGACTTTTCCCTGATGTCCTGACAGCGCACCGCTGTAGTGTGAAAGCCCTCGGGGCTTTCACACTACACACAATTGTGCAGCTTCTTTAGGGCGGATTGCAGGCGCTATTTCTAACGCTATAGCACCTGCAAAACGCCCTGGTGTCAAAGGGGTCTTAATGAGGTGAAGCTTCACTTTGCAAATAATACCCAATTACATGCAGAGAAAAGGAGAAAAAAAAAAGCACTTTTGCTTGCACGTGATTGGATGATGGCAGACAGCGGAGCTTCTCCTCATTTACTAAGCTCTGGAGCAGTTGCACTTGTAAAGTGAACAGTCTATTTGCTTCTATTAATAAACGCAGTGAGAGTCCTGAGCGGTGTTATATGGGGTAATGGCGAGACACTTTAGTCCTATGTCGGCTCATTGTATGAAATGACCCAGGGCTCCAGCGGGCGGTGGGTTGTGGTGCAGCAAAGGATTGCGGGGGTGGGGATATGGGAGAAGGTGGGAGATCCATAAAGAAAATCAGTCTTTGTCCTGATTGGACAGATTTACTCCCCCGTGTCCAACATCCACTCACCACTGTAACCATCTCCTCCCTTTTCCAGGTGGATCTCCATACATTGCCACCAAGATTAATGAAGCCAAGGCTCTGCTGGAAGCGCAGGCCAAGAAATAGCCGATTGCTCTGGACTTTCTTTTTCCTGAACTCTTTATAATCGTTACCTGGAAGAACGTGATCTCCATTTATGGGAAATTCTTTACCAATAAAATCATCAGAATTCTCACTTTATCCGTCTTCATTTTATGGCAGAAGATTGCAGGTTCAGCTCAAGAATGTCCTCCAGACTTTGATTTGTGTTCCACAATCCAGTCTGTTAAATGTGTTGCTATGTCTTTATCTGTCATCTACACGGCATGGCCAGAAGCTTGTGGACAGCTGACCATGCCCCCCATATGAGCTTGTTGGGTATCCCCTTCCAAAACCCAAATGCGTTCGTACGCGTTTCTCCCCCACCCCCCTTGCAGATATGTCCACCTCCACTTCCAGGCTTCCCCACTATGATTTTGATTGCAAATTCTTGTGCATTCAGCCACAAGAGCATTGATGGGTTCAGGGATTGATGTTGTATGACGGGGGTAATGAATAAAAAATCAAGGAGGTCCAGTCGCTAAAATTTTCTTCAGGCCGAGATCCGAATCTCAAGTTTGTGCTATGACAAGATTGGGGTTATTGTATGTCTATCAAAAATATATTGGGTGCCCCTTTTATATCCGGTGTGCCCATCAGAATGCCCACTTCAGGTGTGCCCAAATCTGAGCGTCCCTTTATATTCAATTTGCTCATCAGAGTGCCCCCTTACATCAGGTGCCCTTTATATCTGGTGTGCCCATTAGAGTGCCCCCTTGCATCAGGTGCCCCTTTGCATCACGTGAAACCCATCAGGTGTCCCTTTGCATCACGTGAAACCCATCAGAGTGCCCCCTTACAATCGGGTACCCCCATCAGAGTGCCCCCTTACAATCGGGTACCCCCATCAGAGTGCCCCCTTACAATCGAGTACCCCCTCAGAGTGCCCCTTTGCATTTGATGCGCCCTTCAGAGTGCACCTTACATCGGGTACCCCCATCAGAGTGCCCCTTTGCATTTGATGCGCCCTTCAGAGTGCACCTTACATCGGGTACCCCCATCAGAGTGCCCCTTGGCAACAGGTATGCCCATCAGAGTCAAAGAAAAAGAAGAGAACTGCGCAATCCCCAATATTTCTATCAGGTTTTAAGCCAATCTACCTTAAACAAGTGTATCTTGTGATCTATAACTCTAACACACCAAACTTATGACTGAATAAAACATAAGACATTACTTATAATTGTATACAGTGAACATATATATTCCCTCGTAGACTATGAACCAAAAAGGAAAAGACATGTGCAATTCTAAGTCAGTAATTCAAAGAAAAAAGGCATATAAAGTAAACTCAAACAGTTTTAAAACTATGTGATAACATAAAGTCCATAAACAGTCCAACTGGAGAAATCCCTTCCACACAGGGTGTTTCTCCAGTTGGACTGTTTATGGACTTTATGTTATCACATATAGTTTTAAAACTGTTTGAGTTTACTTTATATGCCTTTTTTCTTTGAATTACTGACTTAGAATTGCACATGTCTTTTCCTTTTTGGTTCATAGTCTAAGTCAGTAATTCAAAGAAAAAAGGCATATAAAGTAAACTCAAACAGTTTTAAAACTATATGTGATAACATAAAGTCCATAAACAGTCCAACTGGAGAAACACCCTGTGTGGAAGGGATTTCTCCAGTTGGACTGTTTATGGACTTTATGTTATCACATATAGTTTTAAAACTGTTTGAGTTTACTTTATATGCCTGTTTTCTTTGAATTACTGACTTAGAATTGCACATGTCTTTTCCTTTTTGGTTCATAGTCTACGAGGGAATATATATGTTCACTGTATACAATTATAAGTAATGTCTTATGTTTTATTCAGTCATAAGTTTGGTGTGTTAGAGTTATAGATCACAAGATACACTTGTTTAAGGTAGATTGGCTTAAAACCTGATAGAAATATTGGGGATTGCGCAGTTCTCTTCTTTTTCTTTGTCTCTATATGTATATTACACTTTGGGTATATATTAGAATTGCTGCATCACACATTTTCGTTAAGTATACACTGTAGCGCAGATTTCCTCTTCCTTTTTACTATGCCCATCAGAGTGCCCCTTGGCAACAGGTATGCCCATCAGAGTGCCCCTTGGCAACAGGTATGCCCATCAGAGTGCCCCTTGGCAACAGGTATGCCCATCAGAGTGCCCCTTGGCAACAGGTATGCCCATCAGAGTGCCCCTTGGCAACAGGTATGCCCATCAGAGTGCCCCTTTTATATCCATTGTGCCCCTTTACATCAAGTGCGCCCATCAAAGAGCCCCTTTACATCAGGTACCCCCATCAGAGTGCCCCTCTATATCTGGATGGTGCCTCTTTACATCAGGTGCGCCCATCAATCGGAATACTCCTTTACATCAGTTGACCCCATCTGAGTGCCTCTTTCTACCTGTAGACTGGTAGAGCCCATCACATGAACATTTCCTGTACCTGATGAATATTTCCTTTGTCGGCCAGGCAGGGGGCGGGAGCTGGAGAAGTAAGTTGCAGGGGGCAGAAGCTGGGTGGAGATGCTTGCTGCAAGGGGCGAAGCGCACAATGATGCCATTGGTTGCTAGGACACCAGCGGCCCTACCGACCAATGATTGCTCAGCGGTGAGGAACCAGCTTTGCTGGCTGTAGGTCCCCGACAGGAGCGTCACTTGGTCCAGATCTGGACCAACGGTTCTCCATTAAGTGACCACTGTTGTATGAGAAGACATGACTCTGATACGGCATTCCAATTCACCCCAAAGGTGTTCAGTAGGGGTGAGGACAGGGCTCTGTGCAGGAAACTCCAGTTCCTCCACACCAGACTGGTACACGATGGTCTTTATGGAGATGACTTTGTACACAGGCGCACAGTTGGGCTGAAACAGAAAGGGGTCTTCACCAAACCGTCACCAAAGGTTGGAAGCAATTTATTAATATGTCTGTATAAATTCCAGGGAACGGAAAAATCCACCCTTGCAGTGTAGTCTCTAATTCCCCCACCCCAATGCTCTGGCAGTCGCAGTTCTCTAATGTCGTCACATCAAATACGGGACCTATAGCCCTGCATTGTACATGAGGGCACTGAGGGACAGTCAACTGGCCAACCATAGGGGGGGTAGAGGAGAACGTCGAGGGAAGCAGGTAAGTAGGACTGCTTTTTGCAGCCCCCCCAATACCTTAAAGCTTGTAGCGCATTTAACCCGTGTAGTGTGGGGGCAGCTCCACTAGAAGGGTGGATTCTTCCATTGGCCAGGGACGGGCTTTAATCCCTTCACTGGAAACACCTAAACAGAGTCCTTTTAGGGGGTGCCGAAATCATAAATGACCGTCATACACCAGTTACAGACCATACACCAATCAGCTTTAACATTATGACCACTGACAGATAAAGTGGGTGGGGTAAGTTAGGCAGCAAGTGAACATGTTGCCCCTGAAATTAATGCCTAGCAGAAAAATATGGGCAAGCGTAAGGATTTGGAACAAGGGACAACTTTTTAATGGCTGGCTCAGAGCAATTCCAAAACTGCAGCCCTTACGTGATGTTTTCCCGGTCTGCAGTGGTCAGGATTGACCGAAAGTGGTCCAAGGAAGGAGAACCAGCGCCAGGGTCACGGGCGGCCAAGGCTCATTGATGGCGGTGGGGAGGGAAGACTGGCCTGTGTCGTCCGATCCAATAGAAGAGCTGCTGGGGCTCAAATTGCTGTAAAAGTGAATGATGGTTCTTATAGTAAGGTGTCAGAACACACAGAGCATCGCAGTTGGATGTGTATGGAGCTGTGTAGCCACAGACCGCTCAGGATGTCCATGCTGACCTGTGTCCACAGCCAACGATACCTACAATGGGCACATGAGCCTCAGAACGGGACCACGGAGCAATGGGAAAAGGTGGCCCGGTCTGATGAGTTCAAGAATGGTTTGTGGTGTTGTCTTGACCTCCAAATTCTCCAGCTGTCAATCCAATCGAGTATCTGTGGCATGTACTGGAAAGGCCAGTCCGATCCATGGAGGCCCCACCTCGCAACTTTCAGGACTGAAAGGATCTGCTACTGATTGCTTGGTGGCAGATACCACAGCATACCTTCAGAGGTCTTGTGGACAGTGCCTGGACTAGATCATCCAGTGGCCAGAGTAAAGATGCCAAATCGACTCCCCTCCCCCCTTTAATATGTGTGAGCTTATGAGGAGAAGGGGGAGAGAGAGCACAGCCCGCACCTCCTCCCTGCTCTCGCTTCCTCTCCTTGCTGCTTCCAGTGCTGAGCTGACAGAAGTAGTGATGCCGCTGTCACTACTCTTGTAAGCCTTCTAGTAGAAAGAACTTTCAGTGCCTCCATCCCTACAATACATGCTGCGTCCATGGCAACCGTCCCTTATGCCCACTTCTTGTCATGGCCCTGCTAGTGGAGTCCATGCCTTGACGGGTCAAGGCTGTTTTGGTGGCAAAAGGGGGACCTACTCAGTATTAGGTGGGTGGCCATAATGTATGGCTGATCGGTCTATATTGTACATGGACAGTCAGTTGTCCTTTGTGTTGCTATGCTATGCATGACTGCGCCTGAGTTAAAGGAAAAATACAGTAAGCAAACATGGCTGCCCCCCAGGTATACGTACGATTACAAACTACTCCGAAACAAGATTGTAAACCACACACCTTGGTGAGATTATTTTCATTACGACGATCACGTGTGTGTGAAATACTGTATGTATAAACACTACAGACGCCCTTTAATCGGCTGGCCTGGTGACGAAACGCGCCCATCGATGAATGGAGTCTTAATGGAACCTGATCACGTATGCAGTGGAAAATTTCTCTTTGTGCACACCGTACTTTTATCTGGCTGAGCAATGTCCTTGAATTTGAATTCCATACCAGTCCCATATACACTATATTACCAGAAGTATTGGGACGTCTGCCTTTCCACACACATGAACATTAATGGCATCCCAGTCTTAGTCTGTAGGGTTCAATATTGAGTTGCAGATATAACAGCTTCAACTCTTCTGGGAAAGCCGTCCACAAGGTTTAGGAGTGTGTCTATGGCAGTGATGGCGAACCTTGGCACCCCAGATGTTTTGGAACTACATTTCCCATGATGCTCCGCTACACTGCAGAGTGCATGAGCATCATGGGAAATGTAGTTCCAAAACATCTGGGGTGCCAAGGTTCGCCATCACTGGTCTATGGGAATGTTTGACCATTCTTCCAGAAGAGCATTTGTGAGGTCAGGCACCGATGTTGGACGAGAAGGCCTGGCTCGCAGTCTTAATTAAGCTCTACAGTGCCTTGGAAAAGTATTCATACCCCTTGAAATATTCCGCATTTTGTCATGTTACAACCAAAAAACATAAATGTATTTTATTGGGATTTTATGTGATGGATCAACACAAAGTGTCACATAATTGTGAAGTGGAAGGAAAATGATAAATGGTTTTCACATTTTTTTTTTTTTACAAATAAATATGTGAAAAGTGTGAGGGGCATTTGTATTCAGCCCCCTTTACTCCAATACCTCTAACTAAAATCTACAGGAACCAATTGCCTTCAGAAGTCACCTAATTAGTAAATAGAGATCACCTGTGTGTAATTTAATCTCAGTATAAATGCAGCTGTTCTGTGAAGCCCTCAGAGGTTTGTTGGAGAACCTTCCGATGGAAACAGTCTGATGCATACCACTCACAGTCGGATTATCCAACAAAACGGTCCGATAGGACACATTCTGACGGATTTTTCGACCGTGTGTACAATAGACATGGGCGCCGTCAATAAATTTGTTTTGTTCTGTTCCATTTCGATTCGTAATAAAATTAATTTGTATTTCGTGTCCGAAACTCCGTTCTGTTTCGTACGAAATACGAATTGTCGTTAGGTTTGTTTACGATGAATTTAAAGGCAAAAACATTGCTCATTATGCTTATTATGACTTGCAAAACACTTCTGTAATAGAAGTCAATGTAAGTTGCCTGAAGAAATCAGAGAAGGACTTTCCTCCTCTGTGGGCAGGCTGCCAAGAAAAGATCAAAGAGAATGTTTCTTCTTCAATGGGCTGAACTCCCTGTGTAGAAGTTCTCAGTTTAACCATTTAAAGACTAAATCTTTTCTAACACTTGTTGCTTACAAGTAAAAATCCAGTATTTTCTGCTAGAAAATCACTCAGAAGCCCCAAAAATTTATATTTTTTTAGCAGAGACCCTAGGGAATAAAATAGCGGTTGTTGCAATATTTTATGTGATGCGGTATTTGCGCAGAGGTCTTTCAAATGCAAGTTAGCCTTTTTTTTTCGGTCGACCTCTAGAGAGCACTGACATTAGCAGCGTGACATACAGCAATGACACCAGCACCGTGATAGAGTGATCTGACACCAGCACCGTGATAGAGAGCACTGACATCAGCAGCGTGACATAAAGCACTGACACCAGCACCATGATATACAGCACTGACACCTGCACCGTAAACAGCCCCAGGAGGAAGTCAGCACATCACAGGGATGGTGAACTTTACAAATCTACAGGTCATATTTGCAGCCACAAAATAATTACTAGCTGTGCACACATAGTCCCACCACATGGCCAATGACATAACACATGTATGAGGTGAATCTGGGATCGACAACTACAAGCATTCTTTTTTTATATGTGAAATTCTGAAAATTCAGGAATCTTGAGACAATGGAGGCGAGGGAAGGTCAGGGTAGGCAAAGAAGAGGGTGCAGGAGATTATCACCAGCACCGTGATATAGAGCACTGACATCAGCAGCGTGACATAAAGCACTGACACCAGCACCATGATATACAGCACTGACACCTGCATCGTAAGCAGCCCCAGGAGGAAGCCAGCATAGCACAGGGATGGTGGGAGCCCCTCATAATAAGCAACCCCAGGAGGAAGTCAGCACAGCACAGGGATGGTGGGAGCCCCTCATAATGAGCATGATCACGGTGCAGGTGTCAGTGCTCTATATCACAGTGCTGGTGCTGGTGATCATCTCCTGCACCCTCTTCTTTGCCTACCCTCGCCTCCATTGTCTCAAGATTCCTGAATTTTCAGAATTTCACATATAAAAAAAGAATGCTTGTAGTTGTCGATCCCAGATTCACCTCATACATGTGTTATGTCACAGTGCTTGTGTCAGATCACTCTATCACGGTGCAGGTGTCCGTGCTCTATATCACGGTGCTGGTGATCATCTCCTGCACTCTCTTCTTTGCCTACCCTCACCTTCCCTCGCCTCCATTGTCTCAAGATTCCTGAATTTTCAGAATTTCACATATAAAAATATAAGCCCTGATGTGCTGTGCCCTGTACCCTGATGTGCTGTGACCTGTACCCTGATGTGTTGTACCCTGACATGCCTTGTGCCCTGATGGGCTGGGCTCCATAGCCTGATGTGCTGTGCCCTGTACCCTGATGTGCCGTGCCCTGTACCCTGATGTGGCCTGGTGTGTTGTACCCTGGTGTGCCTTGTGCCCTGATGTGCTCGGCTCTGTACCATGATGTGCTGTGCCCTGATGTATCGTACCCTGATGTGTTGTGCCCTGATGTGCTGTGCCCTGATGTACCGTACCCTGATGTGTTGTGCCCTGGGCCGATCTGGATGAAGTCCAGGGCCACATTTTTGTCCCAGTCCAGTCCTGTGATACGGTGGTGTTATACCCTCCGCTCACCTTAATTAAGATAATAGATCCTTATATCTCCAACTTCAGGGGCACTTAGAAATTTAATTTACCTAGTACGGCCCCCCTAGTAGTGGGTTGTCACTCTTTTCACACCCATATTTAATTATGTTTTTATCTTCGCATATTTTTACATATAATGGGGCATTTAGACATAATTTGCCCTCAACCCCCTGTTATCACTACCTCACACCCTTTACCATTCACACCCTCCTTCACAACCATTATTTATTATTTTCATATTACTTTTCACTCAATTTCTCAGGATGAGTCCTTATTGATCACTTTTTGGTTTCCTTCAGTTACCCTTGGCACCCTTGCACCCCCAACATCAGTTGGTGGAGCTCAACAAGCACCTTATTTTGGTCGGGCCTTTCCTGCCTGGCACCCCTACACTACACTTTAACCCCCTTCCCCCCCCTGTTTTCTTCTTTCTCTCTCACTTTCCCTTTCATTAGACTATTGGGGTTCTTAGTTGCCCTGACTTTATGATCTGCCCTGGTATACGGGCTCTTTTCAGTAATGACAGTCCTCTATGTCCCCTTGCCGTTTGTGTGACAATCTCCGTTTTGTTTATCAACATAGTAATCGTTACTGTGGAACGTATACTTCCACTAATACATTCAATTGTATATAGATTATATCTTATTGCTACATGTTGCTTGTTTAATGTTTTTCTTATGTTGTATCTAGTGTTCCCTGGTCTATTCGGTTCCCGGCTGCCTGTGGCCTTCCCACAGCGGCGGACTTGTGTTTTTCCTAGCAGGGGTCACCTATACTTAGCTCATCCCCTTCTTGTTCTCCTCGAGCCCAGGGAGCCCATGGGCTCGGTTTTGAATGCGCATGCGCAGTGGCGCAGGTCGCACACCTGTGCTGTGCGGGGAAACTGACCTGGTGACATCACGCGCTGCTGGCCAGCGGCGTTGTGGGCGTCTCCCGGTTGGGGAGCTCATTTAACAGGCCCTCTGGCCCCTGAATGAGCACTGCGGATCTCTCCACTGGCGGTTCTTATGTGTGGGGCTTGGCTAGGAAGGACGCTACTGCTGGTTCACCAAGGACTTCCCTGGGTACATTTTTCCTCTTACTCTTTATGGATACTACCTTGTACCTTATGTTATCTATATTTGATATCTTATTATTATTGTTGACAGACTCCCACAATAACTGATGGGTGATTACCTACACGGTTGGGCTTATATACCTCTGTACCCTTCATGATGCCTTACTTAGTGGCCACAGCGGGCGTCCTGGGCTCCAATCTGCCACCTTGCCTCCATATTACTGGGAACCCCCATGTGACTTGGTATCTAAATTATCTCTGGATACTATTACTACGGTGAGCCACACTCTCTGTTGATACCATGCCTAACTGTTTCACAAATTTAGGGTTTCAGTCACCCCCTCTCTCTCTCCCCCCTCCCCTCCCCCACCTCACTCTTGGCGGTATTTAATCACTGCTGGGTTTTTTATTTTTTGCCAAAAAAAGACTGAAAAGTTTGAAAAAAGATTTTTACTTTTTAGGATAGGCTGTACTTGTGGGCATTGATGAGGTGGCACTTATGGGCACTGATGAGGCGGCACTTATGGGCACTGATGAAGTGGCACTGATGAGGAGCCACTAATATGCCACGCTTATGGGCACTGATAGGTGGCACTGATGAGCACTGATAGGTGTCATTGATGGGCACTGATAGGTGGCACTGATAGGTGACACGGATAGGAGGTACAGATGGACATTGATGGGCAATGATGGGTGGCACTGGGCATCACTGGGCATTGATCGACAGCAGTGATGGGCGTTGATAGACAGCACTGATTGCCAGAACTGACTGACATCGCTAATGGGCACTGATTGGTGACACTTGTCAGCACTGGTGGGCACTGATTGCTGCCACTGGTGGGCATTAATTGCTGGAATTGGTGGGCACTGATTGGTGCCACTGTATTTTATTGTAATCAGGTCACTGATGATCAGTGCCCTGATTACATTCCTAGATTTCCCCCTGTGAGGAGATGCCGCTGATTGGTTCTCCTCTCCTCACACTGTCAGTGTGAGGCGAGGAGAGCCAATTACTGGCATCTCTGTGTTTACATGTGACCGGCTGTGATTGGACATAGCCGATCACATGGTTAAACAGCCGCACACAGCTCACACAGCTCTTTCCAGAGATCGGGGTTGCGCTGTGTCCTAGCAACACGGCGCGGCCGCGATCAAGCGAGGGCCGCACCGCCCCACCATCATTTGAGGGTGGGCGGGCGGCAAGCAGTTAATTATGGGGGCTGAGTGTTGAACATGCCTGTTAGACTCAGGTTTTATTCACTCATGCCCCTATAATACCCTCCCACTCATAGCACAATCTGGCCACACTCACTATTACTACTGAAAATGATATAGTGTATGGGGGAGTGTTTTAAAAAATGTCCATGCGTAGTTGGCTGGAGTCTGGCATAATTTTCCCTTATTGCAGGCTGACGGGGGGCCCAACTTATGCCCCTCTTGGCTTGTGTAGCCTCCAGCCTTAGGGTTACATCTGGGACCTCCAATATACCATATGGTGCCACCCCTCCTCTCAACACCCACCCCCAATGTAAGGGCCGCCTGCAAGCCACTGCAGGGAGCATTAGGACCTGATTTTCTGCCCTGGCCCATAGGTGATATAGTACTGATACTGGAAATGGGGCAAGGGTCCTCACCCTGCTGTTATTCATAATTACATTGATCAACAGATAAAAAGAAAGGAGAAAAGAAACTTCACACACAAATATAATTAGAGGACAACCAATTTTTATTTGAGTAAATCCATAGAATGATTTATAAAGCTTTGGAAAACATTGAAGATCGGTCACTTTTGGCTCGGTTCACACAGTAGGCGGCACGACTTGCAGCGCCACGACCTGCCTCGACCTCAGCGGCGACTTGCAAAACGACTTCTGTATAGAAGTCAATGCAAGTCGCCCGAAGTCGAGTACAGGAACCTTTTTTTTAAGTCGGAGCGACTTGAGTCGCTCCTATTAGAACGGTTCCGTAGTACAGAACGGGGTGCGACTTGTCAGGCGGCGAAGTCGCCTGAACAAGTCGCCCCTGTGTGAACCGAGCCTTATCCTCTGACTCCTCAGAAGTCATTTCTTTTCAGACCCCTAAACCTTCCGATGATTCAGAGGAAGGCAAAAATAACCCCCTTGGTCAGATTGGCTCCAAAGGGGAAAAAAATTCCTTCCTGACCACCTAAGGCGATCGGATCGTCCCTGAATCATCAGTCTAGAGCGCCCAAATCATCTACCTGAAAAATGTTATCTATCTGTCTATCTATATCTCTATCACCTATCTATGTATTGATCAGTTAGTGTTATTCTCTAACTTTTCAAAGCCCTAAACCTTCCGATGATTCAGAGGAAGGCAAAAATAACCCCCTTGGTCAGATTGGCTCCAAAGGGGAAAAAAAATTCCTTCCTGACCCCCTAAGGCGATCGGATCGTCCCTGATTCATCAGTCTAGAGCGTCCAAATCATCTACCTCTAAAATTCCATCTATCATCTATCTATCACCCATCTATGTATTGATCGGTGTTATCACCTTACTTTTCTGACCCCTAAACCTTCAGATGATTCAGAGGAAGGCGAAAACACCCCTGATGGAATTGGCTCCAAGGGGGAAAAATTCCTTCCTGACCCCATAAGGCGATCGGATTGTCCCTGAATCATCAGTCTAGAGCGTCCAAATCATCTACCTGAATAATTCAATCTAGTGTTCTATTCAGATATCCTACATCCTTTCAGAGGTTGAGATCTACCTGGACAACATGGAGGAAATCAAAACTCCCTGGGGGTGTCCTGTGGGTATCTAATTATTGATCTGTCAGCGTTATCCTCGGACTCTTCAGAATTAATGCCTTTCCAGGCCCCTAAACCTTCAGATGTTCCAGAAGAAGACGGGAAAATTCCTTGGGCAGATTGGCTCCAATGGGGAAAAAATTCTCTCCTGACGCCCCCTGAATTATCAGTCTAGGGTACGCAGTTCATCTCCTTCATCTTCATCTTCCAATGATTCAGAGGAAGGCAAAAAATAACCCCCTTGGTCAGATTGGCTCCAAAGGGGAAAAAAAATTCCTTCCTAACCCCATAAGGCGATTGGATTGTCCCTGAATCATCAGTCTAGAGCGCCCAAATCATCTACCTGTAAAATTCTATCTATTTGTCTGTCTATATCTCTATCACCTATCTATATATTGATCAGTTAGTGTTATTCTCTAACTTTTCAGTCCCCTAAACCTTCAGATGATTCAGAGGAAGGCAAAAAAAAACCCTTGGTCAAATTTGCTCTAAATAGGGAAAAAAAATCCTTCTTGTCCCCTTAGACCCCTTTCACACTGGGTCGTTTTGCAGGCGCTATTGCGCTTGAAATAGCGCCTGCAAACTGTCCTGAAACTGTTGCTGCTGTCTCTCCAATGTGAGCCCCGAGGGCTTTCACACTGGAGCGGTGCGCTAGCAGGACGGTAAAAAAAAGTCCTGCTAGCAGCATCTTTGGAGTAGTGAAGCAGCGGGGTGTGTAAACCTCTCCTTCACCGCTTCTGCCCATTGAAATGGGGCAGCGCGACTATACCGCCGGCAAAGTGCTGGTTTTAACCCTTTCACACCCCCGCTAGCCCCCCTTCTCTCTCTCCCCCACTCTTTCTCACCCCCACCCTCCTTTCTCTATCAACCCCCCTCTCTTTCACCCTCTCTCCCTCCTCCACTCTTTCTCACCCCCACCCCCACCCTCCTTTCTCTATCAACCCCCCTCTCTCTCACCCTCTCTCCCTCCTCCACTCTTTCTCACCCCCATCCTCCTTTCTCTATCAACCCCCCTCTCTCTCTCTCTCACCCCTTCTATGTGAATCCCCACCTTCCTCTCTCACTCTCCTCTCTGTAACTCCCCACCCCCACACTCTCTCACCCACTCTCTCTCTTTCTCTCCCCCACTTCCTCTCACTCTCCCACTCACCCCTCACCCCCCCTCTCTCTCTCTCTCTCTCTCTCTCAACCCCTCCTCCCTTATTTATATACGTACAGATCTAAAGTCAATTTCCGGGTGTGGAGCTCTGTTCTGTATCTTGGCCCAGTCGAAGTTGAAGAACAGGTGCCTTCTGAGGTCCCTTACCTGGATGTTTCGTCTTTCTTGTTCGATCTGTAAGAGCTATAAAAGAGAATAAATAAAAAACAATAAGAATAGCTGAACAATAGAACTCCCCACTCAGTTTAAATCTGATTCCGTTTCAGCTTCCTTTTGACTTTTGTTACTATGCCGGGAATGGATTTATTCTTAGCGCAGCCCCTTATTTGTTTAATATTAGCTTACTGTGTCCTCCTCCTCCTCCTTCTCCTCAGCTGTGTCCTCCTCCGTCTCCTCAGCTGTGTCCTCCTCCTCCTCAGCTGTGTCCTCCTCCTCCTCAGCTGTGTCGTCCTCCTCAGCTGTGTCCTCCTCCTCCTCAGCTGTGTCGTCCTCCTCTTCCTCAGCTGTGTCCTCCTCCTTCTCCTCAGCTGTGTCCTCCTCCTTCTCCTCAGCTGTGTCCTCCTCCGTCTCCTCAGCTGTCAGCTGTGTCCTCCTCCGTCTCCTCAGCTGTGTCCTCCTCCGTCTCCTCAGCTGAGTCCTCCTCCGTCTCCTCAGCTGAGTCCTCCTCCGTCTCCTCAGCTGAGTCCTCCTCCGTCTCCTCAGCTGAGTCCTCCTCCGTCTCCTCAGCTGAGTCCTCCTCCGTCTCCTCAGCTGAGTCCTCCTCCGTCTCCTCAGCTGAGTCCTCCTCCGTCTCCTCAGCTGTGTCCTCCTCCGTCTCCTCAGCTGTCAGCTGTGTCCTCCTCCGTCTCCTCAGCTGTGTCCTCCTCCGTCTCCTCAGCTGAGTCCTCCTCCGTCTCCTCAGCTGAGTCCTCCTCCGTCTCCTCAGCTGAGTCCTCCTCCGTCTCCTCAGCTGAGTCCTCCTCCGTCTCCTCAGCTGAGTCCTCCTCCGTCTCCTCAGCTGAGTCCTCCTCCGTCTCCTTAGCTGAGTCCTCCTCCGTCTCCTCAGCTGAGTCCTCCTCCGTCTCCTCAGCTGAGTCCTCCTCCGTCTCCTCAGCTGAGTCCTCCTCCGTCTCCTCAGCTGAGTCCTCCTCCGTCTCCTCAGCTGTGTCCTCCTCCGTCTCCTCAGCTGTGTCTGGCTCCCAGTGATCCTCTCCCCGCTGTCCTCCTCCTCTTCAGCTGTGCTCCCCTATTTGGCCTCCCAATGATCCTCTCCCCGCTGTCCTCTGCCTCCCTAGCTGTGCCCGCCGAACATTCTTCAGCCAGGCTAGAGAGGAAGTCGGCATCCGTGGCTGTGCCACTTAGGTAGCAGTGCGTCCTAGGCGGCTGCTTAGTTCGCCTAGCGGGAGCGCGGGCCCTGCCCCCCCACGCTACGACCAAAGCAAAAAAAGGGTCGTAGCGGACTGAACCCGGCTGAGCCCGATTCCTTGATGGTGTTACGGCATCGGTCTCCATCGATCGCTCACAAAGTCGAATTCTGGGACATGTGAACGAGGAGCGTATTCTGTGCGTTTGAAAGGCCGTACTTTTATTGTCTTGGATCGGTCGATCTCTGGACTCTGGAGAGAAAATAAAAATAAATGATATTACAGACCGGAAGTAATGATTGCAGATGATGCCCAATTATCACTAAATGGAATATTATTGTTGGGCAACTTCTATGTGCTGAGTAAATGTATGGAAAAAAAAAAAAGGAATAATCATTATATTATTATATCTGTACAATTGTGTCTATAAATGATCTTTATATGCTGCACTGATTCTAAATTCTCTGCAGGAAATTGTCAGGTAGAAGCATTAAGCTGCCTATCAAATATTGGTTTCATGCTTTATAGCCTATATTGTCAAAAGTCTTGGGACGCCTGCCTTTGCACACGCATGAACTTTAATGGTATCCCAGTCTTAGTTCGGAGGGTTCAATGTTGGGTTGGCCCACCCTTTGCAGCTATAACAGCTTCACCTCCTCTGGGAAGGCCGTCCACAAGGTTTAGGAGTGTGTCTATGGAAATGTTTGACCGTTCTTCCAGAAGAGCATTTGTGAGGTCAGGCACTGATGTTGGATGAGAAGGCCTGGCTCGCAGTCCCCGCTCTAATTCATCCCAAAAGGTGTTCTATGGGGTTGAGGTCAGGACAGTCAAGTCCCTCCACCCCAAACTCATCTATGTCTTTATGGACCTTGCTTTGTGCATTGGTCCAAATCATTTAGTGGAGGGGGGGTTATGGTGTGGGGTTGTTTTTCAGGGGTTGGGCTTGGCCCCTTAGTTCCATGCCAAGACATTTTGGACAATTTCATGTTCCCAACTTTATGGGATCAGTTTGGCGATGGCCCCTTCCTGTTCCAGCATGACTACCCACCAGTGCACAAATCAAGGTCCATAAAGACATGGAGGAGAGAGTTTGGGGTGGAGAAACTTGACTGGACTGCACAGAGTCCTGATCTCAACCCCATATAACACATTTGGAAGAATTTGAGCGGAGACTGCGAGCCAGGACTTCTTGTGCAGGGCAGTGAAATTCCTCCAACTCACTCCTCCATGTCTTTATGGACCTTGCTTTGTGCGCTGGTGGGCAGTCATGTTGGAACAGGAAGGGGCCATCCCCAAACTGTTCCCACAAAGTTGGGAGCATGAAATTGTCCAAAATGTCTTGGTATGCTGGTGCCTTAACAGTTCCCTTCACTGGAGCTAAGGGGCCAAGTCCAACCCCTGAAAAACAACCCCACACCATAATCTCCCCCCCACACCATAATCCCCCCCACACCATAATCTCCCCCCCTCCACCAAATGATTTGGACCAATGCACAAAGCAAGGTCCATAAAGACATGGATGAGCGAGTTTGGGGTGGAGGAACTTGACTGGCCTGCACCTCAACCTGATAGAACACCTTTAGGATGAATTAGAGCGGAGACTGCGAGCCAGGCCTTCTTGTCCAACATCAGTACCTGACCTCACAAATGCTCTCCTTGAAGAATGGTCAAACCTTCCCATAATCACACTCCTAAACCTTGTGGACGGCCTTCCCAGAAGAGTTGAAGCTGTTATAGCTGCAAAGGGCCGACTCAATATGGAACCCTTCGGACTAAGACTGGGAGGCTGTTAAAGTTCATGTGCGTGTAAAGGTAGGCATCCCAATACTTTTGGTAATATAGAGCAGTGGTTCTCAACCTCGGTCCTCGAGTACCCCCCCAACAGGCCATGTTTTCAGGTTTTCCATTACTTTGCACAGCTGCTTTAAATCAATATCAGTGACCTGGTATTTAGTATTATCTTGAGCGCTGGATAGGTGACCCTGGTTACTTTTTCCATTAATGGACAGGGTATTAATAAGAGATGTTTTATCGAAGGGAAGTTCCCAAAACTTGCCCCGTTGGGGGTACTTGGGGACTGAGGTTTGGGAACCACTGATCTAGTGAATGGATCAATCAATAGGAATAATGATTATATTATTAGAACTGTACAGACGTGTCTATAAATGATCTTTATATGCTGCACTAATTCTAAATTCTCTGCAGGAAATTGGCTTGTAGAAGCGTGAAGCTCCCTATGAAATGTTGGCTTCATAGATGACACCTATATGGTCCACTATGGATTGTTTTTCCAGCAATCTATTGATAGCAATAGGTCACGGGACAACCCAAAAGGCAGTGCAGCTCCTCATGCCCGCCAGTAGGGGGCAGAATAGAGAATGCCCAACTACAGACGTGACCCCATTTCCCCCAGTCCTAGACTTACATTTCCCATGACGTATGGTGGAGGAATATTCCCGGCTTCCATTCCACCCCAGTCTATCCCTCTGAAGAACGCGTTTTGTCGCACGTCTCTAGATGGATGTTGGCACTGCGGATAAAAGAAAAAAACACATTAGAAAGGTCATCGAGATCACAAAAGCAATAATGAAAAGATGTAAAGTAGCCAATTTTAAAAGAAAAAAAAAAATTGAATAAGTAAAATGTTCCCATCTCGGGGTGGAGTGGGCCGCTTTCTTACCTCCTTTAGGAAGTCCTGGAGATCGCGTGTGTCCTCGTTGGTGCCTTTGAGTTTGTGGCCCGATGCCAAGCTGAGGACTATAGTGTGATAGCTAGTGTAGTCTCTGCTATATTCACTAAATATTTTCCTCCAGGCCTAGAGAAATAAAAGAAAAAAAAGATAGTTTTATAGCCCCCAATGCATAATAAAATAAATACAAAAATACATTCCATTCACTTCCTATAGCAATTCCTCTGTATACATTATAACAGCAGTTGGCGGTGCCATGATTCTGCAACGTCATAGGCGTGTGCAGGCTGTGCCGGGACATGGCCATCCAGCACCCAGGGTAAAAAATGCCAAACTGTGCCCCCCACTCCCCACCCTTTCTCTAGGATCCGTGCAATAAACCATTGTGCCCGGGGCAGCTGTCCCTCCTGCCCACCCCTTGTACCAGCCCAGTGAGCAAAGGATGTGCCAGGTATGCCTGGGTGCACCCTAATCGCTCTGTGTGGTGCCAATTCCCCCCCCCCCATGGCCCAGACTTCCCCCATGTGCTGCGCCTCCCCACCTGCAGTGCTGCTGCCTTCCTTCCTCCCTCCCCGGCTGCTGTAGGGATTTTTTCAGAAAGGAGAGCAGGGGAAGGGGCTAGGCAATATGTCACTTATCAGCCCCTCCCTTTTATAAATGAACACAACCACTCAATGTGTCCATTCACAGCTGAAGCATAGTAAATTCAGTTTGCTATGCTTCAGTTTGTGAATGAACGGGGAGCCGCACAGCACAGAGCACTTCCCATTCATTTGCCGTCCAGTGCAGCTGAGGCTGCAATGAGAGAGAGGTGTGTTTGAGCTTTTTGGGTGCACACCTATGGTGTAACACCAAGCAGAGGTCCAACCAGCAGCAGCCCGTCCATGCGGTCTAGTCAATATGTCATTTATGAGCCTCTCCCTTTTATAGATAAACACAATCATTCACTGTGCCCATTCATAGCTGAAGCGTAGTAAACTCTGTTTGCTATGCTTCAGTTTGTGAATGAACAGGGAACTGTCCAGTGCAGCTGAGGCTGCAAAGAGAGAGAGAGAGGTGTGTTTGAGCTTTTTGGGTGCACACCTATGGTATAACACCAAGCAGAGGTCCAGCCAGCAGCAGCCCGTCCATGTGGGCGCCGGATACATGGATTCTGATTGTTTTTTTTTGTAAGCACGTGATTAGAGCCTGAGGCTCTAATTGGCTTAAAACAAAGGTGGGCTCTGGCGCAGAGCACTTCGCCCCGAGCCCAGCCAGTTGTGGAACAATAGCGAATTAATATTCGCTACTCTCTTCCTGATTTTCCTCCTGGCCAATCCCGGTTCAGAAAGCGGTGTCCTGAGACCCGATTGGCCTGAGAGGAGAAGTGATCCTATTGGCTGCTGAGGAGGAGGAGGGATGAAATGCAGGGTGAAGCCAAGGAAGGTGAAGCAGCCGCTCGGAGGATGCCCGCGACCTAGATGGGGTAAGTGCGAACCCACCCAAAAAAATATATATATACCACCAGCCGCCACTGGGTCCAACCCCATTCTGGGGGTCCAAGCAAAGCTTCACTTTTCACCTCCTTTACATCACATTATTCAACTGTTCAGCCCTTTGGACGTATCTGCTACGTCCAAAGTCTGAGGAAGGCAAACAAGGTCATGGTTGTTTCTGTGTTTTTTTTATCATCCTGGTTTTTCTATAAGAGTGATCGAGGCGGCTGTAGACCCGCCCAATTACTTTGAGGTGACCCCATCCCCGCCAACACTCCCCCTCAAAGGTTCCTTGGCTCTCCTGTTCCTCCCGGAAGACCCCCTGATGTCTCATTGAGAGTACCTGTCACCTGCCCAATACTATCACAAAGGGGGCTTATTAGCCCCCTACTAATAGCAATAAAGTTCAATATAAAAAAAACATAATAAAAATGTAAAAGTGTACGGAAAATGGGGGGAAATAAATGCTCCAGAGGAGGCGTGGCTAAGAACCTCTTTGTGGGTATAAAAACATGCCAGCACCGCCAGCAGATGGACAGTGTGTGCCTTACCTCTATGGGCATAGTAATTGGAGTGCCCAGGCAGAAAGGATTTTCTGTTATAGCCGCCGATCCAAAGTCAATAATCTTGACGTGTCCCGTGCCATCCAAGAGGACGTTTTTTGCGTGAAGGTCACTATAAAGAAGAAGAAAAGAGTAAGTGGGCGGTTATCAGCCAGAACCAACCAGACTAGACTAAAGGGTCTCCGAACTTTATAAGCAAAGGGCCAGATTTCCATCCTTCAGACTTTAGAGGGGATGGACTGTGGCCAGTGGAAGCATAAAATGCCCCAGCATCAGTCGGTGTAGACAATTGTCTCAGGCTTGGTGGTCAGCGGGAGGAGGAATAATGCCCCATCATTGCTATCAGTGGGAGGAATAGTGCCCCATCATTGGTATCAGTGGGAGGAATAGTGCCCCGTCATTGCTATCAGTGGGAGAAATAGTGCCTCATCATTGGTATCAGTGGGAGGAATATTGCCCCATCATTGGTGTCAGTGAGAGGAATAGTGCCCCATCATTGGTGTCAGTGGGAGGAATAGTGCCTCATCATTGGTGTCAGTGAGAGGAATAGTGCCCCATCATTGGTATCAGTGGGAGGAATAGTGCCCCATCATTGGTATCAGTGGGGGGAATAGTGCCCCATCATTGGTGTCAGTGAGAGGAATAGTGCCCCATCATTGGTATCAGTGGGAGGAATAGTACCCCATCATTGGTATCAGTGGGAGGAATAGTGCCCCATCATTGGTGTCAGTGGGAGGAATAGTACCCCATCATTGGTATCAGTGTGAGGAATAGTGCCCCATCATTGGTATCAGTGGGGGAAATAGTGCCCCATCATTGGTATCAGTGGGAGGAATAGTGCCCCATCATTGGTATCAGTGGGAGGTATAGTGCTCCTTCATTGGTATCAGTGGGATGAATAGTGCCCTGTCATTGGTGTTAGTGGGAGGAATAGTGCCCCATCATTGGTGTCAGTGGGAGGAATAGTGTCCCATCATTGGTATCAGTGGGAGGAATAGTGCCCTGTCATTGGTGGCAGTGGGAGGAATAGTGCCCCATCATTGGTGTCAGTGGGAGGAATAGTGACCCATCATTGGTGTCAGTGGAAGGAATAGTGTCCCATCATTGGTATCGGTGGGAGGAATAGTGCCCCATCATTAGTGTCAGTGAGAGGAATATTGCCCCATCATTGGTGTCAGTGAGAGGAATAGTGCCCCATCATTGGTATCAGTGGGAGGAATAGTGCCCCATCATTGGTGTCAGTGAGAGGAATAGTGCCCCAACATTGGTGTCAGTGAGAGGAATAGTGCCCTATCATTGGTATCAGTGGGAGGAATAGTACCCCATCATTGGTATCAATGGGAGGAATAGTGCCCCATCATTGGTATCAGTGGGAGGAATAGTGCCCCATCATTGGTATCAGTGGGATGAATAGTGCCCGTCATTGGTGTCAGTGGGATGAATAGTGCCCCATCATTGGTGTCAGTGGGATAAATAGTGCCCCGTCATTGGTGTCAGTGGGAGGAATAGTGCCCTGTCATTGGTGGCAGTGGGAGGAATAGTGCCCCATCATTGGTATCAGTGGGAAGAAGAGTGCCCCATCATTGGTATCAGTGGGAGAAATAGTGCCCCATCATTGGAGTCAGTGGGAGGAATAGTGCCCCATCATTGGTGTCAGTGGGAGGCATAGTGCCCCATCATTGGTGTCAGTGGGAGGAATAGTGCCCCATCATTGGTGTCAGTGGGAGGAATATTGCCCCATCATTGGTATCAGTGGGAGGAATAGTACCCCATCATTGGTATCAATGGGAGGAATAGTACCCCATCATTGGTATCAATGGGAGGAATAGTGCCCCATCATGTCAGTGGTAGGAATAGTGCCCCGTCATTGGTGTCAGTGGGATGAATAATGCCCCACCATTGGTGTCAGTGGGAGGAATAGTGCCCCATCATTGGTGTCAGTCAGAATAGCTCCCCAAGGGCCAGATAGAAGAAAGCAAAGGCCCACATCTGGCCTGCAGGCCAAAGTTTGGAGACCAGTGAACTAGAACAATAACAATCTGATGGTTGGATTACGTACCTATGTTTGATGCCTCTGGAATGAATAAACTGCATTCCGCACAGAAGCTCCGCCGAGATAAATCTGATGGAAAAAGAAGAAAAGATTTATTAGTGATAAACTTCTCCTATAGTAATCTACACCCCCTATTAATATCACTTGATCCTAATGCTACAGGAAATCTATTTTTGAAGACCTTTTGTATATTACCCATAGGGGGTCTTCTTCACTTTTTATATGTAGATTTTTTACGTGTCTATAAACAAACCCTGATGTATGGAGTCCTTATGGAGTTATTACTGTAAAGGTTTCTAAGTACTAATGAAATGGCTAATATCCAACTAAGAGCTCATCCATGAATGTCTTCATTATTCCAATCTCTCATTAGTTAGATCTCCCCAAAGTAATGTCAGTCAGCTGACACGTGTACCTGGGGGTGGTTAAGTAAAGCAGGCAGGTCCCATCACCCCCTTAAATAAAGAACCCCCCCCCCCCCGTAGCTTAAAAGTGATCTGTCTACAATTTTACGTTCTACCTTCCTCTCCACTACCAGCCGGCCCGTTGTAGTACTTACCTTATGGTTTCCATAGCCAAAGGTCTCCTCCTGGCTATGAATGCTTCCAGTGTCTCACCATTAATGTACTCCATGATGTAGAAAAAGGATTCCTAGAAGAAGACCAAAAGAGATAAAAAAAAATTATAATACATTCGGTATTCACTATGGGAGTCCATATTCAGCCCTTCACCTTTGTCTTCTCTCATTTGGAAACTTCCGGTGAGAGAATTAGCAACATATCAGTGAGGTGCGTCTCATTTATTCAGGGAATTTTACGGTTGTTGATAGTTAGTCACATCTATTCGGGCTTCTTCTACGACATTGAAGGAGTTATGCTTCCTTTCCAAGAACCAAAGAACCTACTTAGGTGACCCTCAAAAGCTCTTCAAGGTTACAGAACCGGCCGAGTTGACTAACATTCACCACCACAAATGACCGGAGAGCTAGTGGTGGCAGGAGAATGTGTTACTCTAATTCAGGGTTTCTCAACCAGGTTTGCATGGAAGCCTAGGGTTCCTCCAGAGGTTGTAGGGGTTCCTTGAGAAATGAGCAATCAGATAAGTTCCAACTGCCACCACTGATCTTGGGTAATTCTTCCCAGTGTCCACAAGCAGAAGGAACATTCTTCCCACTGACCATCGCACTAATGTATCATGACTTGTAGATATAGTCATTTTTAGCAGAGGGTTCCCTGAGACTAGAACGTTATGTCAAGGGTTCCTCTGTGTTGGAAAGGTTGAGAAAGGCTGCTCTAAATGATTTGGACTCTCATAAAATGTAATCAAAATAAGTGAAAGGGAAAGTTACTTACCTTGGTCTGGAAAGTAGCATATAAATGTGGGGAGAACCTGCTACCTTCCAATGCTTCGTTGGCGTTGCGCTCTACCAAATATCTTCCAGGGCGCACCAAAGCTTTATTGGCCATTTTTACGGCCAGCACCTGATTAATGGCAGGATGTGATGCCAGGTAAACCTGAAGGAGAAAGAGGAAAAGGACATATTAGTCATGTTAATTGAAGGACGGCTGACCCGCCCGTGATTGTTTCTTTTTGCGGTTAGATGTAAATTTGCCGATCACACGATAGCTCTTTGCATCTCAAATGGTCTCCAGTGTTGGAATTTACCCGCTGGAGTTTCCATCTCCACCCTCCCTCTTTTCTTAAGGCTTCCACTTTTGCAACCCAAAGTCGCACGATTTTGCCGTGATTTCACCGTGATTTTTCTTCTTGCCACGACTTGGACCTCAAGTCGCATCAAAGTGGTGCAGTGACTACAGATATGAACGGTACTCATTGGAAATCATGGGGAAGGACTTGTCATGTGACTTTGCAGTCCCAAGTCGCATGATAAGTCGCACTAGTGGAAACTGAGCCTTGAGCTTATGTTCATTCTCTGCAATTATAAATTCAATCGAAAACCCACCAGGGAGAATGAAACCCCCTTCCCAACCATCCCTATATTGCATTGCATTAAAACATGGCATCAGGGCTTCAGCCTGGATTCACATAGTTGGAGGGCATTAATCTGCATTCCATTAATTCCATGAGGCGCCAAAAAACATGCATGCGTTTTGTTCCTTGTAACCCAGTGGCAGAGTTCTGGTGAGCTCCACGTGGCCCTGCAGTGTCTCAACGTACATACGGTGTAACCCAGCCTTAATCCCCCTTGGAGCCGGTGGCTACCGGCCCTTTAAGGGTTTAGAACGCTGGGAGGCGGAGCAGGGCTTGTGATCATGGTGACTGCGGTGATTGGCTGTCACATGTTTGGAAAGCTCCCAAGCGGCGCAAGCAGCACTCGGGAGCTTTCCCACAGCCGCCGGTAACCATGCCGGGAGCGCACAGGGTGCATGCTCTATTTACGCTATTGAACGCAAATATGCGGCCGCTTGGTGGCAAGCCCTGCCCGCCTGAGAGGCTGCATATATATGTGCGCCCGGTGCCAAGAGGTGAATAAAGATACTTTATCTTCACAAGCAGTGGCGGCTGCTTCTTAATATGTGTGGGGGGGGGGGCGGGCGGCAAACAAACCTGCCCCCCGAGGGAGACGGACATTGGCCGAACAGTGCCCACAACCACCCTCCTGGCGGGAGAGGGACAGCGACGATCAGTCACCCCCCCCCCCCCCCGTGCGGGAAACAGACGGCGCCCATCAGTGGCCTTACCTTTGGACATGGGTCTTCAAACTATGGCCCTCCAGTTGTTCAGGAACTACAATTCCCATCATGCCCAGTCATGTCTGTGAATGTCAGAGTTTTACAATGCCTCATGGGATGTGTAGTTTCGCAACAGCTGGTGTGCCGTAGTTTGAGGATCCCTGCCTTAGAAAGGATGACGCCAATGCTGCTGCAGGGAAGACCCGGGGTCATTGCTTCTCCTCCTGGCCGGATAGGAAGCGGGTCCTCCTGAGACCAGATTGGCCAGGAGTTCTAAGACTCCCTGGCCAATCAGGACTCAGGAACCGCTTCCTGATTGGCCTGGGTGGAGAATTGGAAAGACCATAGCAAATATTTATTCCCTATTGTCACACAACTGGGTGGGCTCAGGGTGCAGTTCTCTGCGCCCCCCTGAGCCCACCCTTTTTTGAAGCCAATTAGAGCCTCAAAAACCCCATTGAAATCAATGTGTCTGGCGCCCTACATGTAGCCTTTTCGGCTTCACAGCCAGTTCCTTACTGCACGTGCATGAAGCGAGCTGCCCCTTCTAACTGGTTCGGCGGTGGAAAGGAGGAGGGGACCGAACTTCCGGCAGACCAGGTCACAAACAGATACCAGTTCCCCCCTCCCCCCATATGTGGCACCAAAAGGGGAAGGGGGGTACGGATAAGAGGTATTTTCAGTGGAACTCCGCTTTAATGCGATATTGTAGCCGGAATTTAGGGAAAAGAAAGGTGAACCTATCCTTTATCGCTCCTCCCTATTTGTTGTAAAAAGAAGGGGGGTAAGTGCTGCAAATGGTCTGGAAATGTCCTGACCCACATCCCAGTTAACGGTAGATGCGGAAAGGGTGCCTCAGCGGGACTTTAAAGGGGCTATCTGTTGTACGGATATAAATCAGAAAAACTGTAAATCTGATCACTTACCATCCCGAACACTCCCTCTCCAAGAATCTTATGGTATGTAAAACTTTTTACAGTCGGGGGGGCGAGTTTAATTCCTAAAGATAAAGAGAAAGATGAAAATGATTAGTTTACCGCCACCTACATTTGTTTTTTGATGATTTTCATTGAATTTATCCAAATCCACACAAAGTTAGCTGAACAAGTGTAAGCTGCAAAGCGATCACATTCTACTCAATTGTTCCTATAGGTGAACTCACAGTCGGTGTTCGGTCCGGCACTTACCCTATCTAGCAGTGGCATGTGACGGGCAGAGGGCAGCGGGCAGGTTGCAGGCAAGCAGCTGCCATCTCCTCTCCCCCATCATGGCAGCTTCCGCTGTGCATCTCCTCTCTTCTCCGCCTAGGCGTCCAATAGGATCGCCCGGTCCTTTCAGCCAAATCGGGTAACTGGTCTCAAGACTCACTTATCGATTGGCCGGGTGGAGGATAAGTGTGCCAATAGCGAATATTCATTCGCTATTGTCGCAAAACTGTGTGGTCTCGGGGCACAGTGCTCACCAGCCCACCCTTTTTTGGAGCCTATTAGAGCCTCAGGCTCTAATCACGTGCCTCAAAAACACCCCTCCCCCATTGGAATCCAGAGTCCGGCTCCCTGCATGTAGATTAAGGGGGCCCATCCATTAGGGGCAGAGTCGGTGCGCCCCTAATGGATGGGCCCGCCGCTGCTTTAAGGGCATCCTAGGCATCCAATAGGATCATCGATCCTTTCAGACAAATCGGGTGACGGGTCTCAAGACTCACCGATTGGCCGGGAGCAGGATAAGTGTGTCAATAGCAAATATTAATTTGCTATTGTCAGACAACTGGGTGGTCGCGGGGTCACAGTGCTCTGCGCCCCGTGCCCACCCTTTTTTGGAGCCTATTAGAGTCTCAGGTTCTAATCACGTGCCTCAAACCCCCCCAATTGGAATACAGGGTCCGGTTCCCTGCATGTAGGTTTGGGGGCCGGACCCATGGATGGGGGGCAGAGTTTGTGCGCTTCTAATGGATGGCACTGCTTTAAGGCCATTTTTGGTATTTTACTAACCACCCACCCAATAGGAGAATTTTTCAGTAAGGTCCAATGGAAAGAAGGTTTTTTAAAAGAGACATTTCTGAAAACCAATTAGAAAGGAGTCATATTAGGGGCCACCAAACCCCCACCAGTAATGCAGAATTACAGGAGATACTACAGAGTGACCATTGGAACAGGTGGCAAGTCACGGCCAGCACTGGGATTAAGGAAATTAGGAATGTGCTACACAAACTTCTGTCCATCAATTAGAAGCAGGACCAGGACAAGGAGTGGGCAGGAGGGGGGCAAGTTGCCCTGGGTATCATGTGAGGTGTGGGGGAGGGGCACAGTTTGGCATGTTTACCCTGTTAGCACTGATTAGAAGTATTGAAAACCATAGAGAGGTGGCTGGGGGGAGCCTCCATCAAATGATTATTTTGGGGCCTATCATCTCTGGTCTGTTCAGATGTATCCGGAGCCCCCACCAATACGAAACGTCTTGAAATAAAATGATTAATTCTTGTTCAGCCAACTTGTGTGTTACATTGTTCACAATTCTTACCTTTGGACGTATACTTTGTTCTATTTTTGTAGAAAAAAGGCCGGACCCTGCTGAAGAATGACCGACATCTTCCCACAAAGGTGAGAGCCTGCTGGGCAGGGTGGACAGATTCAGTGCAGAGGTGGGGCGCGTCCTCCGCAGGTCCCTCTGGGGTGGTCCGTGAATGTTCTGAGGCAATGTCTGTGCCCTTGGCAACCTCAGCCTCGATTTCCAAGCCTGACACGTTGTCTGTGGCCTTGGTGGTTTGGATCGTGTCTTCTGAGTCCAACACAATGTCCGTAGTAGTGGTGGTGGTGGTCTCAGTCCCGCTTTCTGGGATCGACACGGTCTCTGATGGGATGCGGATGTGTATCCCAACTATTGGGGGAGCCACAGTCTCTACAGAACGGGGGAACTCAGACCCCTCAGCTGGAACACGGATCCTGTCTGAGCTGCTCGTGGTCTGAGTCCCCCTTTCTGCGATGGCCACGTTGTCTTCATGGTTGGTTGATTTGGGAGGGATCACAGCTATTTCTGGAGAAAAAAAAGGAAAAAAATTATTAACTTTCTTTCATATATATTTGTTTTCTATCAACGAATACACAATGATTTAAATAAATCACGAGACTGGCTGAACAGAAATAAGCCCAAGTGTCTGGCTGACGTTTTTTTTAAATCAGTTTCTATGTTCTGTTTGTAAAGCTAAAACTAGAGTGGGAAAGGGTTAAAACCCTATTAATATTATTACTATTATTATTAGTATTATTATTATTATTATTATTACTATTGTTATTATTATTATTGTTATTATTATTATTATTATTATGAGTATTATTATTATTATTATTATTATTATTATTATTATTATTATTACTATTACTATTAGTATTATTATTGTTATTATTATTACTATTAGTATTATTATTATTGTTATTATTATTATTAGTATTATTGTCACTATTGGTATTATTACTATTATTAGTAATTTTTCTGTAAGTTGCAAAAAAAAAAAAGACAAATGTGCTTCCGACTGTCACATCTCCTATGCAGGTTTTAAATATATGGGAAACATGATATATATATATATATATATATATATATATATATATTATATTATATTATATATATCTGTCTATATATACATAGATATATGCATATATATATATATATATATAGATAAATACTATCTATCTATCTATAGAGATATGTGTATATATATATATATCTATGCATATAGATAGATATATATATATATATGCATATAGATAGATTTATTTACTGTAGATGTCTATAGATAGATAGGTAGATATCTATAGATAGATAGGGGTAGGTAGGTAGATATCTACCATCTACAGTATATATATATATATATATATATATATATATATATACATATATATATATATATATATATATATATAGATGGATAGATAGATAGATAGATAGATATATGCATTAATAACACATTTCCGGTTCTGTTTGATGTGACACCTTTAAGGTCATGTTTGGCCCATCTAGAGAGGTCAGGGGTGACGTGTGTAATCCTGGGTTCACACACATGCGGTGCGAGAAATGCAGCGATCCATGCACGTTTCCCGCACATTGCAGTCGTGCGGTATTTGCGATCCGCTGTGGGCGTCAATATAAATTTTAACAGCGCCCCAAAAGGATCGCAAACGCGGTGCGGTTTGCCTTCACTTGATTGCACGGTACAAAACGACCATGCCATTCAGCTGTAGTGCGGCTCCAAAAAAAAAAAAAAAAGGTGTCTGCTCATTTGTGGTGCGATGCAGTGCGATTTGAGCCCATTCAAAGCGAATGGGCTCAGATCGGAAGGCACTGAATCGCATGTGAATTGCAGAGGAATGCGGTGCGGTTCCTGTGAGATTCACATGCAGTTCATCGTGTGATCCGGGGCTTAAAGACCTTTTTCCTCTTATTAAGAATATTTTCTTAATACATTTTTTTTTAAAGGCTTTCCTTTATTTATTTTCACCTAGTGATCTGCCCAGTAAGTCTGTGGTTTTTCAACAGACCAAGCTGTCTTGCAGATTAGAGGTTTGAGTAAACCATTTAACCACTAACAGGGGTGCATAAAGTAATCAGCTTGTATTCATTTATGTAAAGATTTTTATTTCTTTTTCTTTTTTTTTAATCCCAAAAGGGGAAAAAAAAAACAGTTTGCTGTAACTACCTAAAGTTGTGTTAAACCCAAAATAAAAAAATGTCATATATTTCAGCTTTCCAATCATTAGATGTGGTGGCTGCATTCGTTTTATTTTCTTTGGCTCCCCCCCCCCCCCCGTGTTTTTACCTGGTGATCTGTCCAGTAACACACCTCCTAGAGACAACACTCTGGAGGAATTAGCAGAGGACACGGCAGACAGCAGGAAGAATGCAAATGCGTTTTTAAATGTTTTAGCAGATTTGAATACACTAAAATATTGTAGTCAAACTCCCCCTCACATGGGATTTATATGAATGGAAATCTGATCATTGTAAGCACCCCTGCCAGTGGTAAATGGAAGGGTCTCATCCATGTAAGCTGATACATACTGCTGAATCAGAAGATCAAAACATAAGAATGAAAACGAATGCAGCCATCGCATCTAAAAACTGATAAGCTGTAATATAATAATGGTTTGCTTATGGGTTTAATACTACTTTAAAAAGTGTGAGCTGGAATTTGGCTTCAATGTGCTTAGTGTATCTAAACCTGGTAGTACATCTAACGCTCCCCTCCACCATAGAATGACAATGCTGCTGTCCCAAAGGGTAACTGACCCAGAATGGAGGCACTTTAATACTGGAGGTGTGTTACTGGCCAGATCACTAGGCGAAAACAAAGGGGAAAAGGCCTTAAAAAAAATAGAAAGCGAATGCAGCCACCACATCTAATGATTGGTAAGCTGCACTATATTACATGTTTGGTGTTGGGTTTAATCCCAGTTTAAATTGATAGATTTCCATTTTTAATGTCCATAGTCTGGGCACAGGCTCGCATTGAAGTAAATCTGCACCTGATAGGGTTTCCACCTGTCCGGGGTTCAGCCGGACAGTTCGGATTTGGAATAATGCATCTGGGTTTCAGACTGCCTGAAACCCGGACACATGATTCAGACTGGACTATGGCTTCCCAGCAGGGTTGCTGGCTGCAGTTGTCTAAGCTGAGAGTGTCTGTTATGCCGCATACACACGTAGCGGACTATCCGACGGACTTAGTCTGGCGGACTTCCCGTCAGACTGTCCGTCGGACTTTCCCAACGGGCTACTTGTCCACACACGGCACTTTTTCAGCGGACTAATACGGCGTACTAAGTCCGCCATACTATCCACCCTACTTTTGAAATGAACGGACTCGCCCACGCACGCGGAGGAAAGTCCCCTCATTTTGAGTGCGTCTCCAGGTAGGCGGCCCCCCTTCCCCAAGGCACCCCCATGATGAGGGCACGCGGCCTGGTATGGCTCAGGAGGGGGGGGGCGCTCGCTTGCCCCCCCCTTTCCTGGCCGGCCGGGTAGCGTGCTCGGACAAGGGTCTGATGTGGACCTGGGGGGACCCCCACGCCGATTTTTTTCGGTGTTGGGGTAACCCTTTAAGTCCATACCAGGTGGCGGGGCCAGCGATGTCTCCTTCACGGGCCCCGCCTACCTGGAGACCCGCTCAAATGAGTGGACTTTTCTCCGGGCGGGAAAAGTCCGCTCATTTCAAAAGTATGGCGGACTGGCATACACACGGCCGGATTGTCCGCCGAAATGCGAGTCCGGCGGGAAGATTGGAGTGCAAAACTACTTTCTAAGTCCGTCGTACTTTCGGGTCATAAAATTATGCCGGAGGCTACACACGGGGGGATTGTCCGGCGGACTTGAGTTTGCCGGACTTTTCCACCCGATTGTTTGATCGTGTGTACGCGGCATTACACTCTCTTTCATGCTGCCCAAAGCCAGCACTCTCAGTTTCCCCTCCCCACACACAGATGGGAGAGGAGAGAGGGCTTGATCTGCACCTCTTCCTCTCGGCCCTACCCCTCTGTGTCTGCCCCCACTCCTTAGAAAAGGAAAGTGCAGGCTGGAAATTTGAAATCCAGCAGCCTCAGATACATCTGCATGAGAGGTGCTGACTGCCAAGGGGTGAGTGAGCTCACCATCCATCCCTGTCTGTGACTGAAGTCTCCCCCTTCTATCTCCTGCCTCTAATTGAGTACACTAAGGTAAAGAAGTTTTGCTCTTCCCTCAAATGGAATCCTTCTGTATACACTTTGATTTTGCTCATATAAATTAACACACTAAGATGTTGCTGTTGTTGAAAACTTTTGGTATTAAAAAAAAAAAAATTATTTGAAAAAATTAAAAAATAAATAAATCCCATCTTATGAACCAGAAAATAATGTAAATATAAAGTGCTATTCGTAAGTGCCGGTGTGATACCAATGGGATTTATGATTACAGCTCAGTACAGTACTGCATACTCATTGGTGGAGAATCATGGGATCTATACAGTGGAATTATATCTGTTATCAAGCCACTAGGGGGTTAATAGGATGTCATTCTGTGTATAATTCATGAGATATATATACTGTGTATGTGTGTATATATATATATATATATTTATTATTATACACGATTTATATAGCACCAACAGTTTATGCAGCACTTTACATATATTTATTGGCACTGGCGGTGGCACTGATTGGCAGGTGGCACTGGTTTGGAAGTGGCAGGTGGCCCTGGTTGGTAAAGGCAGGTGGCCTTGGTTGGCGGTGGCACTAGTTGTCACTGACAGATGGCACTGATTGGTGGTGGCACTGGTTGGTGTTGGCAGGTGGCACTGGTTGGCGGTGGCAGGTGGCACTGGCTGGCACTGGCAGGTGACACTGGTTTGGAACTGGTAGGTGGCACTGGTTGATGGTGGCAGGTAGCATTGGTTGGTGGTTGCAGGTGGTATTGATTGGCGGTGGCACTGGTTGGCACTAGCAGGTGGCACTGATTGGTGGTGGCAGGTGGCACTGATTGGCGGTGGCACTGGTTGGCACTGGTAGATGCCACTGGTTGGTGCTGGCAGGTGGCACTGGCAGGTTTCACACAGAGCACTCTGTTACTGAAATGTAACAGAGGAGCTGTCAGAATTGAGCTTAATGTCGGAATGGGCGGGACCCAGCCGGGGTGTGAAACTGACAAGTAACAGAGAGGCGGATATGTCAGACTTGAGCTTGATATCGGGGTGGGTGGGACCCGGCCGGGGTGGGCGGGTTCCGGCCGGGTGGGCGGGACTCAGCAGCTATCAAACACCGGCCAACCATTGGGCTGCTTAAGAAAAGGGGTGGGCCACATACACGTAGCGGCCCGCCAGATTCCATTGGCTGGTGTTTGATAGCTGCTGGGTCCCGCCCACCCCGACCGGTTCCCGCCCACCCTGGCCGGTTCCCGCCCACACCGACATCAAGCTGAAATCTCTCCATTGCTTGTCAGTTTCACACACTTAGTGCGGCGCTGAGTGTGGAGGAGGGAGGAGGACGGCAGTCAGTGTTAATGCTGCTGCATGTCTGGGGCATCAATAGTGAGTGGGCTGGTGGCAGCTTAGGCGCCAGGTTGTGATTTCTGGTCTCATTGGCGACCTGGCGCCTGGGGTTTGTGGAGCCCTGGTGTATGTCTTGTGTTGATTGTAACTAAAAAAGGTAATAAAAAACATATGTACCTATGGCAATGTGACCCAAAAAAATGTTTTTGAAAAAAAAAAAAAAATTTTTTTTTTTACATTTTTTTTTGAAAAAAGAAAAAATCTTTTGAAAAAAAAATGTGAAAAAAAAAAAATTTTTGAAAAAAAAAAATTTTTGGAAAAAAAAAATGTGAAAAAAAATTTTTTTGGGAAAAAAAAACATTTTTGGAAAGAAAAAAAATTTGAAAAAAAAAATTTTTTGGGGAAAAAAAAAAAAATTTATGAAAAAAAATAATAATCTTTGAAAAAAAACACATACCAATCTCTGTGTTTGTATCCTGGTGATGTCCATTGGCTTTACAGCCGGAACCGAAACATCCAATGATGGCTCTGAAACAGCCACGCACAAACGCTCGGGTCCTCTTCATCTTGGAGGGCTTTTTGGTTGGGGTATCTGCAGGCTGCTGACTAATACCTCCTACCATGGCCCTTCCTTTGCTGGGTTTCTCTTTGGTGTTTTTCAGAGAAAGAATCTGATTACATTTAAATCGGTTCATTATTAAGAATAAACACGCTTTAAATGTATGACAATAGAAATCGCAATGAAATTGAATTGAACGAAATCAAATCCAATAAAATCGCAAGGTAACTCTCAGGAGAGTTAAAAAACCACGTCCTTACTGGTCAGTGGTCAGTGAGCTTCTGATGCCTTCTGTACCTGCGGCTGACTATATATGGGACTCAGCCGTTTTTTTTCTTGGCTCAGCCAATGAAATCACAGTGACTTTGGCTCAGCCAATCACAGTGACTTTGGCTCAGCCAATCACAGTGACTTTGGCTCAGCCAATCACAGTGACTTTGGCTCAGCCAATCACAGTGACTTTGGCTCAGCCAATGAAATCATGTGGGATTTCACCATATAAGCTCCGTGTTTTATAAAAAGTGTAAAATGTAAAACTCCGGTGGGTGTAAAAAGATGTCCGCCTTCCCCCCCTTCTCGGTCTATCCTCACAGTGGAGGAGTGCGGGGTGTAGCAAGATGGCAGCGACAGATCGTCACTTCCGTTACTAATTCTGAGGGGTTGCGGAATCTGACAGAACACCGGAGCCAGCGCTGCAGCGGTCAGTCCACCCGATTCTTGTATGAAATCTTTGCTCTCCACCCTTCATCTCTCAGCTCCTCCCCCTATCACACAAGCTCCACCCTCCTCTCATTCATCTCCGTGGTAACCGTACACTGCAGGGGGAGGAGATAAGAGACGCAGCCCCATCCCTCATTCCTCCTCTCTGTTTACTAATATGGAGGCTTCCAATCAGCGGCGGGACAAGTGACCAGCAAGGAAGGCGGGGCCGGTAGCGGAAGGGGCGGGGCAGGGATGGAAACGTGCAGCGTCTGGTAGTCATGATCATCTCTCGCCAGGTGAGACCCCGGAGCATCATGGGGGTGAGGGGAGTGTCCCCTATAGAGGGTCCCCCTCCCCCAACACACACAGAGGGCCAATCATAGGCTGAGCTCTACTACCATCCCCCATCATCCCAGGAGGGACACAGGGGCGGACTGACCATTCGGTCACTCGGTCAGGGACCGAGGGCCCGGCCGCTAGGGGGCCCCATCATGGTTGTCAGCCATAATAGAAACCAGGGACAGTATGTAAAAAATCTGTGTTTTTTTTACTTCTGTCCCTGAAATGTCCCTTACCGACATACTTTTAATGTAAAAATCTCGAGATTGTAGTTGCCCCTCCTCTCCACTGCCTCCTCAGCCAATGGGAAAACAGTGCACCCGCCCCCTTCTACAGCGCGGCTTATTTGAGATATGAGCAGGAGATGCCGACAGCTGGAGGAGAGAAGAAGAAGAAGAAGGAGGAGGAGGCGGGGGAGGGGACAGCCTGCAGCCTGATAGAAGGTAAGTAACTGAGCTGAATGTATTATTATGAGTGGTTTACCCTTGTCAGCAAGGGGGGGGAGGGGAGGCTGTGTTTGCTCAAGCAGAGCTTCTCCTGTCTCTGAAGCAGTTAGATGGTTTGTCTGAGGAGAAGTGAACTGCTTCTGGAGGATGTGCTGAATATCTCCCCCCCCATCTCTGCTACACCTCCCTACTCATTACCTGCCCCCCACTACACAGGCACAGTCCCCTCCCATGCATTACTACTTCCTGTGTCTGTGAGCTGCTGGGGTACTACAAGTCCCAGCATGCCAGCAGATGGAGGCAGCAGTGTGTTCCATTAGACTTTTTGGGTAAAAAGTGCTGGTGTGTGTACTGTGTATATGTATACTGTATGTGTACTGTGCATGCTAGTGTTTGTATACTACGTGCACAGTATACTTACACACACACACACACACACAGTATACACACACACACATGCCTGCACAGTATATACACATACAGTATATATATATATATATATATATATATATATATATATATATATATAAAATGTATATACTGTGCAGGTGTGTGTGTGTGTGTGTATACTGTGCACTACTGTGTGTGTGTGTGTGTGTGTGTCTGTAAATATACTGTGCACGTGTCTGTGTGTTACTGTGCATGCGTGTATGTATACTGTGCATGCAAGTGTTTGTGTATATACTGTGCATCTGTGTGTACTGTGCATGCGTGTGTGTATACTGTATGATCCATGTGTGCTCACTGCCACTCAACAGAATTTGATCCAAAAATCCTGTGGCCGTGAAAAATGCCCTTGTTGCCATTCGGAGCCATCTGATTGGTGCACTGCTGAGCTCAACCTCGGATCAGGCAGCGGGGCAGGTCCGGGTGCACACCTGTGCAGTGATAACATGGTGCACAGCTTTTATTCATATGCCCCACGGCCCGATCTGAGGCCAACCACTGCAGTTCACTATTCCGCTGGCTCTACGACAGCAAATGTGCAGTTCAGAGCCTGCAACATGTGGCTTTATTTTTTTTTTTTTTTAAAGGCCTTGCCCGCCAGCTGCCTACCTCACCAAGCACCAAGGTGCAAAGGTGTGTGTGTGTGTGTGTGTGTGTGTTTGTGGATATTCATGGAAGGCGGCACTCTGGGGGCTCTGCTGTAGGGCATGTCAAAAGTGTCCAATCTGTCTGCCATAATGTCGCAGTCCCGCCGTCATTACTAGTAAAAAAAAAAAAATAATTATAATAAAAATGCCATAAATCTATCCCCTATTTTGTAGACGCTATAACTTTTGTGCAAACCAATCAATATACGTTTATTGTGATTTTATTTTTTAACAAAAATATGTAGAAGAGTACATATTGGCCTAAACTGTGGAAAAAAATGTATGTGTGTGTGTATATATCTATGTATCTATCTTACTTTTTTTTTATAGTATAAAGTAAAAAATATTGCTTTTTAAAAAAGATTGTCTGCCTTTTTTCGTTTATAGCGCAAAAACTAAAAATCCCACAAAAGAAAGCTCTATTTGTGGGAACAAAAGGACATCAATTTTGTTTGGGTACAACCTCGCACAACTGCGCAATTGTCAGCTAAAGCGACGCAGTGCCGAATCGCAAAAAGTGCTCTGATCGGGGAGGGGGTAAATACTTCCGGGGCTGAAGTGGTTAAGACTCTCCCATTGACCATGCCCATTGTTCGCCTGGTTCACTATGCATGCCACAGATCATTATCTCCCTGGTATTTTGCCCAGGGGCCCATGATGTTAAGGTGGCACTGCCCATGAGAGGCTCGTGGTGCCTTTACTGGGTCACCAGCTCTAGGTCTCCTGCCACCCAGCATGTCGCCGAGCTTGGTGCCCCTCCTCTACAAAAAAAAAGAGGGTGCCACGTGGCAGCCATCTGTAAGCCTGGGGGCCCCATAATCTCTTATTGCCCGGGTGCCCCATAAGTTGTCAGTCCGCCCCTGGAGGGACCCCAACTCTACTCAGCTATACAGAGGGGGAGGGGCAGTGTGAGAGGGAGGGGTGTCAGGTGAGGGTGAGTGGTGTAAGGTGAGGTAATGAAGAGTATTGATGGGAGGTTCTCTGTCGTTCTTCAGGTGTTGGTGCTCTTCGATGAGGTGGCGGTGTATTTCTCAGAGGGGGAGGGGTGTGATGAGGAGTATTGATGGGGGGTTCTCTGTCGCTCTTCAGGTGTCTGTGCTCTTCGATGAGGTGGCGGTGTATTTCTCAGAGGGGGGGGGGGTGTGATGAGGAGTATTGATGGGAGGTTCTCTGTCGCTCTTCAGGTGTCGGGGCTCTTCGATGAGGTGGGGGTGTATTTCTCAGAGGGGGAGGGGTGTGATGAGGAGTATTGATGGGAGGTTCTCTGTCGCTCTTCAGGTGTCGGTGTTCTTCGATGTAAGGGGTACTCTTATGGGGGCACCTGATGTAAGGTGGTTCTATTACTTACAATGTGGATGTGATTGGCTGATGTTTGTGTTCTTTCTTTGTATTCCGTCTTGTTTCTGGTACAGATAGTTGTTGGTGGAAGGATGGAATAAAAGGGTCCAGCCAGTGAAGGTGGAAGAGCTCAGAGTAATGGAGAAGAGGAGTGTCCTGCAAGGCAGAATCCGGGGCTCAGAGAAGACCGCTCACCATCAACATCTCCAAGGCCAACACACCACTGGAAGCTCTGAGGATCAGCACTAAACAGCTGCCCCGCTAGGAGGTAAAGCCTAACCTACTAACAATGTCTTTGCTACAAGTCACCCCCCAGTATCTGCTGATACCCCACATAGTTACAGGTCACCCTCCATTCTACCCATACTCTAGGCCACCCTCTGGCCCAGTCTGTAAATACTACAGATCACCAGTTATCAGGACCATCAATAGGGGGTACAGGCAGCACTTCCCATTGGGTCAGCAGGTGGTGGAACAGAAGCTGTCTGTGGATAGGTGGGGGCTGTCAGGTCAGCTTTCCAGTGCCCCATCATTTCTAATGGCAGCCCAGTCTTCATCCGGAGGGTTCAATATTGAGTTTTCCCTTTGCAGCTATAACAGGTTCACCTCTTCTGGAAAGGCCGTCCACAAGGTTTAGGAGGGTGTCTATGGGAATGTTTGACCATTCTTCCAGAAGCACTTTTGTGAGTTCAGGCACTGATATTGGATGAGAAGGCCTACCTCGCAGTCTCCGCTCTAATTCATCCCAAAGGTGTTCTATGGGGTTGAGGTCAGGACTCTGTGCAGGCCAGTCAAGTACCTCCACTCCAAACTCGCTCATCCATGTCTTTATGGACCTTGCTTTGTGCTCTGGTGAGCAATCATGTTGGAACAGGAAGAGGCCGTCCCCAAACTGTTCCCACAAAGTTGGGAGCATGAAATTGTCCAAAATGTCTTGGTATGCTGACGCCTTAAGAGTTCCCTTCACTGGAACTAAGGGGCCAAGCCCAACCTCTGAAAAGCAACCCCCACCATAATCCCCCCTCCCCCCACTCCAAAATCCCCCCTCTGACACCATAATCCCCTCTCCACCAATTGGTTTGGACCAGCGCACAAAGACATTAATGGCTGTGTGTTGAGTTATTTGGAGGGGACAGGAAATTTACACTGTTATACAAGCTGTACACTCACTACTTTACATTGTAGACAAGTGTCATTTGTTCAGTGTTGTCACATGAAAAGAGAGAAGAAATGTCACTGGGGGGTGTACTTACTTTTGTCACATACTGTATATTTACCTAGAAAAATGGTGAGGTGTTCTATACTTATTTTACCCGCTGCTACCCACCTCAATACCAGGCACTTACACCCCCTTCCTGTACACACCAGCTTTCAGCGCTCTCACAGTTTGAATGATAATTACTCAGTCATGCAACACTGTACTCATATGAAACTTGCGTCCTTTTTTCCACACAAATAGACCTTTCTTTTGGTGGTATTTAATCACTAGTGGGGTTTTTATTTTTGTGCTATAAATGAAAAAAATGTAACTTTTGTGAAAAAAATGCTTTTCTTTGTTTCTGTCATAAAATTTTGCTAATTAGTAATTTTTCTTCATAAATTTTCACCAAAATTTATACTGCTACATATCTTTGGTAAAATCAGCCAAATGAGTGGATATTATTTGGTGTGTGTGAAAGTTATAGAGTTTACAAAAATTAATGAGATCTGATCAGGCCTTCAGTACATCAGGTGAGTCTCATTTCTGGAGACACCAACAAGTCAGGAAAGTACAAATCCCCCCCAAATGACCCCTTTTTACAAAGAAGACATTCCAAGGTATTAAGTAGCATGGTGAGTTTTTTTAAGTTGTCATTTTTTCCCACAATTCTTTACAAAATTGTCATATTATCAGGTTATTTCTCACGCACAGCATATGCATACAACAAATTACACCCCAAAATACATTCTACTCCTCCTCCTGAGTATGGCGATACCACATGTGTGAGACTTTTACACAGCCTGACCACATACAGAGGACCAACATTGAAGTGGCACCTTCAGGCGTTCTACCAGCAAAAATGACACATCTCATTTCACAACCACCTATTACACTTTTGAAGGCCCTGGAGCACCAGGACACTGGAATTTCCCACAAAATTACCCCATTTTGGAAAGCAAACACCCCAACATATATTCTATGAGGCATGGGCTGCAAATAGGTACTCGGGTACTCTGATGGGCTGAGACAGGTACTCGTGTACTCTGATGAGCTGGGACAGGTACTCGGGTACTCTGATGGGCTGGGACAGGTACTCGGGTACTCTGATGGGCTGTGACAGGTACTCGGGTACTCTGATGGGCTGTGACAGGTACTCGGGTACTCTGATGGGCTGTGACAGGTACTCGGGTAATCTGATGGACTGTGACAGGTACTCGGGTAATCTGATGGACTGTGACAGGTACTCGGGTACTCTGATGGGCTGTGACAGGTACTCGGGTAATCTGATGGACTGTGACAGGTACTCGGGTACTCTGATGGACTGTGACAGGTACTCGGGTAATCTGATGGACTGTGACAGGTACTCGGGTACTCTGATGGGCTGTGACAGGTACTCGGGTAATCTGATGGGCTGTGACAGGTACTCCGGTACTCTGATGGACTGTGACAGGTACTCGGGTAATCTGATGGACTGTGACAGGTACTCGGGTAATCTGATGGACTGTGACAGGTACTCGGGTACTCTGATGGGCTGTGACAGGTACTCGGGTACTCTGATGGGCTGTGACAGGTACTCGGGTACTCTGATGGGCTGTGACAGGTACTCGGGTAATCTGATGGACTGTGACAGGTACTCGGGTAATCTGATGGACTGTGACAGGTACTCGGGTAATCTGATGGACTGTGACAGGTACTCGGGTACTCTGATGGGCTGTGACAGGTACTCGGGTACTCTGATGGGCTGTGACAGGTACTCGGGTACTCTGATGGGCTGTGACAGGTACTCTGATGGACTGTGACAGGTACTATGATGGGTGGTGACAGGTCCTCTTTATTTGGGGGGCAATCAGTGTGATTGATGTGTACTGTAAGCGGTAACGATTGGTGTGTGAGGAGGAGAACCCGGTAACATCTCGTTACCGTGGTTTGTTTACATTTAGTGATCGGCTGTGAAAGGATGAAAGGATCACAGCTGATCACATGGGTAAACAGCTGACCAATAGCTGTTTACCAGTGTCGGTGCCGAGCAATGTTCCCGGGAACATGCCACCATCGACGTGCACGCGCATCGTGATCGAGCGCATGCGCCGCGCACAGTGGGGGTGGAACCATCTGTGATCGGCCGTGACTTCATCACTTGGTAAACAGCCATACCCAATGGCTGTTCACTCCCCTCTGTGGCGAGCGGTGTCTCCGTGACACGCCACCACCAAAGGAACAGGGATGCGCATGCACGATCGCGCACATTTCCTGTTTAAATGGGAGGACGTCATATGACTCCCTCCCGCCACAAGAGCCGCGCCGCCTGGCCGTCATTTGACAGCTGGCGTTTGGCAACCAGTTAAACAATATGGCAATTATTTTTTAGCTGGGAGCTTCCTCCCATTCACTAGACTCTGGGGAAAATGTTTTTGCAAAGTGCAACTTCCCTTACAAAGTGAACAGCCTTTAGTAAATTAAACTCAGTGACAATGGTGTCATCCATAAAATAAATATATGTATATAAGCGCACACAGTCTGCATTCCTACTTACAACTGCTCTTGTTCCAGAACAATACACAGGGATCTTTTAATAAGCGTTTTCACCCAAGATTCACACATCGTTCCCCCAAAATTAAAACATTTTTGCAGAGTGAGTGTGGATTTTGAATGAAAATATTGATACATTGGGGTTGATTTACTAAAGGCAAATAGACTTTGTACGGGAAAAGTGCCTATTCCATTTATTTTCCACTTCTCATCAGTCGCGTATCTCTACTGCCCTCTTGTGTTTATTTGTATTTATTGCATGCTTTGTACAAAGGCAATTTTGGACAATTGTTTTGTACAAAAGCAATGAAAGGCAATTAGACCGGTCACTTTGCAAGGAATTTGCCCCAGAGCTAAGTGAATAAAGGTGAAGCTTTTAGCGCTGTTGCACTTTGAACGACAATTGCGCGGTCATACAACACTGTACCCAAATGAAATTTTTATCTTTTTTTTTTTCACACAAATAGAATTTCCTTTGGTGGTATTTGATCACATCTGTGTTTTTTTTTATTCTTTGTTAAAAAAATAAAAAAAGACAGATTTAAAAAAAAATAAAAAAACATTTTATATTTTAGTAAATTTTGCAAACAGGTAATTTTTCTCCTTAATTGATGTACGATGATGAGTAGAGCTATGCGATTTTCTCCCAAAAAAAATCTGCATTTAAAAAAAAAAAAAACTGGATTCACAATTCGAATCAAGTTTTTTTTTTTGTTTTTTTGTTTTTTATGATGGACACTGCATCGGTCCTGAGGAGCTACGGGCAGGAGATTTTAGGCAAGGCCGCGGCTTTGGGCCTACTCTGCGGCATCCAGCCTCACGAACTAGGCCGAAGCCACAACCTCGCCTAAAAACTCCTGCCCGCAGCTCTTCAGGACCGGCACGGTGTCAGCGACGGTCCGGGTGAATAAAAAAAAAATCAATTTTATTCCCCAGCCCTACTGATGAAGCTGCACTAATGGGCACCAAAAGGCTGCATTGAGGGGCACTGGTAAGGCAAAACTGATGGGCACTGATAAGGCGCCCCTAATGGGCACAAATAGGTGGCACTGATGAGGTGGCACTGGTGGGCACCGATAGGTGACATTAGTGGGCACTGAGAGTTGGCACTGATGGGTGTCACTGAAGGGCATTGGTAGGTGGCACTGATAGTTGTCACTGAAGGGTGGCAGTGATGGGCACTGGTAAGTGACACTGATAGGCAGCACTGCTAGGTGGTACTGATGAGACACAGGTGGGCATTGATAGGTGGCACTTGTGGGCAATGATAGGTGGCACTGATTGCTGGCACTTATGTACTGTGAGCACTGATTGGTGGCACTGGCAGTTGGTATTGGTGGGCACATAACAGGCTCTTCCTCTTCGGGACAGATGTCCCTTCAAACAGGAGCCGGTGATCAGCTTTTTTTTTCTCCTCACACTGTAAGCGTGAGAGGCAAAGAAAAAACTATTACTGATCTTCTGTTTACATCATGTGATCAGCTGTCATTGGCTGACAGCTGATCACGTGGTAAGGGATCTTGGATCTGTGATCACCCAAGTCTCATTGACTCGGGTGATCACAGTGCGCGCCCTTCAGGGGGGCATGGCGAGCCTGCAAAGGGGAGGACCTCAATAGACGTACTCCCGGCAAAGCAGATCCGCGCTGTAGCCGTCATGTTTTTTATGCTGTTAATATATCCATCTTCTTTAGCCTGCAAAATCCCGAGCGCCACCCTCATTATTAGTATGAGCCGGGGCATGTGGCTGGGCATGTTCACAAGTCTGTGCCCGAGCCCGCAAGGAAGCTGACAGCGCGCAGCAGCGCCTCCGCCAATCACAGGCGCTGTGACATTTCCCCGATCTCTGCATCTGCAGTCCGCAGATGCGGGGATCAGGAATAGACACGGTGCCTGTGATTGGCGGAGGCGCTGCGTGCTCTCAGTTTCCTTGCGGGCTCGGGCACAGATATGTGAACATGCCCAGCCACACACCCCAGCTCATACTAAGAATGAGCGTGGCACTCGGGATTTGTCAGGCTAAAGAAGATGAATATATTAACAGCATAAAAAACATAACACACTCGAGCTTTGGGGGCCACAGATGTGTATATATATGCAAATTCCAAGTGGGGGCTACATGAAACCGGAATGCGGACCCCAAAATGGCCCGCGGGCCAGACTTTGGACATGCCTGATATAGACAATCGGAAAAAATTACGAAAAATATATTAATACAAAGTACATAACAGAAAAGTTAAAACAAAGGTGACTTTGTTACTTCCTTTTTATAGGATAGGCGCCTGAGATCTGTGCAGCTGTGAGACTGAACACGTCTCACTTTCTCCATCCAGCACTTTTCTCTATCGCCACTATTGGTATCCATGTACAATACTACCAGCGGGACACCTCTGGGTTCCAGTGGTACTTTGCCAAACGAGGTACTTATCTTATCACTTGTCACATCGGCACCTTAGTCTCCTTTATTTGTCTTTTTTTCACTCCTAATGCTGCGCACACACGACCGGACTTTCCGGCAGAAAAGGTCAGACGGTCTTCCCGACAGAGTTCCGACCGAACGGATTTGGCCACACACGATCCAACCAATGTTGTTTTGAACGCGGTGACGTATGACGGGACTAGAAAAGGAAATTCAATAGCCAGTAGCCAATAACTGCCCTTGCATTGTGTTTGGTCCATCGGACCAGCATACAGACGAATGGCTTTCTCAATAGGAATTGATTCCGTTGGAAAGATTTGAAACATGTTCTATTTCTAGGTCCGTCTGAATTTTTTTTAGAAAATTGTTCGGCTTATCCCAGACACGATCGGAAGATCCGACGGAATGATTCCGTCAGAACTTTTCTGCCAGTCGTGTGTACGCAACATTAGAGGCACTTCCCCTTTCCCCTCACCCTGGATGTACAGTTCCACATACCCTCTTTTTTCACTTTGTTTCCCCCTATTTTTTCTTTCCCTTTCCCTCTTCTTCTTCCCCCTTCTTGTCTTCCCTCCCCCCCTTGTTTCTTCCTCCCCTTTTCCTTCCTTGGCTTCCCCTCTCTCCTCTTCCCGCTTTTCCACCTCCTTCCCTCCCCCTTTTTCTTCCTTTTTTACCCCCCATCTCTTGATTTCCTCCTCCTCGTTCCCCACTCTTCTTGGTTCCCTTCTGTGTCCTTTTCTTTCACATCCCTTTTCCTTCTTTTCTTGCTCTTTGTTCACCTCTTTGCTCTCCAGTTTCTTCTTTGGTTCCTTTTCTTTTCTTTTCCCTTTCCATGCGTTTCACCTCCCCTTCCCTGTGTTTGTTGTCCCCCCCATCTTGTTAATTTTCCCTTTCCTTTTTCCTTCCCTCTCTCTGTCCTTTTCAGAAGTGCGCCAATTTTGTCTTCTTTTTCCAGGTTTTTTTTTTTGCTCACCATTCATTCACGGGTTGCACCATCTTTCCTGGTCACTATCACCCCACTTCAATTCACGGTTTCAGCACCTCCCTGGGACACCTTGCCCTCTTGGCATATTATAGTTTTGGCATTCTCATCTCCTGTATTTCATTTCACCCAGACTACTCCGGCCTTTTGACTTATTCACCCTCCCCCAGTTGCCGCGGGAGGCTCCACTGGGTACGCCCCGTGCCTCGATTGCACCAGATTCTGGTTAAGCAGCCTTATACTTCTATTAATCCTTTCCCCTTTTTCACTTAATTGTATAACTTTTTACTAATGTATATATCTCTGATGATATCGCCATTGACCTTATGTCTTATTTACAGATGTATTTCCTGACGAAGCAGTTTACTCCACGAAACTAGTTGAAGTACTATGTATGACCAATGTCGCGTACACACATAGCCGACTACTTCCCGCCAGACTGTCCGCCAGACTTTCCGAACGGGCTACTTGCCCACACACGGCACTTTTTCAGCGGACTAATACGGCGTACTAAGTCCGCCGTACTATCCGCCGTACTTTTGAAATGAACGGACTCGCCCACACACGCGGAGGAAAGTCCGCTCATTTTGAGCACGTCTCCAGGTAGGCGGGGCCCGCGAAAGAAATGTCGCTAGCCCCGCCACCTGGTATGGACTTAAAGGGGAACCCCAACGCTGAAACAATCGGTGTGGGGGTCCCCCCCAGATCCACATCAGACCCTTGTCTGAGCACGCTACCCGGCCGTCCAGGAAAGGGGGAGGACGAGCGAGTGCCCCCCCCCTCCTGAGCCGTACCTGGCTGCGTGCCCTCAACATGGGGGGGTGCCTTGGGGAAGAGGGGCCAAGTGGCCCCCCCCACCCCAAAACACCTTGTCCCCATGTTGATGAGGACAAGGACCTCTTCCCGACAACCCTGGCCGTTGGTTGTCAGGGTCTGCGGGCGGGGGGCTTATCGGAATCCGGGAGCCCCCTTTAATAAGGGGGCCCCCGGATACCTGCCCCCACCCTATGTGAATGAGTATGGGGTACAATGTACCCCTACCCATTCACCTGTAAAATAAAGTAAAAAAAAACACAACAAACAAGGGTTAAAATAGTTTATTGTACAGCTTCGGGGGTCTTCCGTCTTCGGGGGTCTTCTTGCCGGACTCCTCCGCTATCTTCTTCTAGCTCTTTTTTACTGGCGCTCGGACAAGGGTCTAATGTGGACCTGCGGGGGACCCCCACGCCTATTTTTTACGGCGTTGGGGCTCCCCTTTAAGTCCATACCAGGTGGCGGGGCCAGCGACGTCTCCTTCGCGGGCACCGCCTACCTGGAGACGTGCTCAAAATGAGCGGACTTTTCTCCGGCGGGAAAAGTCCGTTCATTTCAAAAGTACGGCGGACTGGCATACGCACAGCCGGATTGTCCGCCGAAATGCAAGTCCGGCGGGAAAATTGGAGTGCAAAACTACTTTCTAAGTCCCCCGTACTTTCGGGTCAAAAAAAGTCCGCCGGAGGCTACACACGGGGGGATTGTCCGGCGCACTTGAGTTTGCCGGACTTTTTCACCCGATTGTTTGATCGTGTGTACGCGGCACAAGTCACCTTTGTTTTAACTTTTCAGTTATGTAATTTGTATTGATACATTTTTCGTAATTTTTTTACAAGTGTCTATATACTTTATTTTGTGCTTTTCCCACACTGTACTGAGACAGTCCACTTGTTCCTTGCCCCCGGTGAATCCTGGTTGGGGACCAGGTTCCCAAACACCTATTCCATTTAAATTTGAATGATGATACCAATTGCTGCTTTATATTCGTGGTTATTACTTTCAGAGGCCACACATTTTCTTCTTTTATATAATATAATAATAATATAATATATTTTAGCAGATTTTGTTTTTCTTATTGTGCTCTGCTGCCATCTTGTGGCGCAGTCATCATGTAATATTATAAATAAGATTGAAATTGTCTATCTAAAGCCAAACCTTATGGGCAAAAAAACTTGTTAAAATGGATCTAAAAACAAAACCTTTTTATTTTTATGGCTCATTCTTGGGTTCTCTGCAGCTAGAGGAGATCATTGAATAGGTGTTTGCTGATCTCTCCCCCACCCCTCCACCTGGTCTAAGGGCAGGCCCATAGGGGGGTTAGAGGAGCCTGGGAAGAATGGGGATAAGGGTCACACAGGGGTCAGAGAGCACACATCCAGGGATCATAGAAAGTGATCAGCGATGTACATCACCCACCCTGGACCCCTGCACTATGTATATTAACCAAACTGAACCCCTGCACTATGTATCTCACCCACCCCGGATCCCTGCACCATGTATCTCACCCACCCCAGATCCCTACACCATGTACCTCACCCACCCCGGATCCCTGCACCATGTATCTCACCCACTCCGGATCCCTGCACCATGTACCTCACCCACCCCGGATCCCTGCACCATGTATCTCACCCACCCCGGATCCCTGCACCATGTACCTCACCCACCCCGGATCCCTGCACCATGCACCTCACCCACCCCGGATCCCTGCACCATGTATCTCACCCACCCCGGATCCCTGCACTATGTACCTCACCCACCCCGGATCCCTGCACCATGTACCTCACCCACCCCGGATCCCTGCACCATGTACCTCACCCACCCCGGATCCCTATACCATGTACCTCACCCACCCCGGATCCCTGCACCATGTACCTCACCCACCCCGGATCCCTGCACCATGTACCTCACCCACCCTGGATCCCTGCACTATGTATATTACCCAAACTGAACCCCAAACTGAACCCCGGCACTATGTACCTCACCCACTCCGGATTTTGTGTGGCCGCCTTTATTTTCCAGCACTGCCTTAACCCTCTTGGGCATGGAGTTCACCAGAGCTTCACAGGTTCCCACTGGAGTCCTCTTCCCCTCCTCCATGACAACATCACAGAGCTGGTGGATGTTGGAGACCTTGCGCTCCTCCACCTTCTGTTTGAGGATGTCCCACAGATGCTCAATAGGGTTTAGATCTAGAGACATGCTTGGCCAGTCCATCACCTTTACCCTCAGCTTCTTTAGCAAGGCAGTGGTCATCTTGGAGTTGTGTTTGGGGTCGTTATCATGTTGGAATACTGCCCTGCAGCCCAGTCTCTGAAGGGAGGGGATCATGCTCTGCTTCGGTATGTCACAGTACATGTTGGCATTCATGGTTCGACGGTGAGTCTTCCTTCTGGGATGACAGCCATGCAGACTAATTTGATGCAGCGTGCAGCGTATGGTCTGAGCACTGACAGGCTGACCCCCCACCCCTTCAACCTCTGCAGCAATGCTGGCAGCACTCATACGTCTATTTCCCAAAGACAACCTCTGGATATGACACTGAGCACATGCACTCAACTTCTTTGGTGGACCATGGCGAGGCCTGTTCTGAGTGGAACCTGTCCTGTTATACCGCTATATGGTCTTGGCCACCATGCTGCAGCTCAGTTTCAGGGTCTTGGCAATCTTCTTATAGCCTAGGCCATCTTTATGTAGAGCAACATTTTTTTTTTTTTTTTAGATCCTCAGATTTCTTTGCCATGAGGTGCCATGATGAACTTCCAGTGACCAGTTTACGCCCACAAAAGTAATCGGTGTTCAAATCACACACGTGCGGTATCGCCGCGATCGTTAGAGCGAGAGCAATAACTCTGATTATCTGTAACTCTAAACAGGTTACCGTTAAAATTTTTTAAACGTTGCCTATGGATTCTTTTTTAAGCACCGTAGTTTGTCGCCAAGCATGTCGGGCCTTAAAATCGCGCATGCCTGTGGAATCGCAAATAACGATGGTACCCAAAATTCTCCATGGGTGACGATTTGAAAAAAAAAATGGTTTCCAACCCCTAATGCCGCGTACACACGCCCGGACTTTCTGACGGACTAGGAGTTCCAACAGACTTTCCAAATGAACGGACTTGGCCACACACAATCACACCAAAGTCCAGCGGATTCGAACGCGATGGCGTACGACTGGACTAGAATAAGAAGTTCATAGCCAGTAGCCAATAGCTGCCCTAGCATCGGTTTTCGTGCGTCGGACTAGCATACAGACGAGCGGATTTCTCGGTAGGAACTGGGTCCGGCGGAATTTCCGGCAAAAAAATGTGAAACATGTTCTATTTCTAAATAGGATCTGTAGTCAGTGGATCTCACCATCTGCTGCGCATGCTTCGCAGACTCATCCCTTTTATCCCAAAGAATGACAAAGCAGTGGTAGTTGGAACAATCATTAATTCAGGACTGGACTACGCAAACTCGCTTTACATAGGATTACCACAATATCAACTTGCGCGATTACAACTGATCCAAAACACGGCGGCAAGGCTGATAACAGGAAAGAAACCCTGGGAATCCATCTCTCCTTCACTGAGGAGCTTACATTGGCTAACCGTAAAAAATCGGATCACGTTCAAGACCCTTTGCCTCACCCACAAATGCGTGCATAGAGAAGCTCCGCAATACCTAATGGAGAAAATAAATCATTACACACCAAACCGCACTCTTCAATCAGCCAACAAAAACCTCCTCCTAGTGCCCAAAGCCGGGTATAAATCCAAGAGGGATCGGAGATTCGCTGTCCAAGGGCCTCAGCTATGGAATGCTCTACCAATCAACATCCGCCTGGAAGAAAATCACCTGGCTTTTAGGAAAAAACTCAAGACCTTCCTCTTTTAGCAGATGATCAAAGCTCGCCACAGCGCCTAGAGGCGATTCAGTTCGCATTGTGCGCTATACAAGTATTTCATTAATTCATTCATTAACCACTTCAGCCTCGGACCAATAAACACCTTAAGGACCAGGGGTCTTTTTACAATTTTGCACTGCGCTGCTTTAACTGGTAATTGCGCGGTCATGCAATATTGCACCCAAACGAAATTTGCGTCCTTTTCTTCCCACAAATAGAGCTTTCTTTTGATGGTATTTGATTGCCTCTGCGATTTTAATTTTTTGCGATATAAATGGAAAAAGAGCGAAAATTTTGAAAAAAAATGATATTTTCTTCTTTTTGTTATAAGAAAAATTGAATAAACTAAATTTTAGTCATACATTGAGGGCAAAATTTATTCAGCCACATGTCTTTAGTAAAAAAAATGTCAATAAGCGTATATTTTTTGGTTTGCGCAAAAGTTATAGCGTCTACAAACTAGAGTACATTTTCTGGAATTTACACAGCTTTTAATTTATGACTGCCTATCTCATTTCTTGAGGTGCTAAAATGGCAGGGCAGTACAAACCCCCCCCCAAATGACCCCATTTTGGAAAGTAGACACCCCAAGGAAACTGCTGATGGGTATGTTGAGCCCATTGAATATTTTTTTTTTTTGTCCTAAGGGATTGAATAATGACAAAAAAATAAAAATTTACAAAAAGTTGTCACTAAATGATATATTGCTCACACATGCCATGGTTATATGTGGAATTGCACCCCAAAATATATTCCGCTACTTCTCCCGAGTACGGGGATACCACATGTGTGGGACTTTTTGGGAGTCTAGTCGCGCACGGCATCCCGAAAACCAATCACCACCTTCAGGATTTCTAAGAGTGCAAATTTTTGATTTCACCCCTCACTACCTATCACAGTTTCGAAGGCCATAAAAAGCCAAAATAGCACAAAACCCCCCAAAATGACCCCATTTTGGAAAGTAGACACCCCAAGCTATTTACTGAGAGGCATGTTGAGTCCATGGAATATTTTATATTTTGCCACAAGTTGCGGGAATATTACAAACTTTTTTTTTTTTGCACAAAGTTGTCACTAAATGATATATTGCTCACACATGCTATGGGCATATGTGAAATGACACCCCAAAATACATTCTGCTGCTTCTCCTGAGTACAGGGATACCACATGTGTGGGACTTTTTGGGAGCCTAGCCGCATACGGGACCCCAAAATCCAAGCACCGCCTTCAGGATTTCTAAGGGCATAATTTTTTTATTTTACTCCTCACTACCTATTGCCCCGTACACACGAGAGGGATTAAGTCTGACAGACCTCCAAAGGAGTTCCGCCGGAGTTCCGCCGGAGTTCCGACGGAGTTCTGGCGGACTTTTCGACCGAACGGACTTGACCACACACCATCACACCAAACTCCGACGGAGTCGAACGTGATGACGTACGACTGGATTCGACGTAGGAAGTTCCTAGACAGTAGCCAATAGCTGCCCTAGCGTCGGTTTTAGTCCGTCGGAGTAGCACACACACGAGCGGATTTTTCAAAGGGGACCGGGTCCGGCGGAGTTCCGTCGGGAAAATTTAAAGCATGCTTCATTTCTAAAGTCCGTCAGACTTTAGCTTCGCTAAAGTCCGTTGCAGCCCACACACGATCGGATAGTCCGCCGGACTCAGTCCGTCGGAGTTTGGATGTCGAAAAGTCCGCTCGTGTGTACGGGGCATAACACTACCTATCACAGTTTTGACGGCCATAAAATGCCAAGATGGCACAAAACCCCCCCAAATGACCCCATTTTGGAAAGTAGACACCCCAAGCTATTTGCCGAGGGCCATCTTGACACTATTGAATTTTTTTTTTTTTTGTCCCAAGGGATTGAATAATGACAAAAAAAAAAAAAATGTACAAAAAGTTGTCACTAAATGATATATTGCTCACACATGCCATGGTTATATGTGGAATTGCACCCCAAAATATATTCAGCTACTTCTCCCGAGTATGGGGATACCACATGTGTGGGACTTTTTGGGAGTCTAGTCGCGTACGGCACCCCGAAAACCAATCCCCACCTTCAGGATTTCTAAGGGTGCAAAGGCCATAAAATGCCAAAATAGCACAAAACCCCCCCAAATTACCCCATTTTGGAAAGTAGACACCCCAAGCTATTTACTGAGAGTCATGTTGTCTGAACGAAAAAAAAGAGATTGATCGGTGGGTATGCCCACCATTAGATACCTCCCTTCATCCACCCACTTCTAATGATGGACATACATGCACCATTTATATATGCCGAAGCATGGGGGCATCCTCCCGCAAAAAAGTTATGCCGCGTACATACGTTCAAACTTTTCCATGGGCAAGCCCCTGTCGGAATTTTGACCGTATGTACGCGGCATTAGGAGCAAAATCGCTCCTCCACCCCTTATGCCCCCATGCTTCGGCATATATGCTCTTTTTTAACTGTGGTGGTGAAATCACCGCCTACAGCACTGGAGTCACGGCTTTATGTATCGTGGGAGCAAACGCTGTTGCTGTCAAGATAAATAAATCCGCGCTGCAGCTGAATGACGTACCTGCTAAGCAAATTATGGTTAACGTTAAAACAAAGTAACATCCCAGTAAAACCTTACCATACCATACCTGCAAAGCAATTGCCAAAAAAAACAGTAAAAAATAAAACATTTTTTAACACAACCTGTGCCTAAAATATATATATGCCGAAGCATGGGGGCATCCTCCCGCAAAAAAGTTATGCTGCGTACATACGTTCAAACTTTTCCACGGGCAAGCCCTCCGTCGGAATTTTGACCGTATGTACGCGGCATTAGGAGCAAAATCACTCCTCCACCCCTTATGCCCCCATGCTTCGGCATATATGCTCTTTTTTAACTGTGGTGGTGAAATCACCGCCTACAGCACTGGAGTCACGGCTTTATGTATCGTGGGAGCAAACGCTGTTGCTGTCAAGATAAATAAATCCGCGCTGCAGCTGAATGGCGTACCTGCTAAGCAAATTATGGTTAACGTTAAAACAAAGTAACATCCCAGTAAAACCTTACCATACCATACCTGCAAAGCAATTGCCAAAAAAAACAGTAAAAAATAAAACATTTTTTAACACAACCTGTGCCTAAAATATATATATGCCGAAGCATGGGGGCATCCTCCCGCAAAAAAGTTATGCTGCGTACATACGTTCAAACTTTTCCACGGGCAAGCCCTCCGTCGGAATTTTGACCGTATGTACGCGGCATTAGGAGCAAAATCGCTCCTCCACCCCTTATGCCCCCATGCTTCGGCATATATGCTCTTTTTTAACTGTGGTGGTGAAATCACCTCCTACAGCACTGGAGTCGCGGCTTTATGTATCGTGGGAGCAAACGCTGTTGCTGTCAAGATAAATAAATCCACGCTGCAGCTGAATGGCGTACCTGAAAACATAAAAAATGGTTAACAATAACACAGTAAACAGTAAAGTATAAAAAATTTGAGAGAAGAGAGAGAGAGAGAGAGAGAGAGAGAGAACAATAAAATGACAACTATTTTTGGTTTTTATATTTTATATTTTTTTTGGTTTTTTTATTTTACTTTTTTTTTTATTTTATTTTTTTTATACACTTTTTTTTGAACTGTAAACTGTAACTGTAACGGTTCGGGTCTCTCAAAATGCGATGGCATCTTGGGAGACCCTGTGTAAGTGTGCCTAGCCTGTGAAATGCTGTACCCTACGCTAATACTTCACTAGTTCATGGTAGCGTTCAAAACACTCACCCTGACAAAGACCAGGATTGCCAGGACAGCGTGGACAATAAGAACGGGTGTCACGCCTATATCCGCGCTTGCTACAGACACGACATCTTTTTTGGGGGGCTCGTTGGGTAGGGGTACTCGGGAGGACATAAGAATAATGCCTCTCATGCAGCCGGCTTACTGCATTTGGTTGGGAATGGTGAGGTACAGAACCGTCTGGAAACAGAAGCTCTGTGACAACCTCTCTTTGGAAGAAAAGAAAGGTTAATGTTCCGCCTGAAGTTTTGTGTAGCACAAAAGCATTCAGCAAAGCCAATTGAAATAAGTAAGCAGACACTTTTTTGTACCAGCGTCTGGTCTTACGGGAAGTTAGATACGGCGCCAACATCTGGTCATTGAGGTCCACCCCTCCCATATTTTTGTTATATTCGTGGACACAGAGGGGTTTCTCCACAATACCAGTCGCCGTAGAAATTTGGACCGTCGTGTCTGCATGAAGGGAGGTAAGAACGAAAACATTCTTATTATGCCTCCACTTCATAGCGAGCAAATTATTACACCGATAGCAGGCTCTCTCCCCCAGCCTAAGACGGGAATCTACAAGCCACTGGGGAAAGCCCCGGCGATTAGGTCGCACGGTGCCACATGCTCCAATCTGATTATCAAATAAATGACTAAACAGTGGCACGCTGGTGTAATAGTTGTCCACGTACAAGTGGTACCCCTTTCCGAATAAGGGTGACACCAATTTCCACACTATCTTGCCAGCGCTTCCTATGTAATCAGGGCAGTTCTCCGGCTCTACGTAACTATCTTTACCCTCATAAACCAGAAAGCTCCATGCATAGCCTGTGGCCCTATCACAGCACGTATAGAGCTTGACCCCGTATCTGGTACGCTTGTTGGGAATGTACTGTTTGAATGACAAGCGACCAGTAAACTTAACCAGGGTCTCATCAACGCAGACAACTTTTTGGGGAGTAAACAAGTCTGCAAAACGTTGGTTGAAGTGGTTTATGAGGGGCCGAATTTTGTAGAGCCGATCGTATTCAGGGTCTCCACGTGGACAACAAAGTTCATTGTCACTGAAGTGCAAGAACCGCAAAATCATCTCGTATCGTTTCCTGGACATGGAGTTAGAGAACATGGGCATGTGGTCAGCCGGATGCGTGGACCAATAAGCCCGCATCAGCATAAATTTATGTGTGCCCATGTTGAGGGAAAGGCCCAAAAACGTCTTAAATTCGGAAACCGTAACTGGTTTCCAATCTCTGGCAAGAGACGGCAACTGGGGATTAGCGGCGATGCGTTGACCAGCATATAAATTGGTTTGGTCCACAATAGATCTATAGAGATCTTCCGTGAGATACAGAGAATAAAAATCGAGTGGCGTAAAATCATCTGTATCCACCTGAATACCGGGTTGGGCAGTGAATGGGGGAAGTACGGGTTCTGCAGAAGTGGTGGGCACCCAATTGGGATAGGCGAATTCTGCAGGAAGGGCACTATGGGTACGACGGGCCTGTCTTTGTCTTCTTCTTCTTGGTGGCAGCGGGACACTACTTGTGCTTGCCACCTCGCCAGCTTGAACTGCACTTATGGGACTCGCCACGTCACCACGTGATACTGCAGTGCTGGATGTACGTCCAGGGTGTACTAGGCCGCTGGTGCTTGCCAGTTCACCAAAAGGATGAGCGGCGCTAGTACTGGCTCTATACTCCATACGAGGGACTTGCGGTTCCTGCACCTCAACAACATCAGAAAATCGGGGTCGGGTACGCCTGACAATAGCAGGGACCTCTTCTTCGTCGTCAGAGCTATCTGACATGGAGGCGCTGTCCTCTACAGGTTCGTATTCTGAGCCTGAATCTGACAGATCAGTGTCTTCCTCTTCACTATCTGTCATGCTCAGAAACGTGTAGGCCTCTTCACTAGTGTACCTTCGCTTTGCCATTTTGGGCTCTAAATTTAGGGGTACAGTAGTGAGACTCACAGGTAAAAAAGCACCTAGCCTGTCAGCGACTGTATAAAACGCTACAAAAAAAAACTGTTAGCGATCGCAGGGATCAGGCCTGACTCTGCGAATGCTGCAGTTATGTGTGTTGTGTTTTGTAAGTGACAGTGATCGATCGATACTGTACCTGGGTGGGCTGGGCTGGGCTGGGCAGAGGGGCAAAACGCAGGTGCTAGCAGGTATCTGGATTGATCCTGCTAACAATGCGTTTTTTTAGAACCCTAAATTGCTGGGCACGCTAGTATAGATCTGATCAGATCAGATATTGATCTGTTCGGATACTATACCACTAAGGGAGGTGTATGCTTTGCGCGTGGGTGTTAGCGGTGCTGGCACTAACCTAGCACTGCCTGTGGCGACGCAGACCCTTTCTGACCCTAAAACCAAATTTATATCACCCGCCGGGTGATCAGGGGGTTAAACCTTTATTAGGTAATAAATGGCGGGTGCCCTGATGCTATAAAAAGCGAACTACCTAACCAGCGTCACCCGTAACACTTATACGGTGATCACTGGTGAAAGGGTTAACTAAGGGCAATCAGGGGTTAAAACCTTTATTGGGTATTTATATGGGGGTACCTGAAGCTTTATAAAAACCTGACGGGGAACCTAAATAACTAAATAACTAACTGGCTAACCAGCGTCACCAGTGACACTTATGCAGCGATCGCTGGTGAAAGGGTTAACTCTAGGGGCAATCAAAGGGTTAAAACCTTTATTAGGTTATATATCGGGGTACCTAACGGTATAAAAACCTGGCGTTGAACCTAAAAACAAACTAGCTTCCTAGCGGGACCAGTGACACTATTGCAGCGATCAGAAAAACGATCGCTTAGTGACACTGGTAAAAGAGGGTGAAAGGGTTAACTGGGAGGGCAATCAAGGGGTTAAACCTTTATTAGGGGGGGGTAGGGGGCTACCCTGGACCTAAAGGGGCCTAACACTAGCTGCCCTGACACTTTTTACAGTCACAACTGACACTAAATGTAGTGATCAATAAATAAATGAACACTGCATTAGTGACACTGTGACTGGGGGGGGGGGGGGGGGGGGCGGGGGGCCGATCGGGGGGTGACTGGGGTGAAATGTGTGCCTGTGTGTACCTATGTGTCAGTGGACTGTTGGTGCACTTACTTGGACGTCTTCACTCCTCGCTGTCCGGTTCAAAAAGACCGCCACGAGGAGTGTGACATCACTTCCTCCTCCTGTGTTTACATTTTCACAGGGGAGGAAGTTCGTCACTGGCCAGGAGCGATCGAGAGGGGATGGGCGGAAACCAACGGCCATCCCCTCATCGCCGATCGCTCCGGCACCGAAAGGGACCGCCGTATCTAGCGGGAGGGGGTCTGATGGGACCCCCCACCCGCTAGAAGGCATTCACGTACATTTACGTGATTGTGCCTGCCTGTGCCATTGTGTTGACGTACATTGGCAATACGGCGGTCCTGAAGTGGTTAAAGTCCGTCAGATTTTTGGACAGCAAAGGTCCGATGGAGCCCACACACACGATCGAATTGTGCGATGGATTCGTACCATCTGACCTTTTGCTGTCCAAAAGTCTGGCCGTGTGTATGCGGCATAAGACTCTCGTACAAACGAAAAATTGGGCGAACATTTTCATCTGAGGAGCTTTCGTAAGATTTTTGTATAGTGTGTGTACACAACTTTCGACAGCCGATTCCAACTTTTCCTATGAAAATTCCCGATGGGACAAACTTCAACATTTTTCTTGTATGGGAACAGAACAAACGATTTTTGTTTAATGTTTACCTTTTCCATGCGATTTTTGTACAAGAAAAAACGGAAAAGAAAGACGCATGATCAGGAACAATAAATACAAAAAAAAAAAGCCTTTGTCATACAAGAATTTTCGTACAAATTTTAATTCATCAGTTGGCTATGAAACTAGGAAAATCGGACGATCGCTCACCCCATTTTCTTATAGTGTGTACCCCACATTACATACACCCAGTGAGGTGAGTAGCCTCAGGTGATATGCAGAGATGAAACAAATCCTTCTACATAAGTTGTACCTGTTTATCTGCAACCCTCTCTTCTCCACATTCAACGTCCAGCATGTATATAGCTTGTCTGAGATTTCAGAAAACAGGGTGGAGAGCTGAAAAATTACATGTTGCAGAGCTCAGCGAGGAGAGCTCTGAGAGCTGATTGTAGGGAAGGGATACACATGAGATGAGGCTGTCAGCCATAGGCTGTGTGCTGCAGCTCCCTCCCCTGTCACTATTTTTCTCTTGGTGTCTTGTCAGAAGGGACTCATGCAGACAACAGAGGAAGGAAGCAGCAGACAGAAATGACACTTAGTGCTCTGGATTGAGACAAGTATACAGTATAGAGGAATATGCTTTGTTCATGTCTGAGGTTTACAACCACTTTAACTGTGAATTATGGACATAGAATTATTGCTCTCACTCCGACGTTCATGATGAAACCTCACATGTGGAGCAATTGATTTTTATATACACGTGCTCGCCTTGGCCTGCGATTTTTATTTGGAGGGTGCATATATATATCTATATATATATATATATATATATATATATATATATATAGTGCCTTGCGAAAGTATTCGGCCCCCTTGAACTTTTCAACCTTTTGCCACATTTCAGGCTTCAAACATAAAGATATAAACATTTTTAATTTTTTGTGAAGAATCACCAACAAGTGGGACACAATTGTGAAGTGGAACGAAATCTATTGGATATTTTAAACTTTTTTAGCAAATAAAAAACTGAAAAGTGGTGCGTGCAAAATTATTCGGCCCCTTTACTTTCAGTGCAGCAAACTCACTCCAGAAGTTCAGCGAGGATCTCTGAATGATCCAATGTTGTCCTAAATGACTGATGGTGATAAATAGAATCCACCTGTGTGTAATCAAGTCTCTGTATAAATGCACCTGCTCTGTGATAGTCTCAGGGTTCTGTTGAAAGTGCAGAGAGCATCATGAAGACCAAAGAACACACCAGGCAGGTCCGTAATACTGTTGTGGAGAAGTTTAAAGCCGGATCTGGATACAAAAAGATTTCCCAAGCTTTAAACATCCCAAGGAGCACTGTGCAAGCGATCATTTTGAAATGGAAGGAGTATCAGACCACTGCAAATCTACCAAGACCTGGCCGTCCCTCTAAACTTTCAGCTCAGACAAGGAGAAGACTGATCAGAGATGCAGCCAAGAGGCCCATGATCACTCTGGATGAACTGCAGAGAACTACAGCTGAGGTGGGAGAGTCTGTCCATAGGACAACAATCAGTCGTACACTGCACAAATCTGCCCTTTATGGAAGAGTGGCAAGAAGAAAGCCATTTCTCAAAGATATCCATAAAAAGTCTCATCTAAAGTTTGCCACAAGCCACCTGGGAGACACACCAAACATGTGGAAGAAGGTGCTCTGGTCAGATGAAACCAAAATCAAACTTTTTGCCCACAATGCAAAACGATATGTTTGGCGTAAAAGCAACACAGCTCATCACCCTCAACACACCATCCCCACTGTCACACATGGTGGTGGCAGCATCATGGTTTGGGCCTGCTTTTCTTCAGCAGGGACAGGGAAGATGGTTAAAATTGAGGGGAAGATGGATGCAGCCAAATACAGGACCATTCTGGATGAAAACCTGTTGGAGTCTGCAAAAGACCTGAAACTGGGACGGAGATTTATCTTCCAACAAGACAATGATCCCAAACATACAGCAAAATCTACAAAGGAATGGTTCACAAATAAACGTATCCAGGTGTTAGAATGGCCAAGTCAAAGTCCAGACCTGAATCCAATCGAGAATCTGTGGAAAGAGCTGAAAACTGCTGTTCACAAACGCTCTCCATCCAACCTCACTGAGTTCGAGCTGTTTTGCAAGGAAGAATGGGCAAGAATTTCAGTCTCTCGATGTGAAAAACTGATAGAGACATACCCCAAGCGACTTGCAGCTGTAATCGCAGCAAAAGGTGGCTCTACAAAGTATTAACGCAATGGGGCTGAATAATTTTGCACGCCCCACTTTTCATTTTTTTATTAGTTAAAAAAGTTTCAAAAATCCAATAGATTTCGTTCAACTTCACAATTGTGTCCCACTTGGTGGTGATTCTTCACAAAAAATAAACATTTTATATCTTTATGTTTGAAGCCTGAAATGTGGCAAAAGGTTGAAAAGTTCAAGGGGGGCGAATACTTTCGCAAGGCACTATATATATATATATATATATATTATTATTATTTTTTTTTTTTTGCTTTATTGCTATGACAAGCCCCTATCTGATAGCCTGGGCAGGTGACAGGTGCTCTTTATAGAGACATTGGGGGTCTATTAACCACTTACGGACCACCTCACGCCGATGTACGTCGGCAGAATGGCACGGCTGGGCACAAGCACGTACCTGTACATTGCTTTTTAAGTGCCCAGCCGTGGGTCGGGAGCGCGGCGCCGGCAGAGCGCTCCCGACCCGGTCCTGTGCTCCGTGACCGTGGGACCCACGGACCCGATCGCCTCTGGTGTCCCGCGATCGGGTTACAGAGCTGAAGAATGAGGAGAGGTCTGTGTAAACAAACCTCTTCCCGTGCTTCCCTGTGTGGCTGTCACCGATCGTCTGTTCCCTTTTATAGGGAAGGACGATCAGTGATGTCACATGCCAGGCCACGCCCCCTACAATAAAAAAACACATACCGTCATACATAACACTACACTGCCCCCTAGTGGTTAACTGCTTCACTGCCAGTGTCATTTACACAGGAATCAATGCATTTAAATAGCACTGACTGCTGTATAAATGACAATGGTTCCAAAAATGTGTCAAAAATGTCCGATGTGTCCGCCATAATGTCGCAGTCACAATAAAAATCGCTGATCGCCATTACTAGTAAAAAAAATTATTAATAGAAATGCTATAAAACTATCCCCTATTTTGTAAACGCTATAACTTTTGCGCAAATCAATAATCGTTAATTGCGATTTTTTTTTTTTACCAAAAATATGTAGAAGAATACGTATCGGCCTAAACTGAGGAAAAAAATTTTTTTTTTTTTTTTTTTTGGGGGATATTTATTATAGCAAAAAGTAAAAAATATTGTATTTTTTTTCAAAATTGTCGCTCTATTTTTGTTTATAGCGCAAAAATAAAAACCGCAGAGGTGATCAAATACCACCAAAAGAAAGCTCTATTTGTGGGGGTAAAAAAGGATGCCAATTTTGTTTGGAAGCCACGTCGCACGACCGCGCAATTGTCAGTTAAAGCGACAGTGCCGAATCACGAAGGGGCTTGGTCCTTTGGCTGCAAATTGAGTGCTGAATCACGAAGGGGCTTGGTCCTTTGGCTGCAAATTGGTCCGGGGCTTAAGTGGTTAAACTCCCGATATCTCCCATGCCCCTCCGTTGCAGCTGTTCATGCTCGGATGGTGCACTCTGAGCGCCTCATAAAAGTGACTAAGCAGATCTTACTGGAAAGCCCTTCACCGGCTGATGTTATGGTTTGTCCACCACTGCCGCTCACATACCTACCTTTGTAGACAAGCGGTTTATGTTTACCACCCCCCACCCTTATACTCTTCTTCCCTTTCTCGTCTGTTGTCTTGGGTGGCTGCGGTAAGAAAAGGACCCCCATACTTTCAGGTATAGACTAGAGGAGCATGTGACTGATCGCCCTTCACCCCATGTGACAGCTCTGGTGCTTGGTGATTGGGCATTCAGGTAGTCAGCACTGTCACAAAGGGGCGTGGAGAGCATCCTCAGCTCTGTGTAAGCTCCGAGTCAAAGATAAAAGTGGGATTAATAGGAAAAAAAAAATGCAAACGGCTTATTGCAGAAGAGACCTTCCCAATCGACAATCCTCCGCAGAACGAGCATGCGATACTCCGTCACCTTTTTTTGGCACAATACCAGTGTGCCGGGGTGAATGACTATCGTCCATATGCAGGAGTGACATCACCAGCGAATCAAGGGGGCGGAAGACCGGCACCCAGAGGAAGTGTGTGAGAAAATGCCGGCGCCGGCAACGGACATCATGGGCATCGGACTGTTGGCACATAGCTCAGTATTGTTGCATTTGGTTCCACTTTAATATTTTTCTTTTTCAGCTGCCCAAGCCAGCATTAAAGCAGACCTACGTTCACATATGTACTATATTGTCAAAAGTACTGAGACACCTTTACACAAATGTGAACTTTACTGTCTGCTATCCTTCTGGAGAGAAAAGCAGATGAAGGCTTTGTCAGGAAGAGTACTGTGACCTCTGAGAGGTAATAAACACCTGGAGGTGGACGATGACAAATACGGAAAAATACGCTATATTGTCAGAAGTATTGGGACACCTGCCTTTACACACACGTGAGCTTTAATGACATCCCAGTCTTAGTCCTTAGGGTTCAATATTGAGTTGGCCCACCCTTTGCAGCTATAACAGCTTCAACTCTTCTGGGAAGGCCGTCCACAAGGTTTAGGAGTGTGTCTATGGGAATGTTTGACCATTCTTCCAGAAGAACATTTGTGAGGTTGTTGGACGAGAAGGCCTGGCTCGCAGTCTCCTCTCTAATTCATCCTAAAGGTATTCTATTAGGTTGAGGTCAGGATTCTGTGCAGGCCAGTTAAGTCCCTCCAGCCCAAACTCCCTCATCCATGGCTTTATGGACCTTGCTTTGTGCGCTGGTCCAAATCACTTGTTGGAGGGGGGATTATGGTGTGGGGTTGTTTTTCAGGGGTTGGGATTGGCCCCTTAGTTCCAGTGAAGGGAACTGTTAAGGCCTCAGCATACCAAGACATTTTGGGCAATTTCATGCTCCCAATTTTGTGGGAATAGTTTGGGGGATGGCCCCTTCCGGTTCCAACATGACTGCGCACCAGAGCACAAAGCAAGGTCCATAAAGACATGCATGAGCAAGTTTGGGGTGGAGGAACTAGACTGACCTGCACAGAGTCCTGACCTCAACCTGATAGAACACCTTTGAGGTGAATTAGAGTGGAGACTGCGAGCCAGCCTTCTCATCCAACATCAGTGCCTGACCTCACAAATGCGCTTCTGGAAGAATGATCAAATATTCCCATAGACACACTCCTAATCCTTGTGGACGGCCTTCCCAGAAGAGTTGAAGCTGTTATAGCTGCAAATGGCGGAGCCAAATCAATATTGAACCCTAAGGATTTAACCCTAAGGGATTGTAAAGTGATTTTTTTTTTTTTTTAAATAACAAACATGTTATACTTACCTCCACTGTGCAGCTCGTTTTGCACAGAGTGGCCCCGAACCTGCTCTTCTGGGGTCCCTCGGCGGCTGTCTCAGCTTCCTCCCACAGGTTCTTCTTATGTTTATGCGAGCTCCCTCGCATGGTGAGAAGCATCTGCGGGCGCGCTCCCGTGATACAGCCGGCAGCTATAGCTGCTCGCTGTATCACACTCCCCCCCCCCCCCCGACGCTCCGCGTCCGTGGATGTGATTGACAGCAGCGCGAGCCAATGGCTGTGCTGCTTTCCATCTGTCCACTCCAGCCAATCAGCGGCCAGGCTGAACGGTGGAAAGGACGTCGGGACGAGCGTGGGACTTTCGAGGGGTGAGGTAAGTAAAACGGGGGGGCTGGGAGCGCCGGGACTGTCAGATGTTTTTTCACCTTAATGCATAGAATGCATTAAGGTGAAAAAACATTTACCTTTACAACCCCTTTAAGCCTCATACACATGATAGGACTTTGTACAAACTTTCCCGTGGATTTTTGTACAAAGGGCATCGGCCCGTGAACTTGTATTGCATACACACGGCAGGACTTTTTCAGCCAACTTTCACCAAATCACGTGGTTTTTCTGCTCTTTACCGCCACCTTTGGTCAACTTCTGTATTGTTGTCTGATCTTTTGCGTTGGTTCTGAGCATGCGTGATTGTACTTTGTACAAAAGTCCTATGGTTTTCTGTACACGCGAACGGACTTTGCTCCATCGCACTTTTGTTGCCGTAAGTTTGTCCGTTCCCACAGCCAACAAAAGTCAGATGAAAACCGTAAAAGTTTGTCCGATGGAGCGTACACAAGGTCAGATGTTGCCTTAAACAGCTAATTTGCATGTTTGTTGTCAAAAAGTCAGACCGTGTGTACAAGCCTTAAGAGTGGGGTGCCATTAAAGCTCATGTGTGTGTAAAGGCAGGTGTCCCAATACTTCTGACAATATAGCGTATTTTTCCATTTATACTCAGTAATGTGTCATCGTCCACCTCCAGGTGTTTATTACCTCTCAGAGGTCTTCCTGACAATGCCTTCATCTGCTTTTCCTCCCAGAAGGATAGCACCATCTTTGTTCAGGCATCATCCAGGGTCAATATCTACTCTCTGGACTGAGATGACACAATCATGTAAATCCTTGTGAGTTCTTGGATGTGTACACAAATGTCTGACACAAATCAGCCCTTTTCCCAACCTCTCACCTTGTAACGTGCTACAAATTTTCAATTTTACGGCCTGATCAGAGGGGGGGGGGAGAGGAGACTGAGGAAATGCTTCCTCCTACCTGCAGCAAGCATGATGACATCATCCTGACCTAGGTAAAGACCCCGGACTAGTGCTCAAGGATGTCTTTTTAATGATTAAAGGAAAAAAAATGAAAAATCAATCATACTGTTGCTGTAAATTGTGCCAGGAAAGTATTCATTGCGTCTTGTAAATTTATTTAAAGATGAATTTAAACTCACAAATCATATCACAGGGTGTCGGTGGGAGGTTTGTACTGTAAAAACTGGATACAATGAGCTGTAAGATATGAAGAGACTTCTATGAGACCATCAATTCTATAAAGAATCGCCGACACACATCCCCAATAACTTGTGTCCGGCCGACTCCCAAATCAGGACCGTTATCAGCTGGAATGAAGACGGCTTCATAATCCAGACATTATAGTGAGCCGCCTCTTATGGCATCTTCACCTCGTATCTCCTATTTATTCCATATTTATGGGGAAGCTGTTACTGTATTATGCATGTTAACCGCTTCAGCCCCGAAAGGATTTACCCCCCCACCCCCCCCCCCCCCCCCTTCCAGATCAGAGCACTTTTTTGCGATTCGGCACTGCGTCGCTTTAACTGACAATTGCGCGGTCGTGCGATGGGGCTCCCAAACAAAATTTAGGTCCTTTTTTCCCCCCCACAAATAGAGCTTTCTTTTTGTGGTATTTGATCACCTCTGCGGTTTTTAATTTTTGCGCTATAAAAAAAGAGCAACAATTTTGAGGAAAAAAAAAAAAAAGAAAACGCAATGTTTTTACTTTTTGTTATAATAAATATCCCCCAAAAATATATAAAAGAACATATTTTTTCCTCAGTTTAGGCCGATGCGTATTCTTCTACATATTTTTGGTAAAAAATAAATAAAAATAAGAAAATCGCAATAAGCGTATATTGATTGGTTTGCACAAAATTTATAGCGTCTACAAAAGGGGGGATAATTTTATGGCATTTTTATAAAAAAAATTTTTTTGTAGTATTGGCGCCGATCTGCGATTTTTATTGTGACTGCGACATTGATGGCGGACACATCGGACAACTTTGACACTATTTTGGGACCATTGTCATTTATACAGCGATCAGAGCTATAAAAAATGCACTGATTACTGTGTAAATGACACTGGCAGTGAAGGGATTAACCATTAGAGGGCGATCAAGGGGTTAAGTGTGTCTTAAGGAGTGATTCTAAGTGTGGGGGGGATGGGCTTCAACTCACATAACAGTGATCACTGCTCCCGCTGACAGGGAGCAGTGATTTCTGTCCTGTCACTGGGGAGAATGGGGAATGCCTTGTTTATACACCTGCTATCCCCGTCTCTTAAAGGGGACATACAGGTACGCCCATTTGCCCACAGCTACCATTGTGCTGATGTATATCAGCGTGCAGCAGTCAGCAAGTGGGTAATCTACAGAATATAAATAAATATGCAGCAAGATAGTCTAGTATTGCTGGGACTTTGATGGAGACCCTTATATAAGGGGAATGCTAATGGGGACCCCGATGCAAGGGGGATTCTGATTTAAGGCGATACTCTTATGGGGGCTCTGATGTAAAAGGGGACTCTAATGTGGACCCTGATGCAAGAAGGACTCTGATTTAAGGGGAGACTCTAATGGGACTCTGACAGAGGGGATGACTTTGATGGGGACCCTGATATAAGGGGGCCTGTAATGAGGAACATGATGTAAGGAGGGCTCTTATGGGGACCCCAATGCAAGGGGGGCTCTGATTTAGCTTTGATGTAAGGGCTCCTAAGGCAGACTGGGACCCTGATGTAAGGAGGCACTCTAATGGGGACTCTGATGTAAAGAGGGACTTTGATGGAGACCTTAATGTAAGGGGAACTCTAATGGGGAACCTGATGTAAGGGGTACTCTTATGGGGGCACCTGATGTAAGGGGTACTCTTATGGGGGCACCTGATGTAAGGTGGTTCTATTACTTACAATGTGGATGTGATTGGCTGATGTTTGTGTTCTTTCTTTGTCTTCCATCTTGTTTCTGGTACAGATAGTTGTTGGTGGAAGGACGGAATAAAAGGGTCCAGCCAGTGAAGGTGGAAGAGCTCAGAGTAATGGAGAAGAGGAGTGTCCTGCAAGGCAGAATCCGGGGCTCAGAGAAGACCGCTCACCATCAACATCTCCAAGGCCAACACACCACTGGAAGCTCTGAGGATCAGCACTAAACAGCTGCCCCGCTAGGAGGTAAAGCCTAACCTACTAACAATGTCTTTGCTACAAGTCACCCCCCAGTATCTGCTGATACCCCACATAGTTACAGGTCACCCTCCATTCTACCCATACTCTAGGCCACCCTCTGGCCCAGTCTGTAAATACTACAGATCACCAGTTATCAGGACCATCAATAGGGGGTACAGGCAGCACTTCCCATTGGGTCAGCAGGTGGTGGAACAGAAGCTGTCTGTGGATAGGTGGGGGCTGTCAGGTCAGCTTTCCAGTGCCCCATCATTTCTAATGGCAGCCCAGTCTTCATCCGGAGGGTTCAATATTGAGTTTTCCCTTTGCAGCTATAACAGGTTCACCTCTTCTGGAAAGGCCGTCCGCAAGGTTTAGGAGGGTGTCTATGGGAATGTTTGACCATTCTTCCAGAAGCACTTTTGTGAGTTCAGGCACTGATGTTTTAGACGAGAAGGCCTACCTCGCAGTCTCCGCTCTAATTCATCCCAAAGGTGTTCTATGGGGTTGAGGTCAGGACTCTGTGCAGGCCAGTCAAGTACCTCCACTCCAAACTCGCTCATCCATGTCTTTATGGACCTTGCTTTGTGCTCTGGTGAGCAATCATGTTGGAACAGGAAGAGGCCGTCCCCAAACTGTTCCCACAAAGTTGGGAGCATGAAATTGTCCAAAATGTCTTGGTATGCTGACGCCTTAAGAGTTCCCTTCACTGGAACTAAGGGGCCAAGCCCAACCTCTGAAAAGCAACCCCCACCATAATCCCCCCACTCCAAAATTCCCCCTCTGACACCATAATCCCCTCTCCACCAATTGGTTTGGACCAGCGCACAAAGACATTAATGGCTGTGTGTTGAGTTATTTGGAGGGGACAGGAAATTTACACTGTTATACAAGCTGTACACTCACTACTTTACATTGTAGACAAGTATCATTTCTGCAGCGTTGTCACATGAAAAGAGAGAAGAAATGTCACTGGGGGGGGTGTACTTACTTTTGTCACATACTGTATATTTACCTAGAAAAATGGTGAGGTGTTCTATACTTATTTTACCCGCTGCTACCCACCTCAATACAGTGCACTTACACCCCCTTCCTGTACACACCAATTTTCAGCTTTCAGCGCTCTCACAGTTTGAATGATAATTACTCAGTCATGCAACACTGTACTCATATGAAACTTGCGTCCTTTTTTCCACACAAATAGACCTTTCTTTTGGTGGTATTTAATCACTAGTGGGGTTTTTATTTTTGTGCTATAAATGAAAAAAACTTAACTTTTGTGAAAAAAATGCTTTTCTTTGTTTCTGTCATAAAATTTTGCTAATTAGTAATTTTTCTTCATAAATTTTCACCCAAATTTATACTGCTACATATCTTTGGTAAAATCAGCCAAATGAGTGGATATTATTTGGTGTGTGTGAAAGTTATAGAGTTTACAAAAATTGATGAGATCTGATCAGGCCTTCAGTACATCAGGTGAGTCTCATTTCTGGAGACACCAACAAGTCAGGAAAGTACAAATCCCCCCCAAATGACCCCTTTTTACAAAGTAGACATTCCAAGGTATTAAGTAGCATGGTGAGTTTTTTTAAGTTGTCATTTTTTTCCCACAATTCTTTACAAAATTGTCATATTATCAGGTTATTTCTCACGCACAGCATATGCATACAACAAATTACACCCCAAAATACATTCTACTCCTCCTCCTGAGTATGTCGATACCACATGTGTGAGACTTTTACACAGCCTGACCACATACAGAGGACCAACATTGAAGTGGCACCTTCAGACGTTCTACCAGCAAAAATGACACATCTCATTTCACAACCACCTATTACACTTTTGAAGGCCCTGGAGCACCAGGACACTGGAATTTCCCACAAAATTACCCCATTTTGGAAAGCAAACACCCCAACATATATTCTATGAGGCATGGGCTGTAAATAGGTACTCGGGTACTCTGATGGGCTGTGACAGGTACTCGTGTACTCTGATGGGCTGTGACAGGTACTCGTGTACTCTGATGGGCTGTGACAGGTACTCGGGTACTCTGATGGAATGTGACAGGTACTCGGGTACTCTGATGGACTGTGACAGGTACTCGGGTACTCTGATGGGCTGTGACAGGTACTCGGGTACTCTGATGGGCTGTGACAGGTACTCGTGTACTCTGATGGGCTGTGACAGGTACTCGGGTACTCTGATGGAATGTGACAGGTACTCGGGTACTCTGATGGACTGTGACAGGTACTCGGGTACTCTGATGGGCTGTGACAGGTACTCGGGTACTCTGATGGGCTGTGACAGGTACTCGGGTACTCTGATGGACTGTGACAGGTACTCGTGTACTCTGATGGGCTGTGACAGGTACTCGGGTACTCTGATGGGCTGTGACAGGTACTCGGGTACTCTGATGGGCTGTGACAGGTACTCGGGTACTCTGATGGGCTGTGACAGGTACTTGGGTACTCTGATGGGCTGTGACAGGTACTCGTGTACTCTGATGGACTGTGACAGGTACTCCGGTACTCTGATGGGCTGTGACAGGTACTCGGGTACTCTGATGGGCTGTGACAGGTACTCGGGTACTCTGATGGGCTGTGACAGGTACTCGTGTACTCTGATGGGCTGTGACAAGTACTCGTGTACTCTGATGGGCTGTGACAGGTACTCGGGTACTCTGATGGAATGTGACAGGTACTCGGGTACTCTGATGGACTGTGACAGGTACTCGGGTACTCTGATGGGCTGTGACAGGTACTCGGGTACTCTGATGGGCTGTGACAGGTACTCGGGTACTCTGATGGACTGTGACAGGTACTCGTGTACTCTGATGGGCTGTGACAGGTACTCGGGTACTCTGATGGGCTGTTACAGGTACTCGGGTACTCTGATGGGCTGTGACAGGTACTCGGGTACTCTGATGGGCTGTGACAGGTACTTGGGTACTCTGATGGGCTGTGACAGGTACTCGTGTACTCTGATGGGCTGTGACAGGTACTCGTGTACTCTGATGGACTGTGACAGGTACTCGGGTACTCTGATGGGCTGTGACAGGTACTCGGGTACTCTGATGGGCTGTGACAGGTACTCGGGTACTCTGATGGGCTGGGACAGGTACTCGGGTACTCTGATGGGCTGGGACAGGTACTCGGGTACTCTGATGGGCTGTGACAGGTACTTGAGTACTCTGATGGGCTGTGACAGGTACTCGGGTAATCTGATGGACTGCGACAGGTACTCCGGTACTCTGATGGGCTGTGACAGGTACTCGGGTACTCTGATGGGCTGTGACAGGTACTCGGGTACTCTGATGGACTGTGACAGGTACTCCGGTACTCTGATGGGCTGTGACAGGTACTCGGGTACTCTGATGGGCTGTGACAGGTACTCGTGTACTCTGATGGGCTGTGACAGGTACTCGGGTACTCTGATGGAATGTGACAGGTACTCGGGTACTCTGATGGACTGTGACAGGTACTCGGGTACTCTGATGGGCTGTGACAGGTACTCGGGTACTCTGATGGGCTGTGACAGGTACTCGGGTACTCTGATGGACTGTGACAGGTACTCGTGTACTCTGATGGGCTGTGACAGGTACTCGGGTACTCTGATGGGCTGTGACAGGTACTCGGGTACTCTGATGGGCTGTGACAGGTACTCGGGTACTCTGATGGGCTGTGACAGGTACTTGGGTACTCTGATGGGCTGTGACAGGTACTCGTGTACTCTGATGGACTGTGACAGGTACTCCGGTACTCTGATGGGCTGTGACAGGTACTCCGGTACTCTGATGGGCTGTGACAGGTACTCCGGTACTCTGATGGGCTGTGACAGGTACTCGGGTACTCTGATGGGCTGGGACAGGTACTCGGGTACTCTGATGGGCTGGGACAGGTACTCGGGTACTCTGATGGGCTGTGACAGGTACTTGGGTACTCTGATGGGCTGTGACAGGTACTCGGGTAATCTGATGGACTGTGACAGGTACTCGGGTACTCTGATGGGCTGGGACAGGTACTCGGGTACTCTGATGGGCTGGGACAGGTACTCGGGTACTCTGATGGGCTGTGACAGGTACTCGGGTACTCTGATGGGCTGGGACAGGTACTTGGGTAATCTGATGGACTGTGACAGGTACTCGAGTAATCTGATGGACTGTGACAGGTACTCTGATGGACTGTGACAGGTACTCGGGTACTCTGATGGGCTGTGACAGGTACTCGGGTAATCTGATGGACTGTGACAGGTACTCTGATGGACTGTGACAGGTACTATGATGGGTGGTGACAGGTCCTCTTTATTTGGGGGGCAATCAGTGTGATTGATGTGTACTGTAAGCCGTAACGATTGGTGTGTGAGGAGGAGAACCCGGTAACATCTCGTTACCGTGGTTTGTTTACATTTAGTGATCAGCTGTGAAAGGATGAAAGGATCACAGCTGATCACATGGGTAAACAGCTGACCAATAGCTGTTTACCAGTGTCGGTGCCGAGCAGTGTTCCCGGGAACATGCCACCACCGACGTGGGCTGTGACAGGTACTTGAGTACTCTGATGGGCTGTGACAGGTACTCGGGTAATCTGATGGACTGCGACAGGTACTCCGGTACTCTGATGGGCTGTGACAGGTACTCGGGTACTCTGATGGGCTGTGACAGGTACTCGGGTACTCTGATGGACTGTGACAGGTACTCCGGTACTCTGATGGGCTGTGACAGGTACTCGGGTACTCTGATGGGCTGTGACAGGTACTCGTGTACTCTGATGGGCTGTGACAGGTACTCGGGTACTCTGATGGAATGTGACAGGTACTCGGGTACTCTGATGGACTGTGACAGGTACTCGGGTACTCTGATGGGCTGTGACAGGTACTCGGGTACTCTGATGGGCTGTGACAGGTACTCGGGTACTCTGATGGACTGTGACAGGTACTCGTGTACTCTGATGGGCTGTGACAGGTACTCGGGTACTCTGATGGGCTGTGACAGGTACTCGGGTACTCTGATGGGCTGTGACAGGTACTCGGGTACTCTGATGGGCTGTGACAGGTACTTGGGTACTCTGATGGGCTGTGACAGGTACTCGTGTACTCTGATGGACTGTGACAGGTACTCCGGTACTCTGATGGGCTGTGACAGGTACTCTGATGGACTGTGACAGGTACTATGATGGGTGGTGACAGGTCCTCTTTATTTGGGGGGCAATCAGTGTGATTGATGTGTACTGTAAGCCGTAACGATTGGTGTGTGAGGAGGAGAACCCGGTAACATCTCGTTACCGTGGTTTGTTTACATTTAGTGATCAGCTGTGAAAGGATGAAAGGATCACAGCTGATCACATGGGTAAACAGCTGACCAATAGCTGTTTACCAGTGTCGGTGCCGAGCAGTGTTCCCGGGAACATGCCACCACCGACGTGCATGCGCATCATGATCGAGCGCATGCGCCGTGCACAGTGGGGGTGGAACCATCTGTGATCGGCCGTGACTTCATCACGTGGTAAACAGCCATACCCAATGGCTGTTCACTCCCCTCTGTGGCGATCGGTGTCTCCGTGACACGCCACCACCAAAGGAACAGGGATGCGCATGCACGATCGCGCACATTTCCTGTTTAAAATGGGAGGACGTCATATGACTCCCTCCCGCCACAAGAGCCGCGCCACCTGGCCGTCATTTGACAGCTGGCGTTTGGCAACCAGTTAAACAATATGGCAATTATTTTTTTTAGCTGGGAGCTTCCTCCCATTCACTAGACTCTGGGGAAAATGTTTTTGCAAAGTGCAACTTCCCTTACAAAGTGAACAGCCTTTAGTAAATTAAACTCAGTGACAATGGTGTCATCCATAAAATAAATATATGTATATAAGCGCACACAGTCTGCATTCCTACTTACAACTGCTCTTGTTCCAGAACAATACACAGGGATCTTTTAATTAACATTTTCACCCAAGATTTACACATCGTTCCCCCAAAATTAAAACATTTTTGCAGAGTGAGTGTGGATTTTGAATGAAAATATTGATACATTGGGGTTGTTTTACTAAAGGCAAATAGACTTTGTACGGGAAAAGTGCCTATTCCATTTATTTTCCACCTCTCATCAGTCGCGTATCTCTACTGCCCTCTTGTGTTTATTTGTATTTATTGCATGCTTTGTACAAAGGCAATTTTGGACAATTGTTTTGTACAAAAGCAATGAAAGGCAATTAGACCGGTCACTTTGCAAGGAATTTGCCCCAGAGCTAAGTGAATAAAGTAAATAAAATAAAAAAAGACAGATTTAAAAAAAAATAAAAAAACATTTTATATTTTAATACATTTTGCAAACAGGTAATTTTTCTCCTTAAGTGATGTACGATGATGAGTAGAGCTAGGCGATTTTCTCCGAAAAAAAATCTGCATTTAAAAAAAAAAAAAAAACTGGATTCACAATTCGAATCAAGTTTTTTTTTTTTTTTTATGATGGACACCGCATCGGAGCTACGGGCAGGAGATTTTAGGCAAGGCCGCGGCTTTGGGCCTACTCTGCGGCATCCGCCCTCACGAACTGATAGGTGTCACTGAAGGGCATTGGTAGGTGGCACTGATAGTTGTCACTGAAGGGTGGCAGTGATGGGCACTGGTAAGTGACACTGATAGGCAGCACTGCTAGGTGGTACTGATGAGACACAGGTGGGCATTGATAGGTGGCACTTGTGGGCAATGATAGGTAGCACTGATTGCTGGCACTTACGTACTGTGAGCACTGATTTGTGGCACTGTGGGCACTGATTGGTGGCACTGGCAGGTGGTATTGGTGGGCACATAACAGGCTCTTCCTCTTCGGGACAGATGTCCCTTCAAACAGGAACCAGTGATCGGCTTTTTTTTTCTCCTCACACTGTAAGCGTGAGAGGCAAAAAAAAAAACGATTACTGATCTTCTGTTTACATCATGTGATCAGCTGTCATTGGCTAACAGCTGATCATGTGATAAGGGATCTTGGATCTGTGATCACCCAAGTCTCATTGACTCGGGTGATCACAGCGCGCGCCCTTCAGGGGGGCATGGCGAGCCTGCAAAGGGGAGGACCTCAATAGACGTACTCCCGGCAAAGCAGATCCGCTCTGTAGCCATCATGTTTTTTTATGCTGTTAATATATCCATCTTCTTTAGCCTGCAAAATCCCGAGCGCCGCGCTCGTTCTTAGTATGAGCCGGGGCGTGTGGCTGGGCTGGTTCACAAAGTCACAAGTCTGTGCCCGAGCCCGCAAGGAAGCTGACAGCGCGCAGCGCCACCGCCAATCACAGGTGCTGTGACATTTCCCCGATCTCTGCATCTGCAGTCCGCAGATGCGGGGATCGGGAATAGACACGGTGCCTGTGATTGGCTCTTCCCTCTGTCAGCTTCCTTGCGGTGCTCGGGGCACATAGACTTGTGAACACGCCCAGCCACACACCCCGGCTCATACTAAGAATGAGCTTGGGATTTGTCAGGCTAAAGAAGATTATGTTTTTTATGCTGTTAATATATTCATCTTCTTTAGCCTGACAAATCCCGAGCGCCACGCTCATTCTTAGTATGAGCCGGGCGTGTGGCTGGGCATGCTCACAAGTCTATGTGCCCGAGTCCGCAAGGAAGCTGACTGCAGATGCAGAGATTGGGGAAATGTCACAGTGCCTGTGATTGGCGGTGGCTCGGGGCACATAGACTTGTGAACACGCCCAGCCACACGCCCCGGCTCATACTAAGAATGAGCGTGGCACTCAGGATTTGTCAGGCTAAAGAAGATGAATATATTAACAGCATAAAAAAACATAACACACTCGAGCTTTGGGGGCCACAGATGTGTGTATATATATATATATATATATATATATATATATATATATATATATATATATATATATATATATGCAAATTCCAAGTGGGGGCTACATGAAACCGGAATGCGGACCCCAAAATGGCCCACGGGCCAGACTTTGGACATGCCTGATATAGACAATCGGAAAAAATTAAGAAAAATATATTAATACAAAGTACATAACAGAAAAGTTAAAACAAAGGTGACTTTGTTACTTCCCTTTTATAGGATAGGCGCCTGAGATCTGTGCAGCTGTGAGACTGAACACGTCTCACTTTCTCCATCCAGCAATTTTCTCTATCGCCACTATTGGTATCCATGTACAATACTACCAGCGGGACGCCTCTGGGTTCCAGTGATACTTTGCCAAACGAGGTACTTATCTTATCACTTGTCACATCGGCACCTTAGTCTCCTTTATTTGTCTTTTTTTCACTCCTAATGCCGCGCACACACGACCGGACTTTCCGGCAGAAAAGGTCAGACGGTCTTCCCGACAGAGTTCCGACCGAACGGATTTGGCCACACACGATCACACCAATGTCTGTTTGTTTTGAACGCGGTGACGTATGACGGGACTAGAAAAGGAAATTCAATAGCCAGTAGCCAATAACTGCCCTTGCATTGTGTTTGGTCCGTCGGACCAGCATACAGACGAATGGCTTTCCTGATAGGAATTGATTCCGTTGGAAAGATTTGAAACATGTTCTATTTCTAGGTCCGCCTGAATTTTTTTTAGAAAAATGATCGGATTATCCCACACACGATCGGAATATCCGACGGAATGATTCCGTCTGAACTTTTCTGCCAGTCGTGTGTACGCGACATTAGAGGCACTTCCCCTTTCCCCTCACCCTGGATGTACAGTTCCACATACCCTCTTTTTTCACTTTGTTTCCCCCTATTTTTTCTTTCCCTTTCCCTCTTCTTCCCCCTTCTTGTCTTCCCCCTCCCCCTTGTTTCTTCCTCCCCTTTTCCTTCCTTGGCTTCCCCTCCCTCCTCTTCCCGCTTTTCCACCTCCTTCCCTCCCCCTTTTTCTTCCTTTTTTACCCCCCATCTCTTGATTTCCTCCTCCTCGTTCCCCACTCTTCTTGGTTCCCTTCTGTGTCCTTTTCTTTCACTTCCCTTTTCCTTCTTTTCTTGCTCTTTGTTCGCCTCTTTGCTCTCCAGTTTCTTCTTTGGTTCCTTTTCTTTTCTTTTCCCCTTCCATGCGTTTCACCTCCCCTTCCCTGTGTTTGTTGTCCCCCCCCCCCCCATCTTGTTAATTTTCCCTTTCCTTTTTCCTTTTTCCTTCCCTCTCTCCGTCCTTTTCAGAAGTGCGCCAATTTTGTCTTCTTTTTCCAAGTTTTTTTTTGCTCACCATTCATTCACGGGTTGCACCATCTTTCCTGGTCACTATCACCCCACTTCAATTCACGGTTTCAGCACACCCCAAAACACCTTGTCCCCATGTTGATAAGGACAAGGGCCTCTTCCCGACAACCCTGGCCGTTGGTTGTCAGGGTCTGCAGGCGGGGGGCTTATCGGAATCCGGGAGCCCCCTTTAATAAGGGGGCCCCCGGATACCTGCCCCCACCCTATGTGAATGAGTATGGGGTACAATGTACCCCTACCCATTCACCTGTAAAATAAAGTAAAAAAAAACACAACACACAAGGGTTAAAATAGTTTATTGCACAGCTTCGGGGGTCTTCCGTCTTCGGGGGTCTTCTCGCCGGACTCCTCCGCTATCTTCTTCTAGCTCTTTTACTGGCGCTCGGACAAGGGTCTGATGTGGACCTGCGGGGGACCTCCACGCCTATTTTTTACGGCGTTGGGGCTCCCCTTTAAGTCCATACCAGGTGGCGGGGCCAGAGACGTCTCCTTCGCGGGGCCCCGCCTACCTGGAAACGTGCTCAAAATGAGCGGACTTTTCTCCGGGGGGAAAAGTCTGTTCATTTCAAAAGTACGGCGGACTGGCATACGCACGGCCAGATTGTCCGCCGAAATGCAAGTCCGGCGGGAAGATTGGAGTGCAAAACTACTTTCTAAGTCCGCCGTACTTTCAGGTCAAAAAAAGTCCGCCGGGGGCTACACACGGGGGGATTGTCCAGCGCACTTGAGTTTGCCGGACTTTTCCACCCGATTGTTTGTACCAAGTGTGTACGCGCCACAAGTCACCTTTGTTTTAACTTTTCAGTTATGTAATTTGTATTGATACATTTTTCGTAATTTTTTACAATTGTCTATATACTTTATTTTGTACTTTTCCCACACTGTACCAAGATAGTCCACTTGTTCCTTGCCCCCGGTGAATCCTGGTTGGGGACCAGGTTCCCAAACACCTATTCCATTTAAATTTGAATGATGATACCAATTGCTGCTTTATATTCGTATATTCATGGTTATTACTTTGAGAGGCCACACATTTTCTTCTTTTATATAATATAATAATAATATAATATATTTTTAGCAGATTTTGTTTTTCTTATTGTGCTCTGCTGCCATCTTGTGGCGCAGTCATCATATAATATTATAGATAAGATTGAAATTATCTAAAGCCAAACCTTACGGGCAAAAAAACTTGTTAACCACTTCCCGACCGCCGCACGACGATGTACGTCGACAGAATGGCACGGGCAGGCATAGGAGCTTACATGTACGTCCTTGCCTGCCCGCGGGTCGGGGGCCCGATTGGGCCCCCGCCTGGTGCCTGCGGCGGTCGGTATTCGTTCGGGAGCGATCCCGGACGAGGGGGCGGCCATTCATTCATGGCCACCTCCTCGCGATCGCTCCCGACGAATGAAAATCCTCCGTGACATCATTTCCTCTCCTGTAATGTAAACACAGGAGAGGAAGTGATGTAATCTCTCCTCCGTGTCGGTATTTTTCGTTCCGACACCGAGGAGAGAGGATCGGTGAGTTGCACCAACACGACACTACACAGTAGAACATGCCAGGCACACTCACACCCCCCCGATCACCCCCCCAATTACCCCTGCCCCCCAGTCACAGTGACACCAATGTCATTTTTTTTTTTTTTTGCATTGGTGTCATTTGTGACTGTAATAACTGTTAGGGCAGTTAGGGTTAGCCCCCTTTAGTTCTAATGTACCCCCCTAACCCCCCCAATAAAGGTTTAACCCCGTGATCACCCCCCGTCGCCAGTGTCACTAAGGCTGGGTTCACATTGCATCGGTTTATGAGAACGAATGTGATTCGCACCACACTGCAGTGCAAATCACATCCGATCTCTGTGCGATTCGAGTTCAGCCATACAGATAGTATGGCTGAATTCGCATCGCACCCGCCGCACCCGCCGCAAATTCGCACGGGACCCTTTTTTTGGCCCGCAGCAGAATCGGATCGCATGGGTGTTCACACCATGCGATCCGAGTTTGCAGATCGCACTGCGATATGCGAACTGATCTGGGGGTGTCATTAACATTTCACTGACACTCCCAGCAGTTCGCATAGGGCAGTGTGAACTGCCGCCGGGAGGCATGCGATGCGGGAACCCGCCGCGGATTCGTGGCGTTCCCACATCGCTCCAGTGTGAACCCAGCCTAATAAGCGATCATTTTTCTGATCGCTGTATTAGTGTCACAGGTGACGCTAGTTAGGCAGGTAGGTATTTAGGTTCGCCGCAGCTTTTTATAGCGTCAGGGACCCCCATATACTACCGCATAAAGCCCCCTGATTGCCCCCTAGTTAACCCTTTCACCAGTGTTCACCATATAACTGTTACAGGTGACGCTGGTTGGTTAGTTATTTTTTTATAGTTTCAGGGCACCCGCCATTTATTACCTAATAAAGGTTTAACCCCCTGATCACCCGGCGGGTGTCATTTGTGACTGTAATAACTGTTAGGGCAGTTAGGGTTAGCCCCCTTTAGTTCTAAGGTACCCCCCTAACCCCCCCCAATAAAGGTTTAACCCCGTGATCACCCCCCGTCGCCAGTGTCACTAAGGCTGGGTTCATATTGCAGCGGTTTATGAGAACGGATGTGATTCGCACCGCACTGCAGTGCAAATCACATCCGATCTCTGTGCGATTCGAGTTCAGCCATACAGATAGTATGGCTGAATTCGTGTCGCACCCGCCGCAAACTCGCACGGGACCCTTTTTTTGGTCCGCAGCAGAATCGGATCGCATGGGTGTTCACACCATGCGATCCGAGTTTGCAGATCGCACTGCGATATGTGAACTGATCTGGGGGTGTCATTAACATTTCACTGACACTCCCAGCAGTTCGCATAGGGCAGTGTGAACTGCCGCCGGGAGGCATGTGATGCGGGAACCCGCCGCGGATTCGTGGCGTTCCCGCATCGCTCCAGTGTGAACCCAGCCTAATAAGCGATCGTTTTTCTGATCGCTGTATTAGTGTCACAGGTGACGCTAGTTAGGCAGGTAGGTATTTAGGTTCGCCGCAGCTTTTTATAGCACCAGGGACCCCCATATACTACCGCATAAAGCCCCCTGATTGCCCCCTAGTTAACCCTTTCACCAGTGATCACCATATAACTGTTACAGGTGACGCTGGTTGGTTAGTTATTTTTTTATAGTTTCAGGGCACCCGCCATTTATTACCTAGTCTCACTAGTGTACCCCTAAATTTAGGGGTGTCTACTTTCCAAAATGGGGTCATTTGGGGGGGGTTTGTGCCATCTTGGCATTTTATGGCCTTCAAAACTGTAACGCCCTTAGAAAGCCTGAAGGCAGTGCTTGGTTTTCAGGGCCCCGTACGCGGCTAGGCTCCCAAAAAGTCCCACATATGTGGTATCCCCGTACTCAGGAGAAGCAGCAGAATTTATTTTGGGGTGTCATTTCACATTTGCCCATGGCATGCGTGAGCAATATATCATTTAGTGACAACTTTGTGTAAAAAAAAAAAAAATAATTTTTTTTTGTCATTATTCAATCGCTTAAGGCAAAAAAATAAAATATTCAATGGGCTCAACATGTCACTTATCAATTTCCTTAGGGTGTCTACTTTCCAAAATGGGGTCATTTGGGGGGGTTTTGTACTGCCCTGCCATTTTAGCACCTCAAGAAATGAGATAGGCAGTCGTAAACTAAAAGCTGCGTAAATTCCAGAAAACTTACCTTAGTTTGTAGATGTGACAACTTTTGCGCAAACCAATAAATATACAATTATTGACTTTTTTTTTACCAAAGACATGTGGCTGAATACATTTTGGCCTAAATGTATGACTAAAATTGAGTTTATTGGATTTTTCTAATAACAAAAATTAGAAAATATCGTTTTTTTTCAAAATTTGCGGTCTTTTTATGTTTATATCGCAAAAAATAAAAATCGCAGAGGCAATCAAATACCATCAAAAAAAAGCTCTATTTGTGGGAAGAAAAGGACGTAAATTTTGTTTGGGTACAACATTGCATGACCGCGCAATTACCAGTTAAAGCAGCGCAGTGCCAAATTGTAAAAAGACCTCTGGTCATTTACCAGCAAAATGGTCCGGTCTGAAAGTGGTTAAAATGGATCTAAAAACAAAACCTTTTTATTTTTATGGCTCATTCTTGGGTTCTCTGCAGCTGGAGGAGATCATTGAATAGGTGTTTGCTGATCTCTCCCCCCTCCTCCACCTGGTCTAAAGGCAGGCCTATAGGGGGGTTAGAGGAGCCTGGGAAGAATGGGGATAAGGGTCACACAGGGGTCAGAGAGCACACATCCAGGGATCATAGAAAGTGATCAGCGATGTACATCACCCACCCTGGACCCCTGCACTATGTATATTAACCAAACTGAACCCCTGCACTGTGTATCTCACCCACCACGGATCCCTGCACCATGTACCTCACCCACCCGGATCCCTACACCATGTACCTCACCCACCCCAAATCCCTGTACCATGTACCTCACCCACCCCGGATTCCTACACCATGTACCTCACCCACCCCGGATTCCTACACCATGTACCTCACCCACCCCGGATCCCTGCACCATGTACCTCACCCACCCCGGATCCCTGCACTATGTACCTCACCCACCCCGGATCCCTGCACCATGTACCTCACCCACCCCGGATCCCTGCACCGTGTAACTCACCCACCCCGGATCCCTGCACCGTGTACCTCACCCACCCCGGATCCCTGCACCATGTACCTCACCCACCCCGGATCCCTGCACCATGTAACTCACCCACCCCGGATCCCTGCACCATGTACCTCACCCACCCCGGATCCCTGCACCATGTACCTCACCCACCCCGGATCCCTGCACCATGTACCTCACCCACCCTGGATCCCTGCACCATGTACCTCACCCACCCTGGATCCCTGCACCATGTACCTCACCCACCCCGGATCCCTGCACCATGTACCTCACCCACCCCGGATCCCTGCACCATGTACCTCACCCACCCCGGATCCCTGCACCATGTACCTCACCCACCCCGGATCCCTGCACCATGTACCTACCCACCCTGGATCCCTGCATTATGTATATTACCCAAACTGAACCCTGGCACTATGTACCTCACCCACCCCGGATCCCTGCGCTATGTATATTACCCACCACAGATCCCTGCACTATGTATACTACCCAAACTGTGTGCAGACAAACCACGAGGAGACGCCACCGTATGTCTGTACATGTACCAACCCCCCTCCAATGGTGGGTGTGGAAATATCACAGTAGGAGGGGCTTATAATTTGAGCCTATATAGGTGCATGAGTCGGAAGTATGTAATATACATAGTGCAGGAGTCCGGGGTGGGTAATATACAGCATCTCACAAAAGTGAGTACACCCCTCACATTTTTATAAATATTTTATAGCACTACCCCTGAAGGAGCTGCTGGTTAGACTTGGGCTTACCGTTACCTTCTGTTCTCCTCATTTCACGTCTAGGAGTGTCCCGTGCAGGGCCAGACTTACCATTGGGCTTGACTGGGCTCAAGCCCATGGGCCCCGCCGAGTGTACTTGGCTCAGCACTGCTCACAGTCATACCCAGTCCCACCCTATGATGGACTTAACACAGGGACTGGGCATGACTGTGAGCCAAGCCGAGTACACTCGGCTACTCTTGGCTCTGCTCGGGACTGCGAGAGGACCAGAGAGCCGCCGAGAGCTGCCGAGGGGACCCAAGAAGACCCAAGATACAGAGGACTCTGTATCTCGGCGGCGCCATTTTTAACCACTTGCCGCCTGCCCTATAGGGAATTGACGGCGGCAAAGTGGTTTCATAATCCTAACCGGACGTCATATGACGGGATTAGGATTATGAGCCAATGCGCGCCCCCGGGGGCGCGCATCGCGGCGATCGTTGTTGCGGGGTGTTAGTCTGTCACCCGGCAACTACGATCTCGGTAAAGAGTCTCCGACGGAGACTCTTTACCATGTGATCAGCCGTGTCCAATCACGGCTGATCACAGTGTAAATGGGAAGATCCGGTGATCGGCTTTCCCTCACTCGCGTCTGTCAGACGCGAGTAGAGGAGAGCCGATCGGCTGCTCCTCTGACAGGGGGGGTCTGTGCTGATCGATTATCAGCACAGCCCCCCCCGAGGATGCCCACACTGGACCACCAGGGACACCACTAGACCACCAGGGAAAAGGTAATAAAATCCATAATCCTCCCTAGACCACCAGGGATGCCAGTCAGCACAATGGGTGCCAATCAGTGCCCATAATGGATGCCAATCAGTGCCCACAATGGGCATCACTGATTGGCATGCATTATTGTTTGGCACTGATTGGCATCCATTACTATAACACCGATGCCGCCTATGAGTGCCCACCTGTGCCGCCTATGAGTGCCCACCTGTGCCGCCTGAGTGCCTACCTGTGTCGCCTATGAGTGCCCACCTGTGCCGCCTATGAGTGCCCACCTGTGCCGCCTATGAGTGCCCACCTGTGCCGCCTATCTTTGCCCACCTGTGCCGCCTATCCATGCCCACCTATGCCACCTATCCATGCCCATCCATGCCACCCATCCATGCCGCCCATCCGTGCCAGCTATCAGTGCCAATTTGTGCCACCTATCAGTGTCCGTCCGTGTTGCCCATCCGTGTCGCCCATCTGTGTCGCCCATCAGTGCCGCCTATCAGTGCCACTTCATTGGTGCCCATCAGTGCCACCTTATCAGTGCCCATCAGTGTAGCCCCATCAGTGCCCATCAGTGAAGGAGAAAACGTACTTATTTACAAAGTTTTGAAACTGAAACAAAAAAAAACATTTTTTTTTTCAAAATTTTCGGTATTTTTTTATTTGTAGCGCAAAAAATAAAAACCGTAGAGGTGATCAAATACCACCAAAAGAAAGCTCTATTTGTGGGAAAAAAATGATAAAAATTTCATTTGGGTACAGTGTAGCATGACCGCGCAATTGTCATTCAAAGTGCGACAGCGCTGAAAGCTCAAAATTGGTCTGGGCAGGAAGGTGTTTAAGTGCCCGGTATTGAAGTGGTTAAACTTCAAGACTGCAAATGACACTGGACAAGGCTGCACATGGACATTGACAAGGCTGCATTGATGGGCATTTAAATGTAAGTTTTTTACTTAAACTTCCCTCCTAAAAGTTTTTTTCCTTAAAATTCCCTCCTAAACGTGGGGTGCGTGTTATACGCCAGCGCTTGTTAGACGCCGATAAATACAGTAATGTATAGAAGGTAGGGCCCAAAAGTTACTCAAGCCCAGGGGCCCCCACCACCCTAAGTCCTGCCCTGGTCCCGTGGTAAATGGCCCAGTAACTCGGGAGACTGACAACAGATCCACTTTAATGGATTTTATTTGCAAACCGTAGACAATGAACAGTCTCTTAACCACCTTCAGACCGGACCATTTTGCTGGTAAATGACCAGAGGTCTTTTTACAATTTGGCACTGCGCTGCTTTAACTGGTAATTGCGCGGTCATGCAATGTTGTACCCAAACAAAATTTGCGTCCTTTTCTTCCCACAAATAGAGCTTTCTTTTGATGGTATTTGATTGCCTCTGCGATTTTTATTTTTTGCGATATAAACGTAAAAAGACCGCAAATTTTGAAAAAAAATGATATTTTCTACTTTTTGTTATTAGAAAAATCCAATAAACTCAATTTTAGTCATACATTTAGGCCAAAATGTATTCAGCCACATGTCTTTGGTAAAAAAAAAGTCAATAATTGTATATTTATTGGTTTGCGCAAAAGTTGTCACATCTACAAACTAAGGTACGTTTTCTGGAATTTACGCAGCTTTTAGTTTACGACTGCCTATCTCATTTCTTGAGGTGCTAAAATGGCAGGGCAGTACAAAACCCCCTCAAATGACCCCATTTTGGAAAGTAGACCCCCTAAGGAAATTGATAAGTGGCATGTTGAGCCCATTGAATATTTTATTTTTTTGCCTCAAGCGATTGAATAATGACAAAAAAAAAATTTTTTTTTTTTTTTTACACAAAGTTGTCACTAAATGATATATTGCTCACACATGGGCATATGTGAAAAGACACCCCAAAATAAATTCTGCTGCTTCTCCTGAGTACGGGGATACCACATATGTGGGACTTTTTGGGAGCCTAGCTGCGTACGGGGCCCCGAAAACCAAGCACCGCCTTCAGGCTTTCTAAGGGCGTATATTTTTGATTTCACTTCTCACTACCTATTACAGTTTTGAAGGCCATAAAATGCCAAGATGGCACAAAACCCCCACAAATGACCCCATTTTAGAAAGTAGACACCCCAAGCTATTTGCTGAGAGGCATTTTGAGTCCATGGAATATTTTATATTTTGCCACAAGTTGCGGGAAAATTACAAACTTTAATTTTTTTTTATTTTTTTTTCACAAAGTTGTCACTAAATGATATATTGCTCACACATGCTATGGGCATATGTGAAATGACACCCCAAAATAAATTCTGCTGCTTCTCCTGAGTACGGGGATACCACATATGTGGGACTTTTTTGGAGCCTAGCCGCGTACGGGGCCCCGAAAACCAAGAACCGCCTTCAGGTTTTCTAAGGGCGTAAATATTTGACTTCACTCCTCACTACCTATTACAGTTTTGAAGGCCATAAAATGCCAAGATGGCACAAAACCCCCACAAATGACCCCATTTTAGAAAGTAGACACCCCAAGCTATTTGCTGAGAGGCATGTTGAGTCCATGGAATATTTTATATTTTGCCACAAGTTGCGGGAAAATTACAAACTTTTTTTTTTTTCACAAAGTTGTCACTAAATGATATATTGCTCACACATGCTATGGGCATATGTGAAATGACACCCCAAAATAAATTCTGCTGCTTCTCCTGAGTACGGGGATACCACATATGTGGGACTTTTTGGGAGCCTAGCCGCGTACGGGGCCCCGAAAACCAAGCACCGCCTTCAGGCTTTCTAAGGGCGTTACAGTTTTGAAGGCCATAAAATGCCAAGATGGCACAAACCCCCCCCAAATGACCCCATTTTGGAAAGTAGACACCCCTAAATTTAGGGGTACACTAGTGAGACTAGGTAATAAATGGCGGGTGCCCTGAAACTATAAAAAAATAACTAACCAACCAGCGTCACCTGTAACAGTTATATGGTGATCACTGGTGAAAGGGTTAACTAGGGGGCAATCAGGGGGCTTTATGCGGTAGTATATGGGGGTCCCTGGCGCTATAAAAAGCTGCGGCGAACCTAAATACCTACCTGCCTAACTAGCGTCACCTGTGACACTAATACAGCGATCAGAAAAACTATCGCTTATTAGGCTGGGTTCACACTGGAGCGATGCGGGAACGCCATGAATCCGCGGCGGGTTCCCGCATCGCATGCCTCCCGGCGGCAGTTCACACTGCCCTATGCGAACTGCTGGGAGTGTCAGTGAAATGTTAATGACACCCCCAGATCAGTTCGCATATCGCAGTGCGATCTGCAAACTCGGATCGCATGGTGTGAACATCCATGCGATCCGATTCTGCTGCGGGCCAAAAAAAGGGTCCCGTGCGAGTTTGCGGCGGGTGCGACACGAATTCAGCCATACTATCTGTATGGCTGAACTCGAATCGCACAGAGATCGGATGTGATTTGCACTGCAGTGCGGTGCGAATCACATTCGTTCTCATAAACCGCTGCAATGTGAACCCAGCCTTAGTGACACTGGCGACGGGGGGTGATCACAGGGTTAACTGTGACTGGGGGGGCAGGGGTAATTGGGGGGTGATCGGGGGGTAAAGGGGGGGTGTGAGTGTGCCTGGCATGTTCTACTGTATGTGGGGTGTGTTGGTGCAACTCACCGAACCTCTCTCCTCGGTGCCGGAACGAAAAATACCGACACGGAGGAGAGAATACATCACTTCCTCTCCTGTGTTTACATTACAGGAGAGGAAATGATGTCACCGGACATTTTCATTCGCCGGGAGCGATCGCGAGGGGGTGGCCATGAATGAATGGCCGTCCCCTCGTCCGGGATCGCTCCCGAACGAATACCGACCGCCGCAGGCACCGGGCGGGGGCCCGATCGGGCCCCCGACCCGCGGGCAGGCAAGGACGTACATGTAAGCCCTTATGCCTGCCCGTGCCATTCTGCCGACGTACATCGGCGTGTGGCGGTCGGCAAGTGGTTAAATTGGGATCAGAGGGTTGGAGAGGAAGTTCAGGTTCTCTTAGTGTCAAAGTCAAAATGTTGAAGAACTTGCTTACTTTGACTGCATCCAGAGAATAGCCATTCACAACTGGATGATCACTCAGGTTGGACAGTCCCTCTCTCACAAGGCCCAGCAGCCAACAAGCTGCTTTACTCAGGAACAAGTCTCTGCCCCAGACGTTGTTGTAGAACACGTAGGAAAACTAAACTTGAAGAACACTCGTAGGATACCTGGATCTTTCAGCCAGTTTGGCGATATCCATTTAAATAGCACTGACTGCTGTATAAATGACAATGGTTCCAAAAATGTGTCAAAAATGTCCGATGTGTCCGCCATAATGTCGCAGTCACAATAAAAATCGCTGATCGCCATTACTAGTAAAAAAAAATTATTAATTGAAATGCTATAAAACTATCGCCTATTTTGTAAACGCTATAACTTTTGCACAAATCAATAATCGTTAATTGCGATTTTTTTTTTTTACCAAAAATATGCAGAAGAATACGTATCGGCCTAAACTGAGGAAAAAAATGTTTTTTTTATATATTTTTGGGGGATATTTATTATAACAAAAAATAAAAAATATTGTATTTTTTTTCAAAATTGTCGCTCTATTTTTGTTTATAGAACAAAAAATAAAAACCGCAGGGGTGATCAAATACCACCAAAAGAAAGCTCTATTTGTGGGGGAAAAAAAGGACATCAATTTTGTTTGGTAGGCACGTCGCACGACCGCGCAATTGTCAGTTAAAGCGACAGTGCCGAATCACGAAGGGGCTTGGTCCTTTGGCTGCAAATTGAGTGCTGAATCACGAAGGGGCTTGGTCCTTTGGCTGCAAATTGGTCTGGGGCTTAAGTGGTTAAACTCCCGATATCTCCCATGCCCCTCCGTTGCAGCTGTTCATGCTCGGATGGTGCACTCTGAGCGCCTCATAAAAGTGACTAAGCAGATCTTACTGGAAAGCCCTTCACCGGCTGATGTTATGGTTTGTCCACCACTGCCGCTCACATACCTACCTTTGTAGACAAGCGGTTTATGTTGACCACCCCCCACCCTTATACTCTTCTTCCCTTTCTCGTCTGTTGTCTTGGGTGGCTGCGGTAAGAAAAGGACCCCCATACTTTCAGGTATAGACTAGAGGAGCATGTGACTGATCGCCCTTCACCCCATGTGACAGCTCTGGTGCTTGGTGATTGGGCATTCAGGTAGTCAGCACTGTCACAAAGGGGCGTGGAGAGCATCCTCAGCTCTGTGTAAGCTCCGAGTCAAAGATAAAAGTGGGATTAATAGGAAAAAAAAATGCAAACGGCTTATTGCAGAAGAGACCTTCCCAATCGACAATCCTCCGCAGAACGAGCATGCGATACTCCGTCACCTTTTTTTGGCACAATACCAGTGTGCCGGGGTGAATGACTATCGTCCATATGCAGGAGTGACATCACCAGCGAATCAAGGGGGCGGAAGACCGGCACCCAGAGGAAGTGTGTGAGAAAATGCCGGCGCCGGCAACGGACATCATGGGCATCGGACTGTTGGCACATAGCTCAGTATTGTTGCATTGGGTTCCACTTTAATATTTTTCTTTTTCAGCTGCCCAAGCCAGCATTAAAGCAGACCTACGTTCACATATGTACTATATTGTCAAAAGTACTGGGACACCTTTACACACATGTGTTCTTTACTGTCTGCTATCCTTCTGGAGAGAAAAGCAGATGAAGGCTTTGTCAGGAGGAGTACTGTGACCTCTGAGAGGTAATAAACACCTGGAGGTGGACGATGACACATTACTGAGTATGCATGGAAAAATACGCTATATTGTCAGAAGTATTGGGACACCTGCCTTTACACACACGAGAGCTTTAATGACATCCCAGTCTTAGTCCGTAGGGTTCAATATTGAGTTGGCCCACCCTTTGCAGCTATAACAGCTTCAACTCTTCTGGGAAGGCCGTCCACAAGGTTTAGGAGTTTGTCTATGGGAATGTTTGACCATTCTTCCAGAAGGGCATTTGTGAGGTCAGGCAGTGATGTTGGACGAGAAGGCCTGGCTCGCAGTCTACACTCTAATTCATCCTAAAGGTATTCTATCAGGTTGAGGTCAGGATTCTGTGCAGGCCAGTTAGGTTCCTCCAGCCCAAACTCGCTCATCCATGGCTTTATGGACCTTGCTTTGTGCGCTGGTCCGAATCACTTGTTGGAGAGGGAATTATGGTGTGGGGGTTGTTTTTCAGGGGTTGGGATTGGCCCCTTAGTTCCAGTGAAGGAAACTGTTAAGGCCTCAGCATACCAAGACATTTTGGGCAATTTCATGCTCCCAATTTTGTGGGAATAGTTTGGGGATGGCCCCTTCCGGTTCCAACATGACTGCGCACCAGAGCACAAAGCAAGGTCCATAAAGACATGGATGAGCGAGTTTGGGGTGGAGGAACTTGACTGGCCTGCACAGAGTCCTGACCTCAACCTGATAGAACACCTTTGGGATGAATTAAAGTGGAGACTGCGAGCCAGGCATTCTCATCCAACATCAGCGCCTGACCTCACAAATGTGCTCCTGGAAGAATGGTCAAACATTCCCATAGACACACTCCTAAACCTTGTGGACAGCCTTCCCAGAAGAGTTGAAGCTGTTATAGCTGCAAAGGGCGGGCCAACTCAGTATTGAAGATATGAAGAGACTTCTATGAGACCATCAATTCTATAAAGAATCGCAGACACACATTCCCAATAACTTGTGTCCGGCCGACTCCCAAATCAGGACCGTTATCAGCTGGAATGAAGACGGCTTCATAATCCAGACATTATAGTGAGCCGCCTCTTATGGCATCTTCACCTCGTATCTCCTATTTATTCCATATTTATGGGGAAGCTGTTACTGTATTATGCATGTTAACCGCTTCAGCCCCGGAAGGATTTACCCACCCCACCCCCCTACCTTCTAGACCAGAGCACTTTTTTGCGATTCGGCACTGCGTTGCTTTAACTGACAATTGCGCAAAAGAGGGGATAATTTTATGGCATTTTTATTAAAAAGAAATTTTTGTAGTATTGGCGCCGATCTGCGATTTTTATTGTGACTGCGACATTATGGCTGACACATCGGACAATTTTGACACTATTTTGGGACCATTGTCATTTATACAGCGATCAGAGCTATAAAAAAATGCACTGATTACTGTGTAAATGACATTAGCAGTGAAGGGATTAACCACTAGAGGGCGATCAAGGGGTTAAGTGTGTCTTAAGGAGTGATTCTAAGTGTGGGGGGGGGGGGGGTGGGCTTCAACTCACATGACAGTGATCACTGCTCCCGCTGACAGGGAGCAGTGATTTCTGTCCTGTCACTGGGGAGAATGGGGAATGCCTTGTTTACACACCTGCTATCCCCGTCTCTTAAAGGGGACATACAGGTACGCCCATTTGCCCACAGCTACCATTGTGCTGATGCATATCAGCATGCAGCAGTCAGCAAGTGGTTAATCTACAGAATATAAATAAAATGCAGCAGGATAGTCTAGTTTTGCTGGGACATTGATGGAGACCCTGATGTAAGGGGAATGCTAATGGGGGCCCCGATGCAAGGGGGATTCTGATTTAAGGCAATACTCTTATGGGGGCTCTGATGTAAAAGGGGACTCTAATGTGGACCCTGATGCAAGAAGGACTCTGATTTAAGGGGAGACTCTAATGGGACTCTGACAGAGGGGATGACTTTGATGGGGACCCTGATATAAGGGGGCCTGTAATGAGGACCCTGATGTAAGGAGGGCTCTTATGGGGACCCCAATGCAAGGGGGGCTCTGATTTAGGGTGGGACTTTGATGTAAGGGGGGCTCCTAAGGCAGACTGGGACCCTGATGTAAGGAGGCACTCTAATTGGGACTCTGATGTAAAGAGGGACTTTGATGGAGACATTGATGTAAGGGGGATTCCGATTTAAGGTGGTACTCTCAATGGGGACTCTGACATTAAGGGTGACTCTAAAAGGGATCCTGATATAATGGGGGACTCTAATGGGGACTTTGATGGAGACCCTGATGTAAGGGGAACTCTAATAGGGACCGGGATGCAAGGGGAACTCTGATATAAGGCAAGACCTTGATGCAAGGGGGACTCTGCTGGGGACACGGATTGAGGATTAGAGTCAACAGAGGCTGCTTATGGTCTCTACTCCTGATGATATGGCGGACCCTGATGGAGACTCTGATGTAAGGGGGGCTTTAAAGGGGATCCTAATGTAAGGGAGCAGTCTGATAGGGATCCTGATATAAGGAGGGACTCTGATGTAAAGAGGGACTTTGATGGAGACCCTGATGTAAGGGGACCGCTAATGGGTACCCTGATGCAAGGGGGATTTTGATTTAAGGCAATACTCTTATGGGGACTCTGATGTAAGGGGGGACTCTAATGTGGACCCTGATGCAAGGAGGACTCTGATTTAAGACTCTAAAATGAGACTCTAATGGGACTCTGACAGAGGGGGATGACTTTGATGGGGAGGAACCCTGATATAAGGGGGCTGTAATAAGGACCCTGATATAAGGAAGGACTTTGGAGACCCTGATGTAAGGGGGACTCTTATTGGGACCCTAATGCAAGGGGGGCTCTATAGAGTCCGCCAGTCTCGTGGGAACGGTCACAATGTTCGAACCTGCTATTCCCACCTCTTGAAGGGGACATACAGGTACGCCCATTTGCCCACAGCTGCCATTGTGACAACGATATCAGCGTGCAGCAGTCGACAAGTGGTTAATCTACAGAACATAAATAAATATGCAACAGGATAGTCTAGTATTGCTGAACTCTGCGCAATGTACTGTGTGGGTACTGAAAAGCAAATCCACCCAAACAGGGGGGACACTAATGGAGACTCTGATGCAAGAAGGACTCTGATTTAAGTGGAGGCTCTAATGGGAATCTGACAGAGGGGATGACTTTGATGGGGAGGGGCCCTGATATAAGGGGGGCCTGTAATGAGGACCCTGATGTAAGGAGGGACTTTGGAGACCCTGATGTAAGGGGGACTCTTATGGGGACCCTAATGCAAGGGGGCTCTGATTTAGGGTTGGACTTGATGTAAGGGGGACTCCCAAGGCAGACTCTGATGGGGACCCTGATCTAAGGGGGAACTCTGCTGGAGACCTTAATGTAGGGGGGAATTTAATGGGGACCAAAATGCAAGGGAGAATCTGATGGTAATTTTTATTGGCGAACAATTATTTGTAAAATATGATATTAATAATGTGGCCCTCGGGCGTGGACAAGATGGCACTGTGAGCGGCTGCTTCTTTAGTGAGCTCCGCTTCTAATATCTCTATCCAGATCCAGGATTGCCTCTCTCCTTCCATACTCAGCCCCTCCAGAGCCTGGGGTTGGAGTCTGTTAGCCCTGTGGCCCAGCGGGAGAAGGTTGACGGCGCTGCGCTCTCTATATATATATAATACGCTCTTCATCAAATGTGCTTTAAAATGTACGGTTTTCCCTTTCATGAACAAAATAATAATGACGTTATGCTGTTGGGCTGGTATAATAATGCTGTGGGGCTGGTATGAATTTTTTTTCCAGGGCTGGTTTTTATTCCCGGTCTGGCCCTGCCTGTTTGTGCTACATAATCTACACACTCTATAGGTCAGCTGGTCCACTGAGCTCCCCCAGCGCTGCCTGCTGTTTTTTTTCTGCAACAGGGGGCATTGCATACCACAGAGCACAGACAGGCACTTGTGTGAACTGCCCAGCCCAGGGGGTCCTAGGTAGTTCAGGTGTGCATGCATCTTTCTGAACAGGCAGTGCGGTCATACAGGGGGTCTTTCTATGCCTGCTGCTCCCTGCCTTGATGGTGTCCTGTGCTGTGGGGTTGTATTTGGAATTTTGGATGAAAAGCTTCAAGCTACAGTGTGATCTCCATCATCTCCTTGTCCTTGGGCTTCCTGAGGTAACATGGCCTGTTGTAAAGTTCGCTATTTATTATTTTTAACCACTTCCCATCCGGCCAATGTACATATACAGCCGGGTGGGAGCTCTCTACTTCTGATAGGACGTTCAGGAACGTCCTTCAGAAGGAGGGGGATCGTGCGCGCGGGCGCGATCCTGATGTGCTTGTGTCATCCGGACAGGGCGCATCTCGGATCGACAGGAGGGCTCTGTGATTGGCCCTCCTGATCACATGATGGCCGTGTCCAATCACGGCCGTCATGTGATGTAAACAAACAGCCGGTTGCTAGGCAGTCGGCTCCTCATCTCCTCACACAGAAGTCATCACTGAGGAGAGGAGAGCAGATCGCTGCAGCCGTCTGGTGATCAGTTGAGTATGAGCTGTTTTTACAGCTTTTTACTAACTGATCACCAGTCTCTAGTGTAATACACACATCACCACACAGTGTAAACACACATGTCACCACAATACACATGTCACCACACATGTCCCCAAAACACACATGTCCCCAAATAATAAAAACACATGTCCCCCACATATGTCCCACTAAAATCACATGTTCCAATGATTATCTGCACACATACAGTGGTGTGAAAAAGTGTTTGCCCCCTTCCTCATTTCCTGTTCCTTTGCATGTTTGTCACACTTAAGTGTTTCGGAACATCAAACCAATTTAAACAATAGTCAAGGACAACACAAGTAAACACAAAATGCAATTTGTAAATGAAGGTGTTTATTATTAAAGGTGAAAAAAAAATCCAAACCATCATGGCCATGTGTGAAAAAGTGATTGCCCCCTAAACCTAATAACTGGTTGGGCCACCCTTAGCAGCAACAACTGCAACCAAGCGTTTGCGATAACGTGCAATGAGGCTTTTACAGCGTCCTGGAGGAATTTTGGCCCACTCATCTTTGCAGATTTGTCCTAATTCAGTTATATTAGAGGGTTTTCGAGCATGAATGGCCTTTTTAAGGTCATACCACAACATCTCAATAGGATTAAGGTCAGGACTTTGGCTAGGCCACTCCAAAGTCTTCATTTTGTTTTTCTTCAGCCATTCGGTGGTGGACTTGCTGGTGTGTTTAGGATCATTGTCCTGCTGCAGAACCCAAGTTCGTTTCAGCTTGAGTACACGAACAGATGGTCGGACATTCTCCTTCAGGATCTCTTGGTAGACAGCAGAATTCATAGTTCCTTTTATCACGGCAAGTCTTCCAGGTCCTGAAGCAGCAAAACAGCCCCAGACCATCACACTACCACCACCATATTTTACTGTTGGTATAATGTTCTTTTTATGAAATGCAGTGTTCCTTCTACGCCAGATATACTTGGACACACACCTTCCAAAGAGTTCCACTTTTGTCTCATCGGTCCACAGAATGTTGTCCCAAAAGTCTTGGGGATCATCAAGATGTGTTGTGGAGAAATTGAGACGAGCTTTGATGTTCTTTTTGCTCAGCAGTGGTTTTCTCCTTGGAACTCTGCCATGCAGGCCATTTTTGCCCAGTCTTTTCCTGATGGTGGAAGCATGAACGCTGACCTTAACTGAGGCAAGTGAGGCCTGCAGTTCCTTGGACGTTGTTGTGGGGTCTTTTGTGACCTCTTGGATGAGTCGTCGCTGCGCTCTTGGGGTAATTTTGGGTGGCCGGCCACTCCTGGGAAGGTTCACCACTGTTCCATGTCTTCGCCATTTGTGGATAATGGCTCTCACTGTGGTTCGCTGGATTCCCAAAGCTTTGGAAATGGCTTTATAACCCTTTCCAGACTGATAGATCTCAATTACTTTCTTTCTCAATTGTTCCTGAATTTCTTTGGGTCTCGGCATGATGTGTAGCTTTTAAGGATCTTCTGGTGGACCTTACTGTGTCAAGCAGCTCCTATTTAAGTGATGCCTTGATTGTGAACAGGTGTGGCAATAATCAGGCCTGGGTGTGGCTAGAGATATTGAACTCAGGTGTGGACAACCACAGTTATAGTATGTTTTAACAAGGGGGGCAATCACTTTTTCACACAGGGCCATGATGGTTTGGATTTTTTTTTCACCTTTAATAATAAACACCTTCATTTACAAATTGCATTTTGTGTTTACTTGTGTTGTCCTTGACTATTGTTTAAATTGTTTTGATGTTCCGAAACACTTAAGAGCCCATTCACACAGGGGCAACTCCTGATCCGACTTCAGGTCGCCCCTAGTCGCCTCAGGTCGCCTCAGGTCGGACAACATTTAAAAATCAATGTAAGTGAATGAGAGCCGTGTTAATGCACACTACTGAAGTCGCTCCGACTTCAAAAAAGGTTCCTGTACTACTTCTATCCGACTTGTAGGCGACCGGTACCCATTGATTTCAATGGAGGTCGCCTCCAAGTCGGATCTCTGTCTATACGGAGGCGACTTTGACAGAATTATCAGCTCTCAAGAGGGAACTCCACGGCAAATTTCTGAAAAAAATTCGGCGTGGGTTCCCCCTCCGAGAGCATACCAGGCCCTTAGGTCTGGTATGGATTCCAAGGGGAACCCCCTACGCCGAAAAAACGGCGTGGGGGTCCCCCCCAGATCCACACCAGACCCTTATCCGAGCACGCTACCCGGCCGGCCAGGAAAGGGGGTGGGGACGAGCGGGCGGCCCCCCCCCTCCTGAGCCGTACCAGGCCGCGTGCCCTCAACATGGGGGGGTGCCTTGGGGGAGGGGGGGCGTGCGGCCCCCCCACCCCAAAGCACCTTGTCCCCATGTTGATGAGGACAAGGGCCTCTTCCCGACAACCCTGGCCGTTGGTTGTCGGGGTCTGCGGGCGGGGGGCTTATCGGAATCCGGGAGCCCCCTTTAATAAGGGGGCCCCCGGATACCGGCCCCCCACCCTATGTGAATGAGTATGGGGTACAATGTACCCCTACCCATTCACCTGTGAAATAAAGTACAATAAAACACACAACACAGAGAAAAAGTATTTTATTGCACAGCCGGGGGTCTTCCGTCTTCGGGGGTCTTCTCGCCGGACTCCTCCGCTATGTGTGTGTAGCTCTTTTGCCAGCGGAGGAGTCCGGCTTTCTTCCTCCCCGCCGCCGGCCTCTTCTCCCGACTTCGGGGGTCTTGTCCCCCTCTTCGGTTCTTCTGCCGGGCCACCGCGCCTGGTCCGGTGGCCCGGTCTTCTGTCGCCGTCTTCCGTTCTTCTGTCGCCGCCTTCGGTTCTTCTGCCGGGCCACCGCGCCTTCTTATAGCTCTTTTACAGGCGGTGGCCCGGTCTTCCGTCGCCGCCGCCGCCGCCTTCCGTTCTTCTCCTTCTTCTTCTCCTGGAGATGTTGACTCGACGAGCTCTCCGGCCGGAATGCCAGGGACGCGCTCCGCTGCCTCTTATATAGGGACAATGGGGCGGTGTCACATGGGTTGATGTCACATGGGTTGGTCACATGGGTTGATGTCACATGGTGACCCCGCCCCCTTACCATGTGACATCAACCCATGTGACCAACCCATGTGACATCAACCCATGTGACACCGCCCCATTGTCCCTATATAAGAGGCAGCGGAGCGCGTCCCTGGCATTCCGGCAGGAGAGCTCGTCGAGTCAACATCTCCAGGAGAAGAAGAAGGAGAAGAACGGAAGGCGGCGGCGGCGGCGACGGAAGACCGGGCCACCGCCTGTAAAAGAGCTATAAGAAGGCGCGGTGGCCCGGCAGAAGAACCGAAGGCGGCGACAGAAGAACGGAAGACGGCGACAGAAGACCGGGCCACCGGACCAGGCGCGGTGGCCCGGCAGAAGAACCGAAGAGGGGGACAAGACCCCCGAAGTCGGGAGAAGAGGCCGGCGGCGGGGAGGAAGAAAGCCGGACTCCTCCGCTGGCAAAAGAGCTACACACACATAGCGGAGGAGTCCGGCGAGAAGACCCCCGAAGACGGAAGACCCCCGGCTGTGCAATAAAATACTTTTTCTCTGTGTTGTGTGTTTTATTGTACTTTATTTCACAGGTGAATGGGTAGGGGTACATTGTACCCCATACTCATTCACATAGGGTGGGGGGCCGGTATCCGGGGGCCCCCTTATTAAAGGGGGCTCCCGGATTCCGATAAGCCCCCCGCCCGCAGACCCCGACAACCAACGGCCAGGGTTGTCGGGAAGAGGCCCTTGTCCTCATCAACATGGGGACAAGGTGCTTTGGGGTGGGGGGGGCCGCACGCCCCCCTCCCCCAAGGCACCCCCCCATGTTGAGGGCACGCGGCCTGGTACGGCTCAGGAGGGGGGGGGCCGCCCGCTCGTCCCCACCCCCTTTCCTAGCCGGCCGGGTAGCGTGCTCGGATAAGGGTCTGGTGTGGATCTGGGGGGGACCCCCACGCCGTTTTTTCGGCGTAGGGGGTTCCCCTTGGAATCCATACCAGACCTAAGGACCTGGTATGCTCTCGGAGGGGGAACCCACGCCAAATTTTTTTCAGAAATTTGCCGTGGAGTTTCCCCTTGAGCTCATTCTCTGCTTGGCCGCGGCAAAAGTCGCCTGGCCTGGGGCGACTTGTAAGTCGTCCCAAGTCGCGCTTGAAGTCATCACAAGTCGTTTTGAAGTCGTCCCAAGTCGCCGCTGTCAAGTCGTGTCCAAGTAGCCTGATCAAGTCGCCTACAAGTCGTGTTGCCCCTGTGTGAATGGGCTCTAAGTGTGACAAACATGCAAAGGAACAGGAAATGAGGAAGGGGGGCAAACACTTTTTCACACCACTGTATGTACATGATCATTTGCGTACATATGTCCGTAATCACACAAACCAATTATTATACACTTACAGAATTTTTTTTACCAAAAACATGTAGCAGAATACATTTTGGCTTAAATTTATGACAAAATTTGATTTTATTGGATTTCTTTTAAAATAGAAAAAGGAAAATATTGCTTTTTTTTCCAAATTTCCGCTTTTTTTGCGTTTATATTGCAAAAAATAAAAAACGGAGTCGTGAATAACCACCAAAATAAAGCTCTATTTGTGTGAACAAAATTATAAAAATTTAATTTGGGTACAGTGTAGAATGACCGCACAATTGTCATTGAAAGTGCGAGAGCGATGAAAGCTGAAAATTGGGCTGGGAAGGAAGGGGGCGAAAGTGCCCCGGTATTGTAGTGGTTTAGCATTATGGCAGTGGATGGAAACCATAATAAATGACATTATGTTTGCTAAAGCACTCAGTTATAAACAGTTCCCACATCTTGTTCTTTGTCTATTTTTTAACCACTTGCTTACTGTGCACTTAAACCCCCCCCCCTACTATCCAGACCAATTTTCAGCTTTCAGCGCTGTCGCACTTTGAATGTCAATTGCGCGGTCATACAACACTGTACCCAAATGAAATTGTTATAATTTTTTTCCCCCCCAAATAATACAGTCTAGAATTTACCCCCCTTCCTGACCAGAGCACTTTTTGTGATTCGGCACTGCATCGCTTTAACTGACAATTGCACGGTCATGTGACGCTGTAACCAAACAAAATGGAAGTCCTTTTTTTCCCACAAATTGAGCTTTCTTTTGGTGGTTTTTGATCACCTGTGCGATTTTTTTTTCTTTTTTGTAAAAAAAATTTTTTTAAAAAGACCGAATGAATAAAATAAAAAAAAAAATAAAAAAAAAAAATATATATATATATATTTTTTTTTTTTTTATTTTGTTATAAGATTTTAAAACGGGTAATTTTTGTCCGTCATTGATGTACGCTGATGAGACGGCACTGATGGGCATCAATAGGTGTCAGTGATGGGCACTGATGGGTGGCAGTGATAGGCACTGATCGGTTACACATATAGGCAGCACTTCTGTGTGGCACTGATTGGCACTACTGGTGGGCATAGATAGGTGCCGATACAGATTCTCGCCAAGGGTGCTGGTAGTGCTAGGTACACCTCTGCACTAAATTGAGGTGAGGTGGAATGGGAGGAGTGCCTGACTTCTTACATTCCATCAATGATAGCTGCGAAGGACAGGTTTATACAATTAAAATTTCTGCATAGGGCCTACTTCACCCCGCAGAGGCTGGCACGTATCTACCCCCAAAGGGACCCTAATTGTCAAAGATGTAAACAGGAGGTGGGCACTTTCTGGCACATGGTCTGGTCATGTCCCAAAATCCAGCCCTACTGGGCGGAAGTGGTTTCTACGCTAAATAATGTGACCGGGTCGAACCTCCAGGTTGACCCTCAAACCCTACTATTGAGCCATTTGGCAGATGTTGAGGAGGACAGGTACTGCAAACTGTGCCTTGTATTATGCCAGACGCGAGATTTTATTGAGATGGAAACTTGAAGACCCCCCTACCCCTGCCTCGTGGAGGAGATCGGTGAACCTGGTGCTCCCCCTGTATAAGTTGACCTATGAAAGTAGACAATGCCCAGGGAAGTTTGATAAAATTTGGTCCTCCTGTATAGACGCATCTGCTGACCTTGGTTCCCCCTCCTCCTAACTTTGAGTTGGACCAGGACGGTTGTGAATCTCCCCCTCCGGTTGACCGTCCTATTCTCTCTTTCCCGACCATTTCCACCCTGACCTCCCTGGCCCCCCTGCCCCCCCCCCCCACGGGCTCGCGCAAATGTCAAGTACTAGCACCTGCATGATGACTGTGAAGTTCTGCTGAGGATGTCCTGCATCAGGGTACCCCTGATGACATCAGACCTTTGACGAAACCATCGTCGGGTAGCCACGCTCACACCCATTGCGCATATGCGATCGCAATACAAACTCTTGAGGAGTTTTTCATTTTTGTTTATTTTTGCTAGCATCTCTGTTTTTAAACGGTATTTGTACTTTTTTTCTATGACTCGGTGGAGTCGTTTTATGTGCGCTCGAGCATTCGGCTCTAATAAATTTTTGTTGAAACCATATCACACGATTTGGCGCATTTTTATTTCCTTATAGTGACACTTCGTTTGGAGGCCTGCTGAGAGCAGTTGTGCGAATCCGAAGGTTGCGAGACATGCGAAAGATCGGGATAATCTCCGGCATCTGGGTATCTGGACATCTATGGGACCTGAGATCGAATTCGTGCAGTTTGACCTCCCCTAATAGGGGGGTCACTGGGGATCTGGTAAGCCTCCATCTAATAGTGGTATTTAGAGGTGACGGGTCCACGTGGTCAAATACAATTTTGAACAATTAGAGCGGGAGTTCGGCCGTTTTTTTTTTTTTTTAAGTCAGAGGCTACAAATACTGCAGCTGCTGACTTTTAAAATAAGGACACTTACCCGCCCAGCGCGCCCGCGATGTCGGCACCCGAAGCCGATCTCTCGATCGTCTCTCGGGTGCTGCCGCCACCATCTTGGGTATGGGAATCAGGAAGTGGAGCCTTGCAGCTTCACTTCCCGGTTCCCTACTGCGCATACGCAAATCGCGCTGCGCAATAAGGATGGTCCCCGCTGTCCCTGGGATCCGTGTGTTTCCCAGCAGACAGCAGGGGACCCGCAGGAAGTGCCGTAAATATCTGCAGATTCTGCGGATATTTATGCCGGAAGTGGGTGCAAATACCTCTACTGTACAGGTATCTGCACCCCCCTCCCCCCTGAAAGGTGCCAATTGTGGCACTGGAGGGGGGGGGTTCCGATGAGCGGAAGTTCCACTTTAGGGTGGAGCCCCGCTTTAAGTTTCAATTATCATTATACATACACTGGACATTTTATATATATTTTTTTTGTATCAATTCATATATGGACACTTGAGTTTATATTTCACATATTTTTTGCATGCATTTATATATGGACACTTGAATTTTTTGATTCATCTTTAATAATTTTTGTGTATCTGTTTTTTACAATTTTTTTGGGGTATTTTTTCTTTGCACTTTTTCAATGGTCACAGTAATATTTATTGGTTAAGCGCTGCACTTTTTTTCTTTTCATTTTTTTGTGCCTAGTATCTTGGTTATGGTGTTCAGCTGCTGATTTCTTTATTGTTTTTTACTAAGCGCAGATTTTTTCTATTTTTTTTACCTTATAAAGTATATAGTGGTGTATATAGTGGTGTAATACACGTATAAAATACTTGCACATATAGAAAGCATTGTATAGTGCATTTCCACTGTGCGGCAGGTTCTGCAGCGATACTACAAAGAGTGACAAACGCATTTAAAAAAAGTATAACTAGTGTGATAGACCAGTGGCCCTCAAAAACGACAGATTGAAGTGGGGTGTTATATACCTTCTTCCACATACATACTGCACTTCTCGAGAGACTTTTGTCACAGGGTCATTTAAAAAATGACCGGCAGAGGAAGAGGCAGGCCCCTCCGCAGGGGTGGTAGGTGTAGGGCAGGAGCAACAGACTTGAGCCAAAGTGGCAAATTGCAGAAGGTGCGTGCGATTACTTCAAAGGACGCACCAGACTTGGTTGAGTGGCTCACTCAGCCTTACTCTTCTGCACCCTCCTCATCCTCTCAATCTGCACCCTCTTCACTCTCTGCTGTGTACACCCCCAAAGACACTACCACCAACACCACCACCACCATATACCTGTCCCAGCTTGAAGTACTGGTGCCAGCGTTCCAGCCCGGAGTGCCAGAGCCCGCGTTCCAGCCCGGAGTGCCAGAGCCCGCGTTCCAGCCCGGAGTGCCAGAGCCCGCGTTCCAGCCCGGAGTGCCAGAGCCAGCGTTCCAGCCCAAAGAACCAGAACCTGATGTGCCCGTGCCCGCTGCCCAGCTTGATGTGCCTGCTTCCCAATCTGATGTGCCCATACCTGCTTCCCAACCTGATGTGCCCGTGCCCGCGGCCCAGCTTGATGTGCCCATGCCTGCTTCCCAACCTGATGTGCCTGTGCCCGCGACCCAGCTTGATGTGCCCATGCTGGCTGCCCAGCTTGATGTGCCTGTTGCCCAGTTCGATGTGCCTGCCACCCAGCTCAATGTGCCTGCTACTCAGCTTGAGGTTCCTGTGCCTGCTATCCAGCTTGAAGTATTTATTGCTCAACAAGATGTGACTTTGCCCACGGCTCGGCTTGACGCCATGGACTTTCCTCAGCAACCACTAGTTGGAGCGTCCGGAGGTCACTCCTTCGAGGGGGGTACTGTCAGGAAAGGTTCCCTCCGCTGGAAATATCGATCATTTGGCGTGCAGTACTGAGATCCACCAGCAGCTGTCTCCTGGCAGTTTTGAGCTGTCAGAAGAGCTTTTCCCTGCTGGAATTATGTCATCTTTGGGCCGCAGTACTGGTGTCCACCAGCGGAGGGATCCTGGCAGTGTGGAGCAGGTATTACCTTCTGCAATCAAGAGTCACATGACTGATAACAGCCATAGTGTAAATACCCAGCAAGTGCACACATACCTTGCCCTGGTATTGTCCTTGTGCCCTGACCTTCAGCCTGTTTATCTGTTACCTGATCCTGAACCTTGATTCCTGCATCCTGCCTCCTGAACCTGTTGTACCTGATCCTATCTATTCCTGCATCCCTGGAACCTTATCCTGCAACCTGATCCCTTTCTCCTTGTCCCCCATCTGCTGACCTCCTGTTTACGACCCTGGCCTGGCTTGACTACGATTCTGGTACTCCCTTTTGCTACATATGCTGGTTTGTTTGTTTATCATCACTGTTTGGTTGTTTGGTTTGTTCATTCAGTTTGTATTGGTGGTGTGTCACATTTACATGCCTTTACTTTAATAAACTTACTTTCACCTATTTATGTCTGGTTCACTCTGTCGCAGTCACACAGTTCTGGTCACATCTAGTTTATGACACAGAGTATTGGCTGGGTATGGCAGAGTATTGGATGGGTATGGCAGAGTATTGGCTGGGTATGGCAGAGTATTGGCATGGTATTGCAGAGTATTGGCTGGGTATGGCAGAGTATTGCATAGTGTTGGCATGGTATTGCAGAGTATTGGTAGAGTATGGCAGAGTATTGGCAGACTATGGAGAGATGGCTGTGACTGCAATTGTCACAGAGCAGCGCTGTGAGCACTACAGATCCAGCCAACAGCGCTGCTGCCATCCGATTTCTCTCCCCTCCACTGTACAGATCAGTACACAGAGGGGAGAGAGGAACCGGCGTCATGACATGAGCACTCCGCAGATTGCGGTGTGTGCCAATACGAACAGGGGGACCCGTTTGGATCAGAGATCGGTGACGATCCGTTGCACCCCTAGTGCCCTGTGTCCTGATGTGCCCCATGCCCTGATGTGCCCCAATGTCCTATGCCCTGATGGGCCCTGTGACCTGATGTGCCCCGTGTCCTGATGTCCTATGCCTTTATGTCCTGTACCCTGATGTACTGTGCCCTGATTTGCCCTGATGTGTTGTGCCCTGTACTCTGATGTACTGTGACCTTTGCCCTGATGTCCTGTACCCTAATGTGTTGTGCCCTGATGTGCTGTGCCCTGTACCCTGATGTGTTGTACCCTGATGTGCCTTGTGCCCTGATGAGCTGTGCCTTGTGCCCTGATGAGCTGTGCCCTGTACCCTGAGGAGCTGTGCCCTGTACCCTGATGTGCTGTGCCCTGTACCCTGATGTGCCGTGCCCTGTACCCTGATGTGGCCTGGTGTGTTGTACCCTGATGTGCTCGGCTCTGTACCCTGATGTGTTGTGCCCTGGGCCGGTCTGGATGAAGTCCAGGGCCACATTTTTGTCCCAGTCCAGTCCTGTGATATGGTGGTGTTATACCCTCTGCTCATCTTCATTAAGATAATAGATCCTTATTTCTCCAACTTCAGGGGCACTTAGAACTTTAATTTACCTGGTACGGCCCCCCTAGTAGTGGGTTGTCACTCTTTTCACACCCATAATAAAAAATTTTGTTAACAGAAAATTTTATTAGACAAATCAGCATTACATTGCAAAGTACAGTAGATCCGATATTACACAGTTGTAGAAAGGAAAAGAAAAACCACCTTCATCCAGTATCCATTCATATATCAATAATCCAGCAGTACAGATAACAGGAGTATCCAATACCCTATCATAAATGCAGGACATCCCCAGCGGAACTTCACAGCCATCATGCAGGTACCTAACATTTGCGCGAGCCCGCGGAAGGGGGAGGCCAGGGAGGAAATGGTCGGGAGAGAGAGGACAGGGGGGGGGGGAAATCACCACCGTCTCAGCTCAACTCAAAGTTAGGGGGAGGGGGAACCAGGATCAGCGGACGCGTCTATCCAGGATGACCAAATTTTATCAAATTTCCCCGGGCATTGTCTACTTTCATAGGTCAACTTATACACGGGGAGCACCAGGTTCACTGATTTCCTCCACAAGGCAGGGGTAGGGGGGTCCTCGAGTTTCCATTTCAATAGAATCTCGCGTCTGGCATAATACAATGCGAAGGTAAGGCACAGTTTACAGTACCTGTCCCCCTCAACGTCTGCCAAATGACTCAATAGTAGGGTTTGAGGGTCGACCTGAAGGTTCGACCCGGTCACAGCATTTAGCGTAGAAACCACTTCCTCCCAGTAGGGCTGGATTTTGGGACATGACCAGACCATTTGCCAGAAAGTGCCCTCCTCCTGTTTACACCTTTGACAATTAGGGTCTCTTTGGGGGTAAATCCGCGCCAGCCTCTGCGGGGTGAAGTAGGCCCTATGCAGGAATTTAAATTGTATAAACCTGTCTTTCACGGCTATCATTGTTGGAATGTAAGAAGTCAGGCACTCCTCCCAATCCTCCTCCCCTAGGGACGGAATGTCCGAACTCCACTTCTCCCGGGTCTTGGTCAAACTAGTGTCATGTTCCACCGTTAGGTAAAGATATAAGGTCGACAGGGTTCTCCCCATCACCCTGGAAGTCAGTAGGCGTTCAATGGAGTCCGATTCCAGAGTCAGAGGGGCAGGAAACTGAGCCCCAAAGGCGTGCTTCATTTGCCAATATCTGAACTGGAAAGAAATTGGAAGCCCATATGTACGTCTCAGTTCTTGGAAATTCATTAGCCTACCCTGATGAACTATGTGCTTTAAAGTGACGATCCCTCTTTTCGCCCACAGAGAAGGGTCTGGGATACTATTCAGGTGAGGGAGCATGGGGTTGCCCCATAGGGGCATATGTGGGGAGATGTGATTGGGCTTTCCATAGCTCCTCCTTGCCTCCCGCCAGACCCTCACCGTGGTACGCATCAAGCCCGTCATGGAGGAGCTCGCTCTAAGCCCCCGAAATGGTAGGTTGCTCAGAGCTGCATAGGAGCCAAGGATGGCTGCCTCCAGGGTGACCGCCGGGTTTGGTGTGGGCTGGGAGAACCACCACCGAATTGTGACCAAAACGGCCGCCCAGTAGTAGATCTGAAAGTTTGGGAGCGCCAGGCCCCCCCCCCGATAGTGGGAGATATAGTATCTGCTTAGCTACCCTGGGGGGTCTCCCAGCCCAGACAAAGGATATCAACAGACTCTCCAGTCTCTTGAAAAAAGTCCTGGGGATGTGGATGGGGGTATTACGAAAGAAATACAGGTACTTGGGGAGATAGATCATTTTTAACAAATTGAACACCCATAATTAATTAAGTATGTTTTTATCTTCGCATAATTTTACATATAATGGGGCATTTAGACATAATTTGCCCTCAACCCCCATTATCACTACCTCACACCCTTTACCATTCACACCCTCCTTCACAACCATTATTTATTATTTTCATTTTACTTTTCACTCAATTTCTCAGGATGAGTCCTTATTGATCAGTGTTTGGTTTCCTTCAGTTACCCTTGGCACCCTTGCACCCCCAACATCAGTTGGTGGAGCTCAACAAGCAGCTTATTTTGGTCGGGCCTTTCCTGCCTGGCACCCCTACACTACACTTTAACCCCCTTTCCTCCCCCCATTTTCTTCTTTCTCTCTCACTTTCCCTTTCACTCTCCCATTCCTCACCCCCACTACTTATCAATAGGGGTGCCTAATTATCTGAGCGGCTTGATGCCGCACATGACCACCTATTCGCTGAGTAAGCTACTTCATTATTATTATTACCCTTTTATATATGCTGTATTACGATAATTGAACTGATTATGTTTGTGTTTTATTGTATTAATTGTTTCATAGATTGGTCCGGGTCTTGACTAGTTTTGCGGTGTTAGCGCTTCCTCAGGAGGACCATTCTATAATATGTAACATAACAGATATTCCTTGGGGGAATCCTGAGCTTCTGTTTTTTCCATTTTTAACATGTATACTATGCAATTTTCTGTAATGTAATAAACTCCTTCTTTACATAATATGTATGTTATGTTTTATCAGCACCGAGATAGTCCAGCCTTTTATAGGGTGGGAATGTTATGGGGTCAGCATCAGCCACTGTCCCCTTCCCCCCACCCCCGCCTGCTTCACTTTAATGTAATGGAGGACTCCTGATATGAAAAGGGACTCTTGGATTATAAGGGGAGATTGCTGTGTGAAGACGATACTCTGATGTGAAGGGGGAACTGCTGTGTGAAGGGTGGACATCTTTTGTAAGGTGGACTTCTGATGTAAGGAGGGACTCCTAAAGTGAAGGGGCTTTCCTGTAAGGAGGTGCGCTGATGTTTAAGGTGGGCTCATGATGTGAATGGGGATTATGATGTGAATGGGGCTACTGTTGCGAAGGTTGCTAAGTAGTCACTTAATATTTTGTGAATTTATTCTATAAGGTAGGCTTAAAAGCATATTCAATAAAAGCGTTTTTTTTTCGTTAACCACTTGTCCACTTACCACCCCCCCTTCCTGCCCAAGCCATTTTTCATCTTTCAGCGCTGTCGAACTTTGAATGACAATTGTGCGGTCATGCTACACTGTACCTAAACAATTTTTTTAATCATTTTCTTCTCACAAATAGAGCTTTCTATAGGCGGTATTTAATCACTGCTGGGTTTTTTATTTTTTACAAAAAGACATTCCTAGATGTCCCCCTGTGAGGAGATGCCGCTGATCGGCTCTCCTCTCCTCACACACTGTCAGTGTGAGGCAAGGAGAGCCAATTACCGGCATCTCTGTGTTTACATGTGACCGGCTGTGATTGGACACAGCCGATCACATGGTTAAAGAGCCGCGGACCCAGCTCTTTCCAGAGATCGGAGTTGCGCCGTGTCCTAGCAACATGGCGTGGCCGCAATCAAGCGAGGGCCGCACCGCCCCACCATCATTTGAGGGTGGGCGGGCGGCAAGCAGTTAATTATGGGGGCTGAGTGTTGAACATGCCTGTTAGACTCAGGTTTTATTAACTCATGCCCCTATAATACCCTCCCACTCATAGCACAATCTGGCCACACTCACTATTACTACTGAAAATGATATAGTGTATGGGGGAGTGTTTTAAAAAATGTCCATGCGTAGTTGGCTGGAGTTCCCTTATTGCAGGCTGACGGGGGGCCCAACTTATGAAGAAAATGCCCCTCTTGGTTTGTGTAGCCTCCAGCCTTAGGGTTACATCTGGGACCTCCAATACCCCATATGGTGCCACCCCTCCTCTCAACACCCACCCCCAATGTAAGGGCCGCCTGCAAGCCACTGCAGGGAGCATTAGGACCTGATTCTCTGCCCTGGCCCATAGGTGATATAGTACTGATACTGGAAATGGGGCAAGGGTCCTCACCCTGCTGTTATTCATAATTACATTGATCAACAGATAAAAAGAAAGGAGAAAAGAAACTTCACACACAAATATAATTAGAGGACAACCAATTTTTATTTGAGTAAATCCATAGAATGATTTATAAAGCTTTGGAAAACATTGAAGATCGGTCACTTTTATCCTCTGACTCCTCAGAAGTCATTTCTTTTCAGACCCCTAAACCTTCTGATGATTCAGAGGAAGGCAAAAATAACCCCCTTGGTCAGATTGGCTCCAAAGGGGAAAAAATTCCTTCCTGACCCCATAAGGCGATCGGATTGTCCCTGAATCATCAGTCTAGAGCGCCCAAATCATCTACCTGTAAAATGTTATCTATCTGTCTGTCTATATCTCTATCACCTATCTATATATTGATCAGTTAGTGTTATTCTCTAACTTTTCAGTCCCCTAAAACCTTCAGAGGAAGGCAAAAAAATACCCTTGGTCAAATTTGCTCTAAATAGGGAAAAATAATCCTTCTTGACCCCTTAGACCCCTTTCACACTGGGTCGTTTTGCAGGAGCTATTGCGCTTAAAATAGCGCCTGCAAACTGTCCTGAAACTGTTGCTGCTGTCTCTCCAATGTGAACTCCGAGGGCTTTCACACTGGAGCGGTGCGCTAGCAGGACGGTAAAAAAAAAGTCCTGCTAGCAGCATCTTTGGAGCAGTGAAGGAGCGGGGTGTGTAAACCTCTCATTCACCGCTTCTGCCCATTGAAATGGGGCAGCGCGGCTATACTGCCGGCAAAGCGCTGGTTTTAACCCTTTCACACCCCCGCTAGCCCCCCTTCTCTCTCTCCCCCACTTTTTCTCACCCCCCACCCTCCTTTATCTATCAACCCCCCTCTCTCTCTCACCCTCTCTCTCTCCCCCACTCTTTCTCACCCCCACCCCATCCTCCTTTCTCTATCAACCCCCCCTTCTCTCATCCCCCTCTCTGTAAACCCTCACCTTCCCCACTCTCTTTCACCCCCTGCCCCTCTCTCCCCCCTCCTCTCTCTCACTCTCTCACCCTCTCTATGTGAATCCCCAACTTCCTCTCTCACTCTCCTCTCTGTCACTCCCCACCCCCACACTCTCTCACCCCTTCTCTCTCACCCCCTCTCTCTCTTTCTCCCCCCCACTTCCTCTCACTCTCCCACTCACCCCTCACCCCCTGCTCTCCCACTCTCTCTCTCAACCCCTCCTCCCTTATTTATATAGGTATAGATCTAAAGTCAATTTCCGGGTGTGGAGCTCTGTTCTGTATCTTGGCCCAGTCGAAGTTCTTGAAGAACAGGTGCCTTCTGAGGTCCCTTACCTGGATGTTTCGTCTTTCTTGTTTGATTTGTAAGAGCTATAAAAGAGAATAAATAAAAAACAATAAGAATAGCTGAACAATAGAACTCCCCACCCCACTCAGTTTAAATCTGATTCCGTTTCAGCTTCCTTTTGACTTTCAAACCTGTTACTATGCCGGGAATGGATTTATTCTTAGCACAGCCCCTTATTTGTTTAATATTAGCTTATAATAGATTTTAATAGCAATTAATAATAATGTATTCAAAATTATCTTTTTATATAAATCCGCAACTGCCATTCTTTTTTATTAGAACGATGGCAACACCAGAAGTTTATATTCTGTTTAAGGATCAAAAATCAAATTTTCCGCATATGCGCCAGCCCCATAACTTTCTATATTAAACACGCAGACTGCAAATTCAAGTTCTACACATCCTCTACAATGTAATTTTAGGGGGCACAAGGGCTGCTGCTTTGTTTACACAAATGATGGGGCACTATTCCTCCATACCAATGATGGGGCACTATTCCTCCCACTAATAGTAATGATGGGGCACTATTCCTCCCATGAATAGTAATGATGGGACAGTATTCCTCCCACTAATACCAATGATGGGGCACTATTCCTCCCACTAATACCAATGATGGGACACTATTCCTCCCACTAATACCAGTGATGGGACACTATTCCTCCCACTAATACCAATGATGGGGCACTACTCCTCCCACTAATACCAATGATGGGGCTCTATTCCTCTCACTAATACCAATGATGGGGCTCTATTCCTTTCATTAATACCAATGATGGGGCACTACTCCTCCCACCAATACCAATGATGGGGCACTATTCCTCCCACAAATACCAATTATGGGGCAGTATTCCTCCCACTAATAGTAATGATGGGGCAGTATTCCCCCCACAAATACCAGTGGTGTGGAACTATTCCTCCAACTAATATCAATGATGGGGCACTATTCCTCCCACTAATAACAATGATGGGGCAACAAATACCAATGATGGGGCACTATTCTTCCCACTGACACCAAAGATGAGTGCAGTATTTCTCTTCCTACTGACCACAAGCACTGGGGGAGATTTACGAAAACTGGTGCACTTATAATCTGGTACAGCTGTGCATGGCGGCCAATCAGCTTCTAACTTCAGCTTGTTGAATTAAACTTTGGCAATAAAACCTGAAAGCTGGTTAGTTTCTGTGCAGAGATTTTGCCCTCTCCAGTTTTAGTAAGTAATTCTATTAAAATCTTTCCGACCACCAAGCCTGAGACATTGTTAGCCTCTTCCTGCCAATGGTACGCATATATGTGGCCCTATGTAAACACTTTTCTGTGCTGAGAGCGCGCGCCTTGATCGCTCCCAGCACAGTCACCGGCAGGGACCAGAAAGCTCCCGATGCAAACCTGCGATTGGGAGCTTTATGATCAGTTGACCGCTGTGACAGGCAATCACAGCGATCACATGACCCAAATACCTGCCTCCACCTCCCGAAATGTAAATGCTTTTAAAGGGCCAGGAGGCGGCGGCAAGAATGCTGGGGCACTTTCTATTCCCACTGGCAACAGACTGGCCCCCTTAAAGTCTGAAAGACAGTAAACTGGCCCTTTGTTTAAAATATAGAGCCCCCTGATCTACATAAATGTGTGTAGGTAAGAATGTCAAATTATATTTTCTAAAAATCCAAACAACAATATATATAACCTGGAAAGGATTTTGCCCCTTCCCATTAGCTAAAGCCCTACGTATACTTACCCTTTTAATGAGGTCACAGAGATGAGGGTTCATTTGTGGTGGATAATGAACATTGACAGAGAGCAATGCCCTCAGTATTTCCCATGGAGTCTTCTGGCCTTTCCAGAACGGGTGTTTCCCTACAGCCATCTCGTATACTATTATTCCCAGTGAAAAATAATCAACCAGGGTATAGTATGGAATTCCTTGAAGAACCTGTAAAAACATAAGAAAGAAGTATGAGAACATTGTTGGTTGAAGCAACAGACACGACTCCATGTTGGCATATGTGGCGTAGAAAGCCTGCCAGGAGTTCCAAAATCTTGATCAAAAGACATTAAACTGGGGCAGAGCTTGTGAATATTGGCAGTGGGGCTTAAAGTGTATGTATAGTCAAAACTTTTTGTATTTGTGTTGGGTGGAGTAGATAAAATAAATTGGCAGTTTTATTTATTTGATTGGTTGGGGTTGGGTCAGAACTTCCAGGTTCGGACTGAACCCAAGTTCATCCCTGGTCAACATGACAATTAGAGAGAGTGGTTTTGCCCTTTATAAAGGTATGTTGACCCCGACAACTCAATGTTCAGAAGCCTCACTACGTTAAAGTGACTACAGCAGGTGAGCTTTTATCTTATTTTTATGTCTCCATTGGGTCCTACAAAGTAGCTTCAACACTGCTGCTCAGAACTTCCCACCTTTTGTTGGGGGATATAGTTCTGGCCTTGAAACCCACTGAAAACAATTGGAGTATCAGTGGAAAAATTCTCCATTTAGTGAAAGGGGGAGCACCACTTTTTATGTATACAATAAGGATAATTAGTATATCTGAATAGATGATCTAAGTCTAATACCAGGTGAGTTGTAGGCTACTTACCTCTGGGGCCATGTAAAGCAGTGTCCCGCAATTTTCTCGAATTCTGTTGTTTTCTGAAACACCGCTTTTTGACAGACCTAAATCTGCAATTTTGGCACGTCCGGCGTCATCCAATAGAATATTAGCTGGCTTTAGATCTCTGAAAAGAAAAGAAGTGGGTGGTGAGCTATGCATATCAAGTTTACTAAAGATGGAAAAATCTTTTTTTTATGTAGAGTAATGCAATCATTACCTGTGCACGATATTCTTAGAATGCAGGATCTCCAGGCCGCATAGTATGTCCGCAGTGAGATTTCTGATGAAGAAAGAAATATATTAGCATTCAAAATTATCACAGAATAATTAAATGTACAGTTAAACATAGGTGTATGGATGGACGGGGCTAAGTTGGAAGGGCCTGGCTTTGTCACTGCCTGTCCTCAGTGGTCAGCCACCCCCAACTCTAGTGTGAACCAGTCATTGGGCTTACCTTATGGTGTCCTCAGGAAGTGGAGCTGAATGCATGATCAGTTGCGAGAGATCCCCTCCGCTCAGATATTCCATGACGAGAACAAGTTGGTCCTGCGTTAAAAAAAAAAAAAAAAAAAAGAGGTAAGATGCATGGCATTTATATTAGATTTGATTTCCAAAAAAGGCACCATTTACAGAACTATTTTAAGGGGTCAGGATCAGTAGGGGAGTGTAATACAGGAAAGAGATAAAGAAATAGGAAGATAAAATGACTTACCTTTGATTGGAATGAGCCATACAGATGGGTAATAAACGGGTTGTTTCTGACTTGTTCCAGCAGACGACCTTCTATGAGGGAAATGCTGGGATAAGGGTAATTTTTCTTCTCAATTATTTTCACTGCCAGCATCTTGCTAGTGCCGGGATGAGAGGCCAACATCACCTTACCGAAAGTCCCCTGTCCAAGTATCTTCTGAAAGGTGAAGCCTTTTTCCATGGCCAGTCTGTATGATTTGTCCCACATAACATTGGTTATGGGGGCCACTGAACGTGACTGATACTTCATGGCACCAGCTCTTGGCAGCACTGCAGGTAACTGATCCTTTATGGCACCAGCATTTGACCCGCTCTTTATGGCATCGATTTTGCTCAACACTGCATGCGCCTGGGACATTATGTCAATTTTTCTGATCATCGCCGCTGTGGGGGACCAGTCCCTCTTGTCATCAGTATAGGGTAAACAGACCTTCTTGGTTCTGTAAGATTGGACTGCTGAAGATGGCTTATGGTTCATGGTGGTGTTAGTAATGGGGGGTAACACTCTGCGTGACGGTTCCTTCTTGGTTCTACTGGATGGGACTGGCAGAAATGGATTATGGTTCACGGTAGTGTTCCTAAAGGGGTGTAACACTGTGCGTGACCGGTCCTTCATGGCAACAGTTTTGAGGACCTTTGTGTGTGATTGGCCCTTCAAGGTACAGGTGTTGGAGACCACTGTGCATGACCGATCTTTCATGGTACCTGTCTTGGTGATCACTGTGAGTGATCGGCGCTTCTTGGCTGGGACTGGTATAGATGGCTTATGGTTCATGGTGTTGTCAGTGATGGAGGGTAGTACTGTGCGTGACCCGGTCTTCGTGGCAAGAGTTTTGAGGACCACTTTGCGTAATGAGTACTTCCTGGCACGGGTGTTGGAGAGACCTGTACATGACTGATCTTTCTTGGCACCAGTCTTGGTGACCACTGTGACTGATCGGCCCTTATTGGCACTGTTGGATGGGACTGGTAGAGATGACTTATGCTTTTTGATGGTATCAGTGTTGGAGGGTAACACTGAGCTGTCCTTCCTAGGTGTTATGGGGGCCACTGAATGTGACTGATCCTTCATGGCACAAGCATTTTGCAGCACTGCAGGTGACCAATCCTTCATGGCACCAGCATTGACTACTGTGCATGATTGGTCCTTTATGGCACCGGTCTTGTTGACCACTGTGACTGATCGGCCCTTCTTGGCTGGGACTGGTATAGATGACTTATGGATCATGGTGTTGCCAGTGATGGAGGGTAGTACTGTGCGTGACCAGGCCTTCGTGGCAACAGTTTTGAGGACCACTGTGCATAATGGGTATTTCCTGGCACGGGTGTTGGAGAGACCTGTACACAACTGATCTTTCTTAGCACCAGTCTTGGTGACCACTTTGACTGATCGGCCCTTCTTGGCACTGTTGGATGGGACTGATGGAGATGGCCTATGGTTTGTAGTGGTGTCAGTGGTGTAGGGCATCCATGTGGCTAACCGTTCTTTCAAGGCAACGGTGTTGACCACCGCTGTGCGTGATTGGTCCTTCATGGCACTGTTTGATGGGCCTGGTGGAGATGGCCTATAGTTTGTGTTGGTGTCAGTGGTGTAGGGCATCCATGTGGGTAACCGGTCTTTCAAAGCAACAGCATTGACTACTGTGCATGATTGGTCCTTCATGGCACTGGTCTTGTTGACCACTGTGAGTGATCGGCCCTTCTTGGCTGGGACTGGTATAGATGACTTATGGCTCATGGTGTTGCCAGTGATGGAGGGTAGTACTGTGCGTGACCGGGCCTTCCTGGCAACAGTTTTGAGGACCACTGTGCATAATGGGTACTTCCTGGCACGGGTGTTGGAGAGACCTGTACACAACTGATCTTTCTTAGCACCAGTCTTGGTGACCACTTTGACTGATCGGCCCTTCTTGGCACTGCTGGATGGGACTGATGGAGATGGCCTATGGTTTGTAGTGGTGTCAGTGGTGTAGGGCATCCATGTGGCTAACCGTTCTTTCAAGGCAACGGTGTTGACCACCGCTGTGCGTGATTGGTCCTTCATGGCACTGTTTGATGGGCCTGGTGGAGATGGCCTATAGTTTGTGTTGGTGTCAGTGGTGTAGGGCATCCATGTGGGTAACCGGTCTTTCAAAGCAACAGCATTGACTACTGTGCATGATTGGTCCTTCATGGCACTGGTCTTGTTGACCACTGTGACTGATCGACCCTTCTTGGCACTGTGGGATGGGACTGGTAGAGATGACTTATGGTTTTTGATGGTGTCATTCTTCGATGATAAATTTAAATGCTTTTAAAGGGCCAGGAGGTGGCGGCAAGAATGCTGGGGCACTTTCTATTCCCACTGGCAACAGACTGGCCCCCTTAAAGTCTGAAAGACAGTAAACTGGCCCTTTGTTTAAAATATAGAGGCCCCTGATCTACATAAATGTGTGTAGGTAAGAATGTCAAATTATATTTTCTAAAAATCCAAACAACAATATATATAACCTGGAAAGGATTTTGCCCCTTCCCATTAGCTAAAGCCCTACGTATACTTACCCTTTTAATGAGGTCACAGAGATGAGGGTTCATTTGTGGTGGATAATGAACATTGACAGAGAGCAACGCCCTCAGTATTTCCCATGGAGTCTTCTGGCCTTTCCAGAACGGGTGTTTCCCTACAGCCATCTCGTATACTATTATTCCCAGTGAAAAATAATCAACCAGGGTATAGTATGGAATTCCTTGAAGAACCTGTAAAAACATAAGAAAGAAGTATGAGAACATTGTTGGTTGAAGCAACAGACACGACTCCATGTTGGCATATGTGGCGTAGAAAGCCTGCCAGGAGTTCCAAAATCTTGATCAAAAGACATTAAACTGGGGCAGAGCTTGTGAATATTGGCAGTGGGGCTTAAAGTGTATGTATAGTCAAAACTTTTTGTATTTGTGTTGGGTGGAGTAGATAAAATAAATTGGCAGTTTTATTTATTTGATTGGTTGGGGTTGGGTCAGAACTTCCAGGTTCGGACTGAACCCAAGTTCATCCCTGGTCAACATGACAATTAGAGAGAGTGGTTTTGCCCTTTATAAAGGTATGTTGACCCCGACAACTCAATGTTCAGAAGCCTCACTACGTTAAAGTGACTACAGCAGGTGAGCTTTTATCTTATTTTTATGTCTCCATTGGGTCCTACAAAGTAGCTTCAACACTGCTGCTCAGAACTTCCCACCTTTTGTTGGGGGATATAGTTCTGGCCTTGAAACCCACTGAAAACAATTGGAGTATCAGTGGAAAAATTCTCCATTTAGTGAAAGGGGGAGCACCACTTTTTATGTATACAATAAGGATAATTAGTATATCTGAATAGATGATCTAAGTCTAATACCAGGTGAGTTGTAGGCTACTTACCTCTGGGGCCATGTAAAGCAGTGTCCCGCAATTTTCTCGAATTCTGTTGTTTTCTGAAACACCGCTTTTTGACAGACCTAAATCTGCAATTTTGGCACGTCCGGCGTCATCCAATAGAATATTAGCTGGCTTTAGATCTCTGAAAAGAAAAGAAGTGGGTGGTGAGCTATGCATATCAAGTTTACTAAAGATGGAAAAATCTTTTTTTTATGTAGAGTAATGCAATCATTACCTGTGCACGATATTCTTAGAATGCAGGATCTCCAGGCCGCATAGTATGTCCGCAGTGAGATTTCTGATGAAGAAAGAAATATATTAGCATTCAAAATTATCACAGAATAATTAAATGTACAGTTAAACATAGGTGTATGGATGGACGGGGCTAAGTTGGAAGGGCCTGGCTTTGTCACTGCCTGTCCTCAGTGGTCAGCCACCCCCAACTCTAGTGTGAACCAGTCATTGGGCTTACCTTATGGTGTCCTCAGGAAGTGGAGCTGAATGCATGATCAGTTGCGAGAGATCCCCTCCGCTCAGATATTCCATGACGAGAACAAGTTGGTCCTGCGTTAAAAAAATAAATAAAAAAGAGGTAAGATGCATGGCATTTATATTCGATTTGATTTCCAAAAAAGGCACCATTTACAGAACTATTTTAAGGGGTCAGGATCAGTAGGGGAGTGTAATACAGGAAAGAGATAAAGAAATAGGAAGATAAAATGACTTACCTTTGATTGGAATGAGCCATACAGATGGGTAATAAACGGGTTGTTTCTGACTTGTTCCAGCAGACGACCTTCTATGAGGGAAATGCTGGGATAAGGGTAATTTTTCTTCTCAATTATTTTCACTGCCAGCATCTTGCTAGTGCCGGGATGAGAGGCCAACATCACCTTACCGAAAGTCCCCTGTCCAAGTATCTTCTGAAAGGTGAAGCCTTTTTCCATGGCCAGTCTGTATGATTTGTCCCACATAACATTGGTTATGGGGGCCACTGAACGTGACTGATACTTCATGGCACCAGCTCTTGGCAGCACTGCAGGTAACTGATCCTTTATGGCACCAGCATTTGACCCGCTCTTTATGGCATCGATTTTGCTCAACACTGCATGCGCCTGGGACATTATGTCAATTTTTCTGATCACCGCCGCTGGGGGGGACCAGTCCCTCTTGTCATCAGTATAGGGTAAACAGACCTTCTTGGTTCTGTAAGATTGGACTGCTGAAGATGGCTTATGGTTCATGGTGGTGTTAGTAATGGGGGGTAACACTCTGCGTGACGGTTCCTTCTTGGTTCTACTGGATGGGACTGGCAGAAATGGATTATGGTTCACGGTAGTGTTCCTAAAGGGGTGTAACACTGTGCGTGACCGGTCCTTCATGGCAACAGTTTTGAGGACCTTTGTGTGTGATTGGCCCTTCAAGGTACTGGTCTTGTTGACCACTGTGAGTGATCGGCCCTTCTTGGCTGGGACTGGTATAGATGACTTATGGCTCATGGTGTTGCCAGTGATGGAGGGTAGTACTGTGCGTGACCGGGCCTTCCTGGCAACAGTTTTGAGGACCACTGTGCATAATGGGTACTTCCTGGCACGGGTGTTGGAGAGACCTGTACACAACTGATCTTTCTTAGCACCAGTCTTGGTGACCACTTTGACTGATCGGCCCTTCTTGGCACTGCTGGATGGGACTGATGGAGATGGCCTATGGTTTGTAGTGGTGTCAGTGGTGTAGGGCATCCATGTGGCTAACCGTTCTTTCAAGGCAACGGTGTTGACCACCGCTGTGCGTGATTGGTCCTTCATGGCACTGTTTGATGGGCCTGGTGGAGATGGCCTATAGTTTGTGTTGGTGTCAGTGGTGTAGGGCATCCATGTGGGTAACCGGTCTTTCAAAGCAACAGCATTGACTACTGTGCATGATTGGTCCTTCATGGCACTGGTCTTGTTGACCACTGTGACTGATCGACCCTTCTTGGCACTGTGGGATGGGACTGGTAGAGATGACTTATGGTTTTTGATGGTGTCATTCTTCGATGATAAATTTAAATGCTTTTAAAGGGCCAGGAGGTGGCGGCAAGAATGCTGGGGCACTTTCTATTCCCACTGGCAACAGACTGGCCCCCTTAAAGTCTGAAAGACAGTAAACTGGCCCTTTGTTTAAAATATAGAGGCCCCTGATCTACATAAATGTGTGTAGGTAAGAATGTCAAATTATATTTTCTAAAAATCCAAACAACAATATATATAACCTGGAAAGGATTTTGCCCCTTCCCATTAGCTAAAGCCCTACGTATACTTACCCTTTTAATGAGGTCACAGAGATGAGGGTTCATTTGTGGTGGATAATGAACATTGACAGAGAGCAACGCCCTCAGTATTTCCCATGGAGTCTTCTGGCCTTTCCAGAACGGGTGTTTCCCTACAGCCATCTCGTATACTATTATTCCCAGTGAAAAATAATCAACCAGGGTATAGTATGGAATTCCTTGAAGAACCTGTAAAAACATAAGAAAGAAGTATGAGAACATTGTTGGTTGAAGCAACAGACACGACTCCATGTTGGCATATGTGGCGTAGAAAGCCTGCCAGGAGTTCCAAAATCTTGATCAAAAGACATTAAACTGGGGCAGAGCTTGTGAATATTGGCAGTGGGGCTTAAAGTGTATGTATAGTCAAAACTTTTTGTATTTGTGTTGGGTGGAGTAGATAAAATAAATTGGCAGTTTTATTTATTTGATTGGTTGGGGTTGGGTCAGAACTTCCAGGTTCGGACTGAACCCAAGTTCATCCCTGGTCAACATGACAATTAGAGAGAGTGGTTTTGCCCTTTATAAAGGTATGTTGACCCCGACAACTCAATGTTCAGAAGCCTCACTACGTTAAAGTGACTACAGCAGGTGAGCTTTTATCTTATTTTTATGTCTCCATTGGGTCCTACAAAGTAGCTTCAACACTGCTGCTCAGAACTTCCCACCTTTTGTTGGGGGATATAGTTCTGGCCTTGAAACCCACTGAAAACAATTGGAGTATCAGTGGAAAAATTCTCCATTTAGTGAAAGGGGGAGCACCACTTTTTATGTATACAATAAGGATAATTAGTATATCTGAATAGATGATCTAAGTCTAATACCAGGTGAGTTGTAGGCTACTTACCTCTGGGGCCATGTAAAGCAGTGTCCCGCAATTTTCTCGAATTCTGTTGTTTTCTGAAACACCGCTTTTTGACAGACCTAAATCTGCAATTTTGGCACGTCCGGCGTCATCCAATAGAATATTAGCTGGCTTTAGATCTCTGAAAAGAAAAGAAGTGGGTGGTGAGCTATGCATATCAAGTTTACTAAAGATGGAAAAATCTTTTTTTTATGTAGAGTAATGCAATCATTACCTGTGCACGATATTCTTAGAATGCAGGATCTCCAGGCCGCATAGTATGTCCGCAGTGAGATTTCTGATGAAGAAAGAAATATATTAGCATTCAAAATTATCACAGAATAATTAAATGTACAGTTAAACATAGGTGTATGGATGGACGGGGCTAAGTTGGAAGGGCCTGGCTTTGTCACTGCCTGTCCTCAGTGGTCAGCCACCCCCAACTCTAGTGTGAACCAGTCATTGGGCTTACCTTATGGTGTCCTCAGGAAGTGGAGCTGAATGCATGATCAGTTGCGAGAGATCCCCTCCGCTCAGATATTCCATGACGAGAACAAGTTGGTCCTGCGTTAAAAAAATAAATAAAAAAGAGGTAAGATGCATGGCATTTATATTCGATTTGATTTCCAAAAAAGGCACCATTTACAGAACTATTTTAAGGGGTCAGGATCAGTAGGGGAGTGTAATACAGGAAAGAGATAAAGAAATAGGAAGATAAAATGACTTACCTTTGATTGGAATGAGCCATACAGATGGGTAATAAACGGGTTGTTTCTGACTTGTTCCAGCAGACGACCTTCTATGAGGGAAATGCTGGGATAAGGGTAATTTTTCTTCTCAATTATTTTCACTGCCAGCATCTTGCTAGTGCCGGGATGAGAGGCCAACATCACCTTACCGAAAGTCCCCTGTCCAAGTATCTTCTGAAAGGTGAAGCCTTTTTCCATGGCCAGTCTGTATGATTTGTCCCACATAACATTGGTTATGGGGGCCACTGAACGTGACTGATACTTCATGGCACCAGCTCTTGGCAGCACTGCAGGTAACTGATCCTTTATGGCACCAGCATTTGACCCGCTCTTTATGGCATCGATTTTGCTCAACACTGCATGCGCCTGGGACATTATGTCAATTTTTCTGATCACCGCCGCTGGGGGGGACCAGTCCCTCTTGTCATCAGTATAGGGTAAACAGACCTTCTTGGTTCTGTAAGATTGGACTGCTGAAGATGGCTTATGGTTCATGGTGGTGTTAGTAATGGGGGGTAACACTCTGCGTGACGGTTCCTTCTTGGTTCTACTGGATGGGACTGGCAGAAATGGATTATGGTTCACGGTAGTGTTCCTAAAGGGGTGTAACACTGTGCGTGACCGGTCCTTCATGGCAACAGTTTTGAGGACCTTTGTGTGTGATTGGCCCTTCAAGGTACAGGTGTTGGAGACCACTGTGCATGACCGATCTTTCATGGTACCTGTCTTGGTGATCACTGTGAGTGATCGGCGCTTCTTGGCTGGGACTGGTATAGATGGCTTATGGTTCATGGTGTTGTCAGTGATGGAGGATAGTACTGTGCGTGACCCGGTCTTCGTGGCAAGAGTTTTGAGGACCACTTTGCGTAATGAGTACTTCCTGGCACGGGTGTTGGAGAGACCTGTACATGACTGATCTTTCTTGGCACCAGCCTTGGTGACCACTGTGACTGATCGGCCCTTATTGGCACTGTTGGATGGGACTGGTAGAGATGACTTATGCTTTTTGATGGTATCAGTGTTGGAGGGTAACACTGAGCTGTCCTTCCTAGGTGTTATGGGGGCCACTGAATGTGACTGATCCTTCATGGCACAAGCATTTTGCAGCACTGCAGGTGACCAATCCTTCATGGCACCAGCATTGACTACTGTGCATGATTGGTCCTTTATGGCACCGGTCTTGTTGACCACTGTGACTGATCGGCCCTTCTTGGCTGGGACTGGTATAGATGACTTATGGATCATGGTGTTGCCAGTGATGGAGGGTAGTACTGTGCGTGACCAGGCCTTCGTGGCAACAGTTTTGAGGACCACTGTGCATAATGGGTATTTCCTGGCACGGGTGTTGGAGAGACCTGTACACAACTGATCTTTCTTAGCACCAGTCTTGGTGACCACTTTGACTGATCGGCCCTTCTTGGCACTGTTGGATGGGACTGATGGAGATGGCCTATGGTTTGTAGTGGTGTCAGTGGTGTAGGGCATCCATGTGGCTAACCGTTCTTTCAAGGCAACGGTGTTGACCACCGCTGTGCGTGATTGGTCTTTCATGGCACTGTTTGATGGGCCTGGTGGAGATGGCCTATAGTTTGTGTTGGTGTCAGTGGTGTAGGGCATCCATGTGGGTAACCGGTCTTTCAAAGCAACAGCATTGACTACTGTGCATGATTGGTCCTTCATGGCACTGGTCTTGTTGACCACTGTGAGTGATCGGCCCTTCTTGGCTGGGACTGGTATAGATGACTTATGGCTCATGGTGTTGCCAGTGATGGAGGGTAGTACTGTGCGTGACCGGGCCTTCCTGGCAACAGTTTTGAGGACCACTGTGCATAATGGGTACTTCCTGGCACGGGTGTTGGAGAGACCTGTACACAACTGATCTTTCTTAGCACCAGTCTTGGTGACCACTTTGACTGATCGGCCCTTCTTGGCACTGCTGGATGGGACTGATGGAGATGGCCTATGGTTTGTAGTGGTGTCAGTGGTGTAGGGCATCCATGTGGCTAACCGTTCTTTCAAGGCAACGGTGTTGACCACCGCTGTGCGTGATTGGTCCTTCATGGCACTGTTTGATGGGCCTGGTGGAGATGGCCTATAGTTTGTGTTGGTGTCAGTGGTGTAGGGCATCCATGTGGGTAACCGGTCTTTCAAAGCAACAGCATTGACTACTGTGCATGATTGGTCCTTCATGGCACTGGTCTTGTTGACCACTGTGACTGATCGACCCTTCTTGGCACTGTGGGATGGGACTGGTAGAGATGACTTATGGTTTTTGATGGTGTCATTCTTCGATGATAAATTTAAATGCTTTTAAAGGGCCAGGAGGTGGCGGCAAGAATGCTGGGGCACTTTCTATTCCCACTGGCAACAGACTGGCCCCCTTAAAGTCTGAAAGACAGTAAACTGGCCCTTTGTTTAAAATATAGAGGCCCCTGATCTACATAAATGTGTGTAGGTAAGAATGTCAAATTATATTTTCTAAAAATCCAAACAACAATATATATAACCTGGAAAGGATTTTGCCCCTTCCCATTAGCTAAAGCCCTACGTATACTTACCCTTTTAATGAGGTCACAGAGATGAGGGTTCATTTGTGGTGAATAATGAACATTGACAGAGAGCAACGCCCTCAGTATTTCCCATGGAGTCTTCTGGCCTTTCCAGAACGGGTGTTTCCCTACAGCCATCTCGTATACTATTATTCCCAGTGAAAAATAATCAACCAGGGTATAGTATGGAATTCCTTGAAGAACCTGTAAAAACATAAGAAAGAAGTATGAGAACATTGTTGGTTGAAGCAACAGACACGACTCCATGTTGGCATATGTGGCGTAGAAAGCCTGCCAGGAGTTCCAAAATCTTGATCAAAAGACATTAAACTGGGGCAGAGCTTGTGAATATTGGCAGTGGGGCTTAAAGTGTATGTATAGTCAAAACTTTTTGTATTTGTGTTGGGTGGAGTAGATAAAATAAATTGGCAGTTTTATTTATTTGATTGGTTGGGGTTGGGTCAGAACTTCCAGGTTCGGACTGAACCCAAGTTCATCCCTGGTCAACATGACAATTAGAGAGAGTGGTTTTGCCCTTTATAAAGGTATGTTGACCCCGACAACTCAATGTTCAGAAGCCTCACTACGTTAAAGTGACTACAGCAGGTGAGCTTTTATCTTATTTTTATGTCTCCATTGGGTCCTACAAAGTAGCTTCAACACTGCTGCTCAGAACTTCCCACCTTTTGTTGGGGTATATAGTTCTGGCCTTGAAACCCACTGAAAACAATTGGAGTATCAGTGGAAAAATTCTCCATTTAGTGAAAGGGGGAGCACCACTTTTTATGTATACAATAAGGATAATTAGTATATCTGAATAGATGATCTAAGTCTAATACCAGGCGAGTTGTAGGCTACTTACCTCTGGGGCCATGTAAAGCAGTGTCCCGCAATTTTCTCGAATTCTGTTGTTTTCTGAAACACCGCTTTTTGACAGACCTAAATCTGCAATTTTGGCACGTCCGGCGTCATCCAATAGAATATTAGCTGGCTTTAGATCTCTGAAAAGAAAAGAAGTGGGTGGTGAGCTATGCATATCAAGTTTACTAAAGATGGAAAAATCTTTTTTTTTATGTAGAGTAATGCAATCATTACCTGTGCACGATATTCTTAGAATGCAGGATCTCCAGGCCGCATAGTATGTCCGCAGTGAGATTTCTGATGAAGAAAGAAATATATTAGCATTCAAAATTATCACAGAATAATTAAATGTACAGTTAAACATAGGTGTATGGATGGACGGGGCTAAGTTGGAAGGGCCTGGCTTTGTCACTGCCTGTCCTCAGTGGTCAGCCACCCCCAACTCTAGTGTGAACCAGTCATTGGGCTTACCTTATGGTGTCCTCAGGAAGTGGAGCTGAATGCATGATCAGTTGCGAGAGATCCCCTCCGCTCAGATATTCCATGATGAGAACAAGTTGGTCCTGCGTTAAAAAAAAAAAAAAAAAGAGGTAAGATGCATGGCATTTATATTAGATTTGATTTCCAAAAAAGGCACCATTTACAGAACTATTTTAAGGGGTCAGGATCAGTAGGGGAGTGTAATACAGGAAAGAGATAAAGAAATAGGAAGATAAAATGACTTACCTTTGATTGGAATGAGCCATACAGATGGATAATAAACAGGTTGTTTCTGACTTGTTCCAGCAGACGACCTTCTATGAGGGAAATGCTGGGATAAGGTTAATTTTTCTTCTCAATTATTTTCACTGCCAGCATCTTGCTAGTGCCGGGATGAGAGGCCAACATCACCTTACCGAAAGTCCCCTGTCCAAGTATCTTCTGAAAGGTGAAGCCTTTTTCCATGGCCAGTCTGTATGATTTGTCGAACATAACATTGGTTATGGGGGCCACTGAACGTGACTGATACTTCATGGCACCAGCTCTTGGCAGCACTGCAGGTAACTGATCCTTTATGGCACCAGCATTTGACCCGCTCTTTATGGCATCGATTTTGCTCAACACTGCCTGCGCCTGGGACATTATGTCAATTTTTCTGATCACCGCCGCTGGGGGGGACCAGTCCCTCTTGTCATCAGTATAGGGTAAACAGACCTTCTTGGTTCTGTAAGATTGGACTGCTGAAGATGGCTTATGGTTCATGGTGGTGTTAGTAATGGGGGGTAACACTCTGCGTGACGGTTCCTTCTTGGTTCTACTGGATGGGACTGGCAGAAATGGATTATGATTCACGGTAGTGTTCCTAAAGGGGTGTAACACTGTGCGTGACCGGTCCTTCGTGGCAACAGTTTTGAGGACCTTTGTGTGTGATTGGCCCTTCAAGGTACAGGTGTTGGAGACCACTGTGCATGACCGATCTTTCATGGTACCTGTCTTGGTGACCACTGTGAGTGATCGGCGCTTCTTGGCTGGGACTGGTATAGATGGCTTATGGTTCATGGTGTTGTCAGTGATGGAGGGTAGTACTGTGCGTGACCCGGTCTTCGTGGCAAGAGTTTTGAGGACCACTTTGCGTAATGAGTACTTCCTGGCATGGGTGTTGGAGAGACCTGTACATGACTGATCTTTCTTGGCACCAGTCTTGGTGACCACTGTGACTGATCGGCCCTTATTGGCACTGTTGGATGGGACTGGTAGAGATGACTTATGCTTTTTGATGGTATCAGTGTTGGAGGGTAACACTGAGCTGTCCTTCCTAGGTGTTATGGGGGCCACTGAATGTGACTGATCCTTCATGGCACAAGCATTTTGCAGCACTGCAGGTGACCAATCCTTCATGGCACCAGCATTGACTACTGTGCATGATTGGTCCTTTATGGCACCGGTCTTGTTGACCACTGTGACTGATCGGCCCTTCTTGGCTGGGACTGGTATAGATGACTTATGGTTCATGGTGTTGTCAGTGATGGAGGGTAGTACTGTGCGTGACCAGGCCTTCGTGGCAAGAGTTTTGAGGACCACTGTGCGTAATGGGTACTTCCTGGCACGGGTGTTGGAGAGACCTGTACGTGACTGACCTTTTTTGGCACCAGTCTTGGTGACCACTGTGACTGATCGGCCCTTATTGGCACTGTTGGATGGGACTGGTAGAGATGACTTATGCTTTTTGATGGTATCGGTGTTGGAGGGTAACACTGAGCTGTCCTTCCTAGGTGTTATGGGGGCCACTGAATGTGACTGATCCTTCATGGCACAAGCATTTTGCAGCACTGCAGGTGACCAATCCTTCATGGCACCAGCATTGACTACTGTGCATGATTGGTCCTTCATGGCACCGGTCTTGTTGACCTCTGTGACTGATTGGCCCTTCTTGGCTGGGACTGGTATAGATGACTTATGGCTCATGGTGTTGCCAGTGATGGAGGGTAGCACTGTGCGTGACCAGGCCTTCGTGGCAACAGTTTTGAGGACCACTGTGCATAATGGGTATTTCCTGGCACGGGTGTTGGAGAGACCTGTACACAACTGATCTTTCTTAGCACCAGTCTTGGTGACCACTTTGACTGATCGGCCCTTCTTGGCACTGTTGGATGGGACTGATGGAGATGGCCTATGGTTTGTAGTGGTGTCAGTGGTGTAGGGCGTCCATGTGGCTAACCGTTCTTTCAAGGCAACGGTGTTGACCACCGCTGTGCGTGATTGGTCCTTCATGGCACTGTTTGATGGGCCTGGTGGAGATGGCCTATAGTTTGTGTTGGTGTCAGTGGTGTAGGGCATCCATGTGGGTAACCGGTCTTTCAAAGCAACAGCATTGACTACTGTGCATGATTGGTCCTTCATGGCACTGGTCTTGTTGACCACTGTGAGTGATCGGCCCTTCTTGGCTGGGACTGGTATAGATGACTTATGGCTCATGGTGTTGCCAGTGATGGAGGGTAGTACTGTGCATGACCGGGCCTTCCTGGCAACAGTTTTGAGGACCACTGTGCATAATGGGTACTTCCTGGCACGGGTGTTGGAGAGACCTGTACACAACTGATCTTTCTTAGCACCAGTCTTGGTGACCACTTTGACTGATCGGCCCTTCTTGGCACTGCTGGATGGGACTGATGGAGATGGCCTATGGTTTGTAGTGGTGTCAGTGGTGTAGGGCATCCATGTGGCTAACCGTTCTTTCAAGGCAACGGTGTTGACCACCGCTGTGCGTGATTGGTCCTTCATGGCACTGTTTGATGGGCCTGGTGGAGATGGCCTATAGTTTGTGTTGGTGTCAGTGGTGTAGGGCATCCATGTGGGTAACCGGTCTTTCAAAGCAACAGCATTGACTACTGTGCATGATTGGTCCTTCATGGCACTGGTCTTGTTGACCACTGTGACTGATCGACCCTTCTTGGCACTGTGGGATGGGACTGGTAGAGATGACTTATGGTTTTTGATGGTGTCATTCTTCGATGATAAATTTAAATGCTTTTAAAGGGCCAGGAGGTGGCGGCAAGAATGCTGGGGCACTTTCTATTCCCACTGGCAACAGACTGGCCCCCTTAAAGTCTGAAAGACAGTAAACTGGCCCTTTGTTTAAAATATAGAGGCCCCTGATCTACATAAATGTGTGTAGGTAAGAATGTCAAATTATATTTTCTAAAAATCCAAACAACAATATATATAACCTGGAAAGGATTTTGCCCCTTCCCATTAGCTAAAGCCCTACGTATACTTACCCTTTTAATGAGGTCACAGAGATGAGGGTTCATTTGTGGTGGATAATGAACATTGACAGAGAGCAACGCCCTCAGTATTTCCCATGGAGTCTTCTGGCCTTTCCAGAACGGGTGTTTCCCTACAGCCATCTCGTATACTATTATTCCCAGTGAAAAATAATCAACCAGGGTATAGTATGGAATTCCTTGAAGAACCTGTAAAAACATAAGAAAGAAGTATGAGAACATTGTTGGTTGAAGCAACAGACACGACTCCATGCTGGCATATGTGGCGTAGAAAGCCTGCCAGGAGTTCCAAAATCTTGATCAAAAGACATTAAACTGGGGCAGAGCTTGTGAATATTGGCAGTGGGGCTTAAAGTGTATGTATAGTCAAAACTTTTTGTATTTGTGTTGGGTGGAGTAGATAAAATAAATTGGCAGTTTTATTTATTTGATTGGTTGGGGTTGGGTCAGAACTTCCAGGTTCGGACTGAACCCAAGTTCATCCCTGGTCAACATGACAATTAGAGAGAGTGGTTTTGCCCTTTATAAAGGTATGTTGACCCCGACAACTCAATGTTCAGAAGCCTCACTACGTTAAAGTGACTACAGCAGGTGAGCTTTTATCTTATTTTTATGTCTCCATTGGGTCCTACAAAGTAGCTTCAACACTGCTGCTCAGAACTTCCCACCTTTTGTTGGGGTATATAGTTCTGGCCTTGAAACCCACTGAAAACAATTGGAGTATCAGTGGAAAAATTCTCCATTTAGTGAAAGGGGGAGCACCACTTTTTATGTATACAATAAGGATAATTAGTATATCTGAATAGATGATCTAAGTCTAATACCAGGCGAGTTGTAGGCTACTTACCTCTGGGGCCATGTAAAGCAGTGTCCCGCAATTTTCTCGAATTCTGTTGTTTTCTGAAACACCGCTTTTTGACAGACCTAAATCTGCAATTTTGGCACGTCCGGCGTCATCCAATAGAATATTAGCTGGCTTTAGATCTCTGAAAAGAAAAGAAGTGGGTGGTGAGCTATGCATATCAAGTTTACTAAAGATGGAAAAAATCTTTTTTTTTATGTAGAGTAATGCAATCATTACCTGTGCACGATATTCTTAGAATGCAGGATCTCCAGGCCGCATAGTATGTCCGCAGTGAGATTTCTGATGAAGAAAGAAATATATTAGCATTCAAAATTATCAAAGAATAATTAAATGTACAGTTAAACATAGGTGTATGGATGGACGGGGCTAAGTTGGAAGGGCCTGGCTTTGTCACTGCCTGTCCTCAGTGGTCAGCCACCCCCAACTCTAGTGTGAACCAGTCATTGGGCTTACCTTATGGTGTCCTCAGGAAGTGGAGCTGAATGCATGATCAGTTGCGAGAGATCCCCACCGCTCAGATATTCCATGATGAGAACAAGTTGGTCCTGCGTTAAAAAAAAAAAAAAAGAGATAAGATGCATGGCATTTATATTAGATTTGATTTCCAAAAAAGGCACCATTTACAGAACTATTTTAAGGGGTCAGGATCAGTAGGGGAGTGTAATACAGGAAAGAGATAAAGAAATAGGAAGATAAAATGACTTACCTTTGATTGGAATGAGCCATACAGATGGATAATAAACAGGTTGTTTCTGACTTGTTCCAGCAGACGACCTTCTATGAGGGAAATGCTGGGATAAGGGTAATTTTTCTTCTCAATTATTTGCACTGCCAGCATCTTGCTAGTGCCGGGATGAGAGGCCAACATCACCTTACCGAAAGTCCCCTGTCCAAGTATCTTCTGAAAGGTGAAGCCTTTTTCCATGGCCAGTCTGTATGATTTGTCGAACATAACATTGGTTATGGGGGCCACTGAACGTGACTGATACTTCATGGCACCAGCTCTTGGCAGCACTGCAGGTAACTGATCCTTTATGGCACCAGCATTTGACCCGCTCTTTATGGCATCGATTTTGCTCAACACTGCCTGCGCCTGGGACATTATGTCAATTTTTCTGATCACCGCCGCTGGGGGGGACCAGTCCCTCTTGTCATCAGTATAGGGTAAACAGACCTTCTTGGTTCTGTAAGATTGGGCTGCTGAAGATGGCTTATGGTTCATGGTGGTGTTAGTAATGGGGGGTAACACTCTGCGTGACGGTTCCTTCTTGGTTCTACTGGATGGGACTGGCAGAAATGGATTATGATTCACGGTAGTGTTCCTAAAGGGGTGTAACACTGTGCGTGACCGGTCCTTCGTGGCAACAGTTTTGAGGACCTTTGTGTGTGATTGGCCCTTCAAGGTACAGGTGTTGGAGACCACTGTGCATGACCGATCTTTCATGGTACCTGTCTTGGTGACCACTGTGAGTGATCGGCGCTTCTTGGCTGGGACTGGTATAGATGGCTTATGGTTCATGGTGTTGTCAGTGATGGAGGGTAGTACTGTGCGTGACCCGGTCTTCGTGGCAAGAGTTTTGAGGACCACTTTGCGTAATGAGTACTTCCTGGCATGGGTGTTGGAGAGACCTGTACATGACTGATCTTTCTTGGCACCAGTCTTGGTGACCACTGTGACTGATCGGCCCTTATTGGCACTGTTGGATGGGACTGGTAGAGATGACTTATGCTTTTTGATGGTATCAGTGTTGGAGGGTAACACTGAGCTGTCCTTCCTAGGTGTTATGGGGGCCACTGAATGTGACTGATCCTTCATGGCACAAGCATTTTGCAGCACTGCAGGTGACCAATCCTTCATGGCACCAGCATTGACTACTGTGCATGATTGGTCCTTTATGGCACCGGTCTTGTTGACCACTGTGACTGATCGGCCCTTCTTGGCTGGGACTGGTATAGATGACTTATGGTTCATGGTGTTGTCAGTGATGGAGGGTAGTACTGTGCGTGACCAGGCCTTCGTGGCAAGAGTTTTGAGGACCACTGTGCGTAATGGGTACTTCCTGGCACGGGTGTTGGAGAGACCTGTACACAACTGATCTTTCTTAGCACCAGTCTTGGTGACCACTTTGACGTATCGGCCCTTCTTAGCACTGCTGGATGGGACTGATGGAGATGGCCTATGGTTTGTAGTGGTGTCAGTGGTGTAGGGCATCCATGTGGCTAACCGTTCTTTCAAGGCAACGGTGTTGACCACCACTGTGCGTGATTGGTCCTTCATGGCACTGTTTGATGGGCCTGGTGGAGATGGTCTATAGTTTGTGTTGGTGTCAGTGGTGTAGGGCATCCATGTGGGTAACCGGTCTTTCAAAGCAACAGCATTGACTACTGTGCATGATTGGTCCTTCATGGCACTGGTCTTGTTGACCACTGTGACTGATCGGCCCTTCTTGGCACTGTGGGATGGGACTGGTAAAGATGACTTATGGTTTTTGATGATGTCATTCTTCGATGATAAATTTAAATGCCTTTAAAGGATCAGGAGGCGGCGGTAAGAATGCTGGGGCACTTTCTATTCCCACTGGCAACAGACTGGCCCCCTTAAAGTCTGAAAGACAGTAAACTGGCCCTTTGTTTAAAATATAGAGGCCCCTGATCTACATAAATGTGTGTAGGTAAGAATGTCAAATTATATTTTCTAAAAATCCAAGGAACTTCCCTTGTGATCAGTAAAAACTCCAGGTGTTCTGAGAAGCAGACAATTTATTTCTGATGTGGCCCACAACAGGGAGACATGCTTACAGGACAAGCTGCAGAAAAAAGTCCCAACAAAAGAATATCTCTCTCTCTCCTCATACCCTACAAGAATAACACCTCTATGCTTCTATTGGCTGAGGGAACATAAATAACGTTGTCATGGTACAAGATGGTACTTTATTTGCTATTCATGTTCCGTACATTCTTAGGCTATCATATTTAGTTAAATCTAATCATCCTACTTACTATGGAGTTAATTAAGACAAAACAATACAATGAGTTAATACAATAATGTGCTCAGAAGTAAGCTTTTTAACAAATCAGTCTCAGCACTATTGTTTTTCTAATAGTCACACAATAAACATTTAAAACTTTTCTAACATTCCCTCCTCTTTGTGTGACTATTTTATCTCAACACATTTCGATGATAGTCCCTGTGTTATACACTTTCGGACTGTATGTCATTAAGTTGAGCTTCAATGTCCACATAGGTCTCCTCAGAGGTAGAGAGGGTTTGATACGTTGTTCTTGAGACTGCAGTTTCAATGAGTTTTTATGAAAGTCCTCGAATACAGGGAATGCAGCAGCATCCGCAAGTGACCAAAACGGCCAAAGCCACAGCGATTGAGATCAAACATGATGTGATAAATCCAGTCCATTTACCGAACCTTCCTTCAAGCCAAGTTGTGAATGGATCATTAATACCTGAGTTTTCCGCCAATTAATTCGATAGCGCAGTCAGTCCTTCCAAGGCTCTGGTCACTGTCCCTCCAGGAGCTGTATTGTAGGGATAAAGCTACAACACATGCTACCAAACATTTTGCATACCCCTCCTCTTTCAGCTAAGACCATATCTAAAGCCATTCGGTTCTGCCAGGCCATTAGAGATGTGGGGCTAACTGTTCTGCTAGGCCCTTCACAGCATCCCTAGTATAGTTTACAAATCGTTGTTGGTTATAATATATATAATTAATCCAGTCAACATTTTTATTTATAGTCACCCACCAGAGAAGAGACTCAAACCCAGCTGTCACCTGATTCCTGGCTTTAAACTCATCCGGCACCCTGCGAAGAACCCCAATCTCATCTATGTAGATCTGAGAGTCAAATGACCCCAAGGGAGAGGTGTCCCTACGATACTGTCGGTGACTCTTAGTCCACAGGTATTCTGACAGGATTCTCAGGGGCATAGCCAGCTGGACCATAGCGCAATCCCCTTGGGCATTGGCCGGTTGTCTAGCTCGCAGTTTCTTATCCCCACACATCCACCAGACATCAGCTCTCTGAATGTCATGTCCAACCCAGTCACCGTTGTCCGTGTTAATCCTCTCCACACAGTAGTCATCGGGTAGTGACCCAAGATCCACCGCGCTACGGTTCCCTGGGAGTGCAAAACAAGTAAAGTTGCCCAGATAAGCGGTAACTGCTGGAGGTATCTGAGGTCTCTGTACTGGGGGAAACAACAAACTCAATGTGTGACAAGTAGAATTTGCTTCAGGTTTATAGCTCTTATTATACAATTGCAACATACATTTTAAACCTTCTGGATCTGTATTGTGATCTAGAGGAAAAGGAACTGTTGCTAAATGTGATCTGGCTCCGGCACAAACCAAACAGTTTTCCTTTTTTTGAGTTTTAACCTCAACCATTGTAACCACTCATTTTTTTTTTATTCTTGTTCACCCGTCTCCAAAGCTATGGCATCTTCTATTGTTACATTAGTGAATCTTATAGTTATACTCAGAACTTCTATTTTAGTATGGCCTTCTTCTTTCCCTTCTGAGTCTGCCTTTTCCTGTTGTCTAGTTTTATTAGGTGGTAATACCTCAAGGAAAAATGTTCCTGACACCCATGCTCCCATGGAATACAACCGCTGATCTTCCTTCCTCGGCTCCTTTAATGTTATTAATAGTTGGTTACAGTTCTTACTATGTATGCAGGGGGAGTTGGCCGCTTTTGTGATTATGAGTCTCTCCTTTATTCCACTCTTTTTAGCCCCTGGTTGATTATACCCCCAATCTTGATGCGCTGTAGTCCACAGGGCCTGATCCCATGCTTGACATCCTGCCCTATTCCAGAGCCAGCAGATATATTTATCTGCCCATAGAAGTCCTCTAGCCCCAGTTGTATCCCCACAATCTGCAATCTGACAGAAGTCTACCAGTATAGTGCTAGTTATTCCCTCTATAAAGTTTTAGATTTAATGCTTTTCCTGTTCTTTCCTAATTCAAAGGTTCCTCTACTCTTCCATAATGTATAACCCCTCTTATGGATGCCTCTCCCAGAGTCACCAGTAACCCAAGGATAATTACTGTCCCTTTCATCCTAACCAGCTACAGAGCTCCAGCGGATAGGATAGGGGAATTGGAAGGGGAAGGAGACTTCACCGGTTTGAGACAAGTCCCACCTTGTGTGAGACCTCCCTTTGTAGCCGGATTTTCTGAACCTCTTGTAGCCATCTGGCCCTACTCTGCCTGTAAAACCTTTTTACAATGGGACTGGTGAATCCAGGTAGACCTCTCTGCAATCCTTATCACAGTAGGGGTAGTTAAAAGGACTTTGAAAGGACCATCCCACCTTGGGGAGTACCACTGCTTTTTTCTTATTACCTTTTATTGAGACCCAATCTCCCACATGCACCTTTTCATCTTCTTAAATTGGACCTTCTAGACCAGAACCAAAATCATTAGTATGTCTTTGTATTTACAACCTAGACATGTATTCTGCTGGTGTGTGCTCAGACTGCTCACTAGGTGTTTCATTTGATTGTAAGGGTATCTTATATGGCCTTATCATTTCAAATGGGCTTAAATCTTCTTTTGGGGGTATGATATACATACTGGTCACAGCTACTAGTAGGCAATACATCCAATTATTTTGACCTATTTCTTCCATAGCTTTTCTCAGTTTGCTTTTTAGAATGCCATTATGTCTTTCTACTAATCCAGCTGATTGGGAATGATAGGCACAATGGTATTTCCCTTTAATTCTCATCACTTCTGTCAAATGTTGTATATTTTTTAATTACAAAATGGGGTCCATTATCACTGCAAATCCTTCCAGGGATTCCAAATCTAGGAATAATATCTCTTAGTAATGCTTTGGCTACAGTCTGTGCATCTGCACTTCCTGTCGGGAATATCTCCACCCATTTGGTCAGTTTGCCTGGGTACCAAACAATATTTCTTCCTTTCATATTTGTCTAATTCAATAAAATCCATGCAAATGTGTTGGAATGGATATTGCGGTGTAGGGAACTTCCCTTTCCGTGGTCTTATACCTCCCTGAGCATTGTGCCTTGCACATATAAGACGTTGAGAGCAAAACGTTTTTTGAGTAATTTGTGAATCCATAGGCTGTACATACTTTATTTAACATCTCAGTCATCCCCCTGTTTGACACATGCGTTACTCCATGTGTCAATACTGCTGCATACCTAAATAAAGATTTTGGTAATACCGGTTTCCCTTCAGGTGATGTGTAAATGTCATCAATTATTGTGCAACCCTTTGTTTTCCAATATTGTTTTTCCCCAGGGGGGGCATTTTGCTGCATATCAGTAAGGACTGTATGATCTATCACTATGATTTCCTGATCTGTCATTATTTTATGTGTTTCTTGTGCCGCTATTTTGGCAGCTTCATCTGCCCTTTTATTTCCCTTTGAGATGGGGTCCGTATATTTTGTGTGTGCTTGACATTTACAGATTGCAAGCTGTTTTTGGTAACTGTATTGCATCTAGGAGTTCTAAAATGAAGTCCGTATGTGAAATTGGTTTACCACTGGAGGTGACCATCCCCCTGTTTTTCCATTGTTGTGCAAAAACAGGTACTGTTGAAAAGGCATATTGACTGTCAGTGTATATGGTTACAGATTTTCCTTCTGACAGTATGCATGCTCTTGTCAGTGCTACAAGTTCTGCAACTTGTGCTGAATAATGTTTTGGTTGTGGCCCCGTTTCCAAAATCTCATCCTGTGTCATTACTGCATATCCTGTTGCATTTGTGCCATCTGGATTTTCCTTACTAGAACCATCAACAAAAAGTATCATGTCAGGGTTAGATAATGGTACATCTTTCAGATCACTTTGTGGCAGTACCTTTTCAGCGATGGCAGCAGTGCAGTCATGTTTATACCCGTCAGTAGGAAGTGGTAGTAGTGTGGATGGGTTTATTGTAGTACACCTCTGTATTGTTAAGTGAGGTTGTGTCAAGAGTATTGTCATGCAGGAAAGGTGTCGTGCTGGGTTCAAATGTGATACTTTTTGTTGTAACAGGATAACAGACACTGCACGTGGTACCTTTTCAGTTAGTAAAGTTGAATAAAGACACCAGTCCATCCGGTTCAGCCTGAGTGAGTGTCTAGCCCCTACCCCTGTACACCCACATTGGTCTCCACCCCCAAGGATCCAACGTCCCCATTCATATACCAGGGCCAACACGGGACAGAAGCCAATCAACCCACCTGCATGTCCCCGGAGTGCAGGAGGAAACCAGAGCACCCGGAGGAAATCCACGCAGGCACAGGGAGTACATGCAAACTCCAGGCAGGCAGCGCCATGATTGGGATTCGAACCAGCGACCCCCTTCACTGCTAGGCGAGAGTGCTAACCACTACACCGCTGATGCTACCAGTGCTTGTACACAGGGTGGAAGTACTCTCGTTGCACTGTCTAATTCTGTAGAGTAATCCTTCCTCTAAAACACCTGTGCCTCTTCCTCTATGAGACCCCTCTGGTTCTGCCTCAGCAGTGTACTCTTCTGCATCCTCCTCTCCTTCATCACCTTGCACAAAAACCTTTACTTTCACATTCTTTTTTGCCTTTGTTTTCAAATACTTCTCAGAATGCTTAGCATATTGTAAAACATCTAAAACTGATGCAGTTCGGTAAGTAACCATGTTTTTTTAACAATGTAATCCTTATGATCCTGTTTCAATCCATTTAAAAAAAACAATCTTTAGCTGTTGTTAATATGCACTATACACATCCTCAGCTTCGGGGAGCCCGGAGAACACTCTAAAAATCTCTCGTAATTTATTTAGGTAGTCACTGACACTTTCTTTGTCTTCTTGTACTGTCATATTTATTTTTTTGCCAATCAGTCCGTTGTACCCATCTAAGCTGGCATCTGTTCAATAAGGCAGTCAACCTGTTCCCTAAGTCTGGGCTTTCTGGAGGCAATGGATCCCCCCGTCCCTGTGCATTTTCTGGGGCGCAGGGGTATTCCTCACCGTCCTCCACACCATACCTAATAGGAGGTTTACTTAGTCTCTTGGCTCCTACTGGGGCACCTAGTGCATGAGTTATGGCGTCAGTTAATGTTTCAAGGATCGATCTGTTCATCTCCAGGACTGAACTACTGTCTGGAGAGATTGAGGAAGTGGAGTTGGGGTTTTGTTCAGAGGCGGTTCCTTTGACAGGGGTGGATGTCACAGGGAAGGTGTTACTCTGGGCAGTTACTTGCACCTGAGGGGGAGGACCATTATAAGGAGGTGGTCTCTGGGTATAGCAGATGAGATCATCCTCTTTGTCCACTAGGGACAATTGGGCTTGGCATTTTTCCTTTGTTCTTCCTTCTACCCTAATTCTAGCATGCTGAAGCCAATACTCGCCATTTCCAACCCATACCTTTTTTTTTTGTTTTGTTTTGTTTTTTTGTTTGTTTTTTTTGAACTTTGGGTCCAAATATTTTAAGCTTATCCACAGGGCCCCAAAATAGAACTTTCTTTCTTTTAAATTTTTTTAGTATTCTGATTCAGAACTTTGCCTTTTGACTTTATAAATGTACCCAAATATAAACAGCATTGCATCATTAAGGGCTGGTTCACACTGCAGGCGAGGCGAGGCGACACCGACTCGCCTCGCCGCGACCTCAGCGGCAACTTGCAGATGACTTCTGTATAGAAGTCAATGCAAGTCGCCCCCCAGGTCGCCCAGAAGTAGTACAGGAACCTTTTTTCTGAGTCGGAGCTACTCGAGTCGCTCCTCTCAGAACGGTTCCATTGTACAGAACGGGGGCGACTTGCGAGAGCGAGGCGAGTCGTGTCGCCTCGCCTCGCATCGCCCGCAGTGTGAACCGGCTCTAACACTTCACAGTTGAAAGTCTGTGAATTCTAAAAATAACTCCAATCCAATATAAATATTTACTTTAAGACTATTATTCAGACTTTCTTTCCCACCAAAAGTCCTAATATTTTCACAGATGCACAAATTGACCTCTGTCAGGCAATCTGCATTTTCTTGTTTCCGAGAAACAGCTTCTTGACCATCATAGTAATGAAAACATTCTCAGCCTTTTTTTTTTTTTTTCTTTCTTTTCACATTCATCAAGCCACCTGATAATAATTTCTACAATATTCTATTCACTCCAAAGTGCAATCTACCTTTTCCCAGCTACCCAAACTATAAACAATTTCTGCCACTTGCTTCCTGTAACACCATGGCATGCTAAAATAATAAAGCAACCTGGTGTTGTCAGTGTACCTTCTTTTTCTTTTATGCTAAGTTTCAATATTTACAATATAACCCTTCTGTATTGTCATAGCTAATCAAGGGTTAACTTTTACAACTTCTGGCAGGAGCAATCCTTACATGAGGGGAGGGGGAGGGGGAGTTCAGTGCTTTCCTTTTTTTTTTTTTTTTTATACAGACACACAGATCATGAGAACGTGAAGAATGACTTAGTAAAAAATAAATAAATTGCGGCGCTAACCATAAAAGGCATATACAATCAATAATTGACTAAAAAATATATAAAGTGCAATAAGTGTGAATCACCTCACAAAGTGCAAATTGTGCGATTCAATAAATGCAACTAAAGTAATTACTGCGATAATAAATGTGCTCACATAATATATACATGCCCGAAAAGGAAAAAAAAAAAAATGTAAAATCCAAGGACATTAAAAAAATGTGCAAAAAACAATTTTATAAAACCAAACAAATATGTAAATAATAAATGCTCATTAATTCCAGTTCATGCAAATGCTTTGTGAACAATAAACAAAGTCCATGCATAAAGGTGACTTCCACAGTGTGTACTAATCCAGTGATTCAATTCAGTGCCAAGCCAGTGCACCACCTGTTTCCCCCAGCCTCTCACCTCAAATACTTGATAAAGAAGCACAATTTAAAAGCCAAAGCTATTCCATCCACAATCGTCCAGCAGCTAGTATCCAGCTGAATCTTTCTTTCCCAGGTTCTTCACCTCTCACATAAGTATAGAACAAAAGGACAGGGGGGCTCTCATGTGTAGTATACAGATTAAACGATTTTAATAACAAAAAGTAGCAACTTACAATTAAGTAGACAACAGCGAATAGATGTAATATCGATCCGAACTTCCGGTCTCGGCCGCGACCGGAAGTGGCAAGTGCAACACCACAGCTCCTTCCCTGACGCGTTGCGTCACGATCACATGACTTTTTCAAAGGGTAATGGGAGTGTGGTGTGTACGGAGCTATTTATTCGATCAGCGCCGTCGCCATGGTAATCACGGCGGCGCCGTCGCAGGCCAATGACGAATAACTATCTTAATACTAATAGATTGTAGTAGTGTCTTATTCTAAAAACAACATTCGACATTGCAACAAACTAAATATATTCATATCCTAGACATTCTAGATTACTAAGTAACACATTAAAAAATGACATCTAGTGTTAAAAATATAGATCATAACATCTCACATATACTATTAGATGGAGAGTGACATCTTGTGGTTAAATCGCGAATTTCACTTTTTGTATAATTCTACATGGATAGATTCAAATCTATATAAACATTTAGATAAAAATTGCTAAAAAGCATAAAAAAAGGGTTCTTTAAGAAATCTATAATAATTCTCCTTTAATATATAAAAAAATATAAAATATAATTAAAAAATATTATCAAAAAAAGGTTATCAGAAAAGGAGTAATTCGGAAGAATGACTTATCTTCTTAGAAATACGCAGCACAAACATGTAAACGAACAAAGCAATACAAGAGAAAAAACATCAGCACTCCCCACACTATCGAGAGAATCAAAAAGGTTAAACATGAACAAAGATAAAGTAAACACAGAAGAAAGTTAGCCTTGCGATCTTTTTAGATCACTTAACTAAACAGCGCTTAAACAGTCAGGCATTCAACCTCTGACATTCGGTATACCTCAAATCTTTTTGTTATCTGTCCGGACAGCGGGCGACGTAATTTTTTACCTTAGACAACGTCCCCAAGTGTCTCTACGAGCATTGGACCACCTAGAATATTATAGGATCAATACCAATGTCGGCAATTACAACACATTAAACCGGAAGCAAAGAGAAAGAGGAGAAAAGACTCTTAGAAAGAATTAAGAATAATTTAAATTATCTTACCTCTCAAACACCTGGACTGGATCACACAAGGTTCGGAAACAGACAGTGAAATTCAGATCTTAGGCCCCCGCCCCTTTTTCACCAAATAACATTGAATGGGGGGTCGGTAATATTCAGTGAGCTTCAAAGTCCAATACTCACCGAAGTTTTGTCGGGGCCGTCTGATCTGAAAACCAGCGTGTTGCTTCCGGCTCGAAAGGACCAAAAATGTTAGGAACTTCCCTTGTGATCAGTAAAAACTCCAAGTGTTCTGAGAAGCAGACAATTTATTTCTGATGTGGCCCACAACAGGGAGACATGCTTACAGGACAAGCTGCAGAAAAAAGTCCCAACAAAAGAATATCTCTCTCTCTCTCCTCATACCCTACAAGAATAACACCTCTATGCTTCTATTGGCTGAGGGAACATAAATAACGTTGTCATGGTACAAGATGGTACTTTATTTGCTATTCATGTTCCGTACATTCTTAGGCTATCATATTTAGTTAAATCTAATCATCCTACTTACTATGGAGTTAATTAAGACAAAACAATACAATGAGTTAATACAATAATGTGCTCAGAAGTAAGCTTTTTAACAAATCAGTCTCAGGACTATTGTTTTTCTAATAGTCACACAATAAACATTTAAAACTTTTCTAACAGTGGGGAGGTGGGAGGTTTTCCTGGTTTGGCAGGGCGGCCATTCTGAAAATGGCAGTCCTGCCGAGGCTACTCTACTTATTTCATACCCTCCCTATCGACATTCCCGACTCCTTCTTCAAGCACTTAAATAGAATACAGGGTGCCTTCCTTTGGGCAAAAAAAACCTCGCATAAGTCTCAATTACCTGCAAAGACCTAAATCAAGAGGTGGCATAGGCTTACCCGACTTTAGAAAATACTATTTTGCTTCACATCTCGCCAGAATCATTGACTGGCATTGCCACCGAAAATGTAAAGATTGGGTGAGACTGGAGGAAGCGAGTTCGGATCTAAATGTCCGGTTTTTGCCCTGGACGAGGTACTCTATTCCACTCAGCATTAAAGGAAATCCTATCATCAATACCACACTTAAGATTTTGCACAAGACAGCATCAAAACACATGATTTCTTCTTCCCCATTGCCTTCAAAACAATTATTTTAAAGATTTCACAGACCTTAACCACGAATTAGATCATCACCTTCTGAATCCCTGGACTTATACCCAAATTCGTGATTTCATCTTAAATGGTAAAAACAAAAAGGCCTTTTTCAGGCAACTAACTAATTTCGAACACATTTGTGCTGGGAGGATGCCGACGAAAAAAAAGCACCTCTCTTATGTACAAATGGCTTATCCAGCCGGTGTCGGACTCCCCGGACAGGCATAAACTGATGTGGGAAAACGACCTACAAATATAAATTTCTGAACCCCTTTGGGAGAAAGCAAACATCTTTACTCACAAATGTTCCTTGAGCACCCGCATGCAAGAAACCTCCTATAAATTGCACACCCAATGGTACATAACTCCGATTAAAAAGAAACAATGGTTCCCTGGGGAGTCTGACGCATGCTGGAGATGTGGGGAGGAAGGGGGATCTTTTCTTCATATATGGTGGAACTGCTCTAAAATCCAGCCTTTTTGGGCGCAGGTCATACATTGGACAAAACACATCACAGGGTATGAAGGGGACCTTAATGCTGCTTGGTGCCTCCTCCATGTAACACACCTATCATATAAAGCTTACAAGAAATCTCTCATCAGACATTTGTTGAACGCAGCGAAGAGTTTGATCCCAACACATTGGAACTCTCAAGGTATCCCTTCCATCAAAGATTGGCTTACTAAGATAAACTACATTCAAAGTATGGAAGAGATCGTGGCTATAAAAATCGAAAACACTGACAAGTTCCATCAGATATGGGAACCTTGGTGCTCCTTTACCTCATCCAACACCTACACGACCTTGGTCAAATAAACCTCCGAGATTTAAAACCTGGTTAAACTAAACAGATTAATCGATCCCTGTCCTTCCAATTTCATGCCCCATTCATACATTGTCCCTATGATCCGGGTATCTGGTGGTCTATATCTCTAGTATTAAGTTGTCCTCATGTTTTTTTTATATTAGTATTAATATATCTATTTTGAGATTATTATGATTGTATTAAAATCTGACTCGCATTTATATTGTTGCACATTGTAATATTGCCTAATGTCAAATCTCATATCCATGTACAATGCGCTTTATGTTCATATTACCTACCTGTTATCTTTGTTATTACTTATTTTCATTAATAAAACTATTGTGGAATTTATTTGAAAGTATGCAACATAATGAAGCTTTAGTTATGAGCCTGTCAACATTTTTATAATGCATATCACTGATGGGTCTAGCAAAATAGAATATCAGGCAATGCATACTGTACGTTAGAAGTATCGCTGAGATAAAAGAAATATAAGCCTGAAGACTCATTTTTGAGCATGGCAGAGCATTCTGCAGCTGTGCTCCTCACCCCCATCCTTACGCTTCACTGCAAGGAGTGAGGTGACCCCTCCCTTCAGATCCCTGTGTGAGAGACTGTCTGTAGGGATGTTAATGGTTGAAAGGCTGTGAGATTACTGGTATAATGTGATGTTTGCATGTGTGGGATATACAGGACCGGGTTGATTTAGTTATTCTAGCAGGCTAGAATATTAAAGAAATTTTGCAAGTTGAGAAAACAGTAGTTAGACAATGAAACAGTACAAAAGAGAATATATGTTTAGAATGGATGTTATGAAGAAATATGCAAATGTAAATGAAAGAAAAGGCTGAGAATGTTTTGATTACTTTAAATGTAGCAAAGACCACTCACAGGAAACAATAGAAGAGACGGAGAGTTTTCTGCAGGAAAATTAGTCTCCTGATGAAAGTTGCCGAATAATAGGCAGTGGAAAAAAACCCTACTTAGCAGTAATAAGAAATCTAGTCAGTTTATGTGAAATTAAAGCTGGAGGCGCTTACTGGCCCATCATGGAGAAAAGTCTCCGTGATGCAAGGATTGTCGATGACAATACCTTTAATTCTGGTGTGGAATTCTGTGAGTAGCTGTGCGAGTGGGCGGAGGGCAGACTGGCTGATCAAGCTACAAGTATCCAAGATGTTACTCAAGACAAGACGGAGTCAGTAGGAAAGTTTTACACCGGACTGTCACAAGTTTTTTTCAGATTTGGTATTCATCACCCATAATATGGCACACAGCCAGATGCTGTCTTCAGCCTTTGTGGCAGCCCTCAAGGAGTCCATCCGAAAAGGCCTCACCATGGCCCAACCGGAGTACCATGTGCAGCAGCAACAATATCAAAACTCTGGACATCCCACCTTGGAACACCTGGATCTCCTATGCTAGGAATTGGGCAAGCCTGTGTCACTAACCCATGTCAGGGCAACCTCTTCAAAGAACTCAGAAGGCCCATTAGCGAGGGTTACCCTACCCATTGAGGGACATCCAACCACTTTCCTAAGTGACACAGGTGCAGCCAGAAGCGTGATTAGAGAAAAGGATTTACCTGACCACTCCGACGTTTACAGTATTGACATATCTTGTGTGGGCATAGATGGAACTCCCAGAACTAACCCATTGACCAGCCCCCTCCAAGTTGGAAACTACCCAGACCTTCTGGCTCGATTCTTTGTCTCTTCCACCTGTCCACTCAATCTCTTGGGAGCAGATGTACTGTCCAGACATCAGGCTTCCATTGTCTTCTTTGAAGATGGATCTATTACTATCTCTTCTCCACCGGACATTAAGGACACTTCTGCTATGGTCTACAGGAGCTGAGGATGTAGGACATTTAAAGGTGCCACCAGTCATGGTGCAGTTGAAACTTGGAGCTCCCCTGCCCTGGAAACCCTCTAAAGTTATCCCAATCTACAAATCTATTTTTACAGCATGTCAAAGCCCTTATGTCAAATGGCGCCCTGATACCCTGTACATCTCCACACAGCACACTTCTGTTCCCTGTGAAGAAGAGAACCCCCAAGGCAGAACCAGACATGTACAGAATGGTCCAGGACCTCCGAGCAGATAATGAAGCTACGGTCCGGAAGCCTCCTTACTGATGCAACCCATTTATGATGTCCTGAAGTCTGAGCCCTTCCAAATGTCCTCAGAGGCAATATCCAACTTCAAGGCCCTCAAACAAGTCATTTCATTATGTCCGGTTTTAGGGCTTCCAGACTACGAAAAAACGTTCAAGCTCTTTGTATCCGAACGTCAGGGACATTGCTGCCATACTCAACCAGATCCAGCCAAAAAAATCTGTCCACTGCCAGACATTTGAGACTCCAATGTTCCCTCCTTCTACCGGACAACATTACTCTATTACGTTGTCAAACACTGAACCCTTCAACCCCTTTTCCACTTCCCGATGGGGGAATAGAGGAGCCACCCCATGACTGTTTTCAATTAATGCATCTGGAAACCACACATATTCCCAATGTGAGTGAAATGCCCCTGCATAAATTCAGGTCTAACACGGTTCTACAAGCTGAAGCCTTACCACCGGGGATGTCTGCACAGGAGACAGAGCTGCAAGCACTCACTATAGCATATAAACTGGCAGAGGGAAAAAGAGCCAACATTCATACAGACTCAAGATATGCTTTTAGTGTTGGCCATGACTTTGGTGTTATCTGGAAGGCCAGAAGATTCCTGACAGCTGCAGGAGCACTTGTGAAACACAGTCCAGCTATCAATGACCTGATGGACGCCTTACTTCTCCCAACCCAAGTGGCTAATTTGAAAGTAAAAGCACATGGCAAACTGAATTTGAAGGAAGCCGGAGGCAATCATCTAGCAGATTCAACTGCCAAACAGGCAGCCAGCGGTCCACGAGAAGTGGAAAGTAGAGTGGAAAAAGAAGACCACCCGTGCTTTCCCTACAGACTGTCCCAGTGGACAGAGTTTATCTGAAAAAACTACAAGAAGCAGCAAGTCCGGATGAGAAGGAAAGCTGGAAGCAGAGGGGAGCAACCCTCAAGGATGGACTATTCGAGTGCAACAAGAAGCCTTGTCTACCCAGGAATATGTACTCGGGTGTGGTACAATGGGCACATGGAGCTGCCCATCTGTCAAAGACAAAGCCCTTGTACCCTTTCCAGCGGATACAAATTGACCACATCCAAATGCCAAAGATTGGATGATTTGAGTACACCTTAGTAGTTTCACACAGCCTACCACCCCCAAAGTACCGGGAAGGTAGAAAGAATGAATGACACAATAAAGACTTGAATGTTAAAAATGGCCCAAGAGACTGGTATGCATTGGCTGGACAGCCTGCCCATTGCCCTGTTAAGCATCAGATACACACCAAGGGGAGAACACTCCCCTACCCCCTTATGACATTTTGTTTGATTTAGCCCCTAGACTTGGTTGTTATTTTCCACAGTTATAACTGCAGTATGATGTGTTGACTAATTATGTAACCGCATTATCACGAGAATTAACCCGAATACGTGCCCAGGTGTTTTCTTCCATTCCAGATCCTGAATTAGATACAGGAACACACCAACTACTACCTGGAGATTGGGTGCTGGTAAAGACATTTGTGGGAAAAAGGTCTCTTGAACCCAGATATGATGGTCCCTTCCGGGTGCTGCTGATCACAAGCAAATCTGTAAAGTTGGCTGGGAAAAACACTTGAATCCACCCCTTCCACTGTAAGAAAGTTCCCAGTCCGGAGGACAAGAGATTGACTGCACCATGATGTCTGCATTGTATATCCTTTTTCTGTTAAATCTGGTGAGGGCCCAACAGGTGGCTATCACTAAGAGGAGTGCTCCTGAGGGAAGTTTTCACCCACATGTGTATGTAGATGCCATAGGGGTCCCAAATGAATTTAAAGCCCGAGACCAAGTTAAGGCAGGTTTTGAGTCTTCGATTCCCATAATCACTGTCAACCAAAATGTAGACTGGATAAATTACATATATTACAACCAGCAGTGGTTTGTAAATTACACTAGAGATGCCCCGCAGGGGATTGCTGACCAATTAGCACCCACATCTTACATGACATTTCAGAATAGGATGGCCTTGGACATGATTTTAGCGGAGAAGGGGGGTTGTTTGTAAAATAATAGAAGGTACAGGGACATGCTATACATACATACCTGACAACACCGGTCCAAATGGTAAGGTCACCCTGGCCAAAAAATGTTGGAAAGCCTATCAGTAGAGCTGAAGAAGAATTTGGGTATAGATCAGCCAAGGGACCAGTGGTTTGGGTAGTTGGCAGAAGACCTTGGCTCGGATAGGTACTGTAATACTAGTTATTCTGGTCTTTCTAGCTACTATAGTATGTTGTGTTATTCCATGTGTAAAGAAATTCCTAGGCAAAACAGTTGACCAAGCGACCCCAGTGATGATGCAGCAGGACGCAGAAGATGAGGACTATGAAAAGCCCTATGCCCCATTACAGTCCCTCCCCATATCTATAAATTATAAGATCATTCAGCCATAGGGATAGCATCTGACTTCCACATGTGCAAAGACTGTGGCAAGGGGGGTGATGGGTTAGCCATCAACCGTCTAACGTACAGCAAGAAAAAAGTTCCAAGGCACATGAGGACAGATGAGTTAGACCACCTACTAGGGACAGAATAGGAAATAGACATTTCAAGGGGAGACTGTTATGGATTGTTTAATACTTTGATTAAATGACTATTTTCTATTATGTCAAGATATATGCTGAATCTCCTTACTCAAAATGCCTCACCTAGAGACCCCCCTCCCATCGGAGAGAGTCCAGGAGTCCACAAGCCATCAGCAGAAAACCTGGATGAAACTGGCCAGGACCCCTTAGATAAGGGTCCTCCAATCTCTGCTTGACAGCACAGAATACACCTGAGATGATGCTTTGCAAACAATGAGTCGTCTTCTACTATAAAAGGGGGCTATATGCCCAGAGCAATAAAAGGAAGTTTTTCACTGAACAGTGTGTGTCAGCGTACTCCTAAACATGCATGCATGGACATTTGAATTAGACCAGGTGCAGATAACTCGGCCAGAGATTTGTCTGGGATCCAAAACAGCTTGGCAGCTCAACGTGCGGCTCTCGGGTTGCGAACCGGAGGAACAGCCGACCAAGAGGCCACTGAGGAGGAATCGCCACGGGAGGGACAGAGACTGATCAACTCTGAAAATACAGTAAGATATCACATTCCTATCTTGCTAGTATATCCCATTCCCGTGTGGGTCTGTCTCTGTGTCCGTGTCGGCTGCCGAAGGTCGCCAAAAGACAGGTAATACTTGCCCGAGGTCCATTATATGAACCTGTATTCCGATTATCTGCAGCCTGTAAGAACATTGTGTTGTTGTATTATACGAGTCTGTGTTGTTGTGTTGTATGAGTCTGAAGATGCATCAGGGGAGACCCAGGTGGCAGTCGAGCATTGTAGACAAAACCTCTCTCTGTCTTACTATCTTTTTTGTCCTCGTTAACTTGAGATTGGGATATAGTCTGAACCGGTACCAGGTGACGAATAGAGGAATTGCCAGACCCTTTCAGAATCCAAGGCAACCTCGTGACCCGTCTAAAATCCTAAGCAGACACATAAATATCTCAGTCATCAAGACAGAAAATAATGGGGCAGAAATTGGTTAAGCCAGAGAAAGGGAAACACGAGAGAGAGAGGGAGGAATTATGTTAAGAAAGCAAAAAAATTAGCGAAGATTTGTAGCATCACCATTCCTCCAGGGGGTAGATTGCAGCCGGAGGAATGGTGAAAATACTGCAGGAAAAATGAGAGGTGTTACCTGACAATGGTTTACTGAAAACTGCAGAAGCCTAGTATAATGTGTGCAATATTGGAATTTATTTGAGGGGGGCGTGGCCGGACGTGCAACTGAGCAGACGTGTGGATACAGAGCTCCTCACCACCGTGCCCAATCCACAGCCATCCGCAGCCCCAAACGGCTTAATCCAACCACCGCAGGTACCGGGAGGCTGCTGAACAGCTACGGGAGGTATCCGCGGGGAAATGTATGCATTTTACCGCGATCGCGTGGTCCGGACCTACATCGCGGCCCGCCACCATCTTGCGGCCTCTCCAGGAGTAGCAGCGGAGGTACGGGAGACAGGGCAGAGCTGCGACCAACCTGGGGGGCCTCCGCGGGACTTGGGCAGCCACCAGGAGCCTTCGCGCACCCCGGACCCTGCTAGAATCACGCCGCAGAGGATGGCGGACGGCCGCCATTTTGACTAGGCCTAAAGCCCTGACTCCCAGGGGCATGACTGGGCACGCAGGAGAGATGGCTGCTTAAAGACGGAGCTCCGGCGGGGAAAGACTGCTCACACAGCAAGGCGATCACTCACCAACATCATGGGCAAAGCATCTAAGGGGGCACACTACAATCACCCCCGAACTCCGGGACCCTCTAAACCAAAACAGATTCCGGGGATATTCTTGTCGCAAGGGCAGGGAAGGAGAGGGCCCGAGGAAGACAAGATGGCCTGCTCTGACACGAGGGAGGAGGAAGAGGACTTTGAATCCGCCTCACTAACGAACTCCGAGGACACGGTAAGAGACACCTCACCTATAGACCAACCACTCACTCATGCTGCCATGATGGACATAGCTGCTGACATAAAGACATCGCTGTCCACAGCCATTACTGACTTGAAAGCTGATATTCTTATGCTCACAGAGCAGATGGCTGCGGGAGAAAGAGCAGGCAGGCAAAGAGACAGAGCCATCCAGAGACTGGAGGAAATTTCCCTCACACATTCACAACACATGATTAATGTGAATAGGCACTTAGAGGATTTGGATAATAGGGGCAGAAGATGCAACATTAGAGTCAGAGGCATTCCTGAATCTGTGCCCGCAGAACAGATCAGACCTGTCCTATGTTCAATCTTTAACAGGCTCATGGATAGACCGCAGGAATCTCCCATAGATTTCGATAGGGCACACAGAGCACTGAGACCTAGAGCACAGGATCCAGCACCGCCCCGTGATATCATCTGCTGCCTTTCCAGCTACACACTGAAAGAGGAAATTCTGCAGAAAGCGAGGCAAAATGATCAAATAACTTTCAATGAGTCCAACATACAACTGTTCCAAGATCTATCGCCTATCACCCTAAGGAACAGAAGAGCAATCAAGCCTCTCTTGGAAGCCCTTAGGGAGAAGAGAATTCAATATAAGTGGAGATTTCCCTTTGCATTACAAGTCTCTTACAATGGTAAACAATTCCTCCTGCGCACTCCAGAAGACTTTCCTGGTTTTTGCGATAATATCCAGATGGATCTGATAGAACTGCCAGAGTGGTATCAAGAATTCCGACTACCCCCAATGGTGCCTAATTCCTCCTCCCCTTCTCGCTTGCCAATATGTAAGTTGCCCTTCGCCAAAGGAACAAGTGGGAAGAAACAAAAGCTGTTTGAAAACTACCATCCAGCTACCCCTCCACTTAAATCCAGCAGACTGAAAGATAACCGTTAAATACATGTACCTTACAGCAGGATATTAAAATTTGTTTTCATTAACTTCCACAACATGCTGAACAAGTGACCACTTACACCCTCCAAGAAATATTTTTTGTTCCTTTTTTCTTGCTGCACCTTTTTCCACAGCTATTTCTTTTTTCTCTTTTTTTTTTTTCTTTTACCACTAGATGGCACTAATACCCAGTTCAGCACACTGTGGCGCGCTGATAAAACTCTCTAAATGATTTTCTACAGAGACTTTGTTCTGGTCAGCCCGATGACTGCACTTCATTTGTTTTACCTCATTCCACAGGTAGAACACAGGCCTACGGATCTGCGGAATGAGGAGAGACCCTACAGTCTAACCAAACATTAACGCTTGCTAGGCTGGTATACAAAAGAAGAAGTGAAAGACCAGACTGACTGAAAGTTTTCTTTCTTTGGGTTTTTTTTTTCTCTGTTTGGCGGACCAAGATTTGCTACAATGATATCTGCTGGCTGTTGAGGTAATTTAACTCTCGAGAATCAGTGACACTCATACACCAATTTTGGTGTTTTGACTATCTGTTCTCGTATATTTCTCAAAGCTGCGACGAGCTTTATTGTTCACCCCTCACAATCTACCATCACGGACTCAGTCCTAGACTCACCTCCTCAGTTCTAGACTGCTCAGTTGAACTGAACCTGACAATTTCTGATCTCTAGATCTGGGGAGTAAATGAAAAGTTCTCATAACCACTGGTCTTACCATTTTTTTTTTCTCCTCAACAGCTACCCTCCAGTAGAAACTCTATCATCTAAGCATACTTAGCCTCTAATCCTGGTTTGATAGTTATGCTGTCTAAGAGTACTATCTGATGATATTTTAATAAGCTTACAGGTTTTGAGGGGGAAAGAAAAGAGAGAAAGGAAGGTTGGGACAACCATATTAACCACTTATCTGAATAATTTTATTATTTTACCCCTTCTTATAAAGTTCATGAGCCTTATTGCCTCAAATTTCTTATTAATACTCCATCACATTGCCTAAGTATCAGATGCCAATTAAAGCTTTGGCACATAACATGTTGCCCGAGAAAGTCCAGCAGGTGCTAGGAACATGATCCCATCCACCTGAGACTTAACGTACCCAAGGGTGTTTTTACTCTGCTGGTTGTATACCAAAACCCCTCTAGGATCACTACAATATACTCCAAGAACTTCTCAAACTTATATCCCTATATCACAGAGTTAAGTGGTCATCTTATATTAGGGTTGTCTCAACATTCATGGAAGTTCTCTATTCACATATCCTGCTATGTTATTACATTTTTACCTTACCTTATGCTATTTTTCAAAGTTATAGGTTATAATTCATGTCTTGGTTATAAATGTCGCCACGGCCCCAAGGCTTCTACACTTTGATACGCCGACAGGTCCCACAAGACTTGTTGAGGGTGTCGGAGCCGGAAGGTTATACTTCTGTTTAGGTTAATTATAATTATTGATCGCTCGATACACCACCACAGTCTGTTTCTTGGTGAGCAGTCTTTCCCCCCTATTTCCCTAACTCCGTCTACTTTACTTAGACTTTTGACAGGTTTTTAATTCACCGTCTGTTCGGTGCTAATCTATCCACTAACCCCCCAATTTACACTTTAAACATAATAGGATATCTTATTGCCTAACCTTATTCCCACATTCAGTCACAGAGGAGTCTTTCTCATTGTGACAGAATATTAACAGTTCCCTTATCCTCCCCCCCATTTTTCCCCCTTCCCCCCCCCCCCCTTTTTTTTTTTTTTCTAGCGATCAGTCATAGGCATCTCACATTATGGCATTTCAAGGCCTAGGACCAGCTCCCACAATCATCTCACATAATGTGAACGGCCTAAATACGCCTAAAAAAAGAAACAAATTACTTACTGAACTCAAAAAAGCTAGACCACAAATTGTCTTTATTCAAGAAACCCATTTCAAGGGACACCAGATACCCAGACTAACAAATAATTTTTTCTCAGAAGCCTTTCACGCCACGAACCCACATGCTAAGACAAAAGGAGTCTCGATCCTCCTTAGCAGGGAGTCTTCTTTTGTTGCTCAACACCAATTAATAGACCCAGATGGCAGATACATTTTCCTGAAAGGTTCCATACATGGCAAACCAATCACACTAGCCAATGTATATTTTCCAAATACGTCCCATGTCTCTTTTTGCCAGCGGATTATTGACGAATTGAAAAGTTTTGCAGAGGGCTGCATCATCTTGGGCGGAGATTTTAACATCCATCTAGAACCAACACTAGATGCTTCCTCAGGCAAAACATGCATAGCTTATTCTATCCTCAAAAAAATTAAGGCCCTACTTAAATCCCTGACTCTCCTAGACACATGGCATTTACTACACCCTTCGGTTAAGGACTTTACTTTTTTTTCAAACGCACATAAACGCTATTCACGAATTGACCTTCTTTTCATCACCCAAAGGGACTTGCAAGACCTTCAGAAAGCAGAAATAGGATCTATCAATCTATCTGACCATGCACCCATTTCCATCAAACTACAAACGAACATTAATCACAAACGCACATTCTGCTGGAGATTAAATGCCTCCCTTTTAACAGATCCCGTCATTTACACACAAATACATGCAACCCTTACCGATTATTTTGCCTTGAATAACACACCTGACATGTCCCCTCTAACGATATGGGAGGCGCACAAAAGTGTGGTCAGAGGTGAACTAATCAAATGGGGCGCTAGGAAGAAAAGAGAAAGAGAAGAAAATGCAAACAAGCTACTACAGAAAATTACATTACTAGAACTCGCGCATAAACACTCTTTAGCCCAAGCCCACCTACAGGAGTTAATGGGGTCTAGACAGGAATTGCAGGAACTCCTAGATATTAGAACCAGGAAACTATTATTTTTCCAAAAGGCCATTTACTATGATCAAGGGGACAAAAGCGGCAGATTACTAGCCAGGGCGTTAAAAGACTCTATTCTATCCAAAAATATCCATGGGATACGGTCCACGGACGGGAAAATAACACACGACTCTTCCAAAATAGCCAATCTATTTCACTCTTACTACTCATCCTTGTATAACATTCAACCCCCTAATAAGTTACCAACAAACCTCAGGGATAAGGAACAGGCCTTCTCCAATTATCTGTCCAACTGTAACATGCCCGTTCTGTCACAAATAGACACAGACTCTATTGACAACCCCATTTCCCCGTCCGAAATAACAAAAGCCATTAAAGAAATGGCCTCAGGGAAAAGCCCGGGACCCGACGGTCTCACCTCCCAATACTTTAAGTCCTTTACAGATATCTTGACTGAACCCCTAACTAGAGCCCTAAATGCTTTCTCATCAGGACATCAAGCCTCCTCTGAATTTCTTATGGCCCACATAACGGTCCTACCAAAACCCAATAAAGATCCCACCGATTGCTCAAATTATAGACCCATCTCGCTCCTCAACCTAGACCTAAAAATCCTAGCGAAGATCATAGCGAACAGACTTAGACCCATGTTGGAGAAGCTCATTGGCCCTGAACAAGTTGGTTTCATGCCGAATCGCGAAGCGAAAGATAATACCACCAAAACCCTTAATTTAATCTATAGAGCGGCGCGAGATAAGGTCCAAGGTCTTCTGTTGTCTACTGACGCAGAGAAGGCCTTCGATCGAGTCGCTTGGGACTACATGTTTCGAGTATGCGAACACGTGGGATTCGGCACCAATTTGATGAAATGGATAAGGGCTATTTATGCTAACCTGAATGCTAAAATCAAAGTAAATGGGACTCTCTCCAACATGGTGAAAATTCATAATGGAACGAGACAGGGATGCCCCCTCTCGCCACTACTATTTATACTTTCCATTAAACCACTCATCAGAACTATAAATCTTCAAACAGACATAAGAGGTCTTATAATTTCCAGACGAGAGTACAAGGTAGCAGCGTATGCTGATGATTTGCTCTTTTACATAACTCAGCCCCACATCTCAATCCCAAACCTCATTAAGGCCTTTCGAGAATTCCATCTTCTATCAAATTTCAAGATCAACCACAAAAAATGTGAAGCCCTGGGACTTAACCTCTCTCAAGAAACCGAACGGTTGACGAGATCCAATTGCCCTTTTAAATGGGAAATTAATTCCCTACAATACCTAGGAGTGCATGTCTCCTCAAAATTGGACTCACTATACACACTAAATTTCATACCACTGCTTAAGAGAATCGAAGCTGATCTTGGGAGGTGGGAGGTTTTCCTGGTTTGCCAGGGCGGCCATTCTAAAAATGGCAGTCCTGCCGAGGCTACTCTACTTATTTCATACCCTCCCTATCGACATTCCCGACTCCTTCTTCAAGCACTTAAATAGAATACAGGGTGCCTTCCTTTGGGCAAAAAAAAAAACCTCGCATAAGTCTCAATTACCTGCAAAGACCTAAATCAAGAGGTGGCATAGGCTTACCCGACTTTAGAAAATACTATTTTGCTTCACATCTCGCCAGAATCATTGACTGGCATTGCCACCGAAAATGTAAAGATTGGGTGAGACTGGAGGAAGCGAGTTCGGATCTAAATGTCCGGTTTTTGCCCTGGACGAGGTACTCTATTCCACTCAGCATTAAAGGAAATCCTATCATCAATACCACACTTAAGATTTTCCACAAGACAGCATCAAAACACATGATTTCTTCAGTCCCCGGCCCCCTCACGTCTCTGGTCAACAACCCTGATTTTATCCCGGGTTTAAAAAATAAAAAACTCTTTAGAGAATTTCCCAATGAACCTTTAACAGTATCCCATTGCCTTCAAAACAATTATTTTAAAGATTTCACAGACCTTAACCACGATTTAGATCATCACCTTCTGAATCCCTGGACTTATACCCAAATTCGTGATTTCATCTTAAATGGTAAAAACAAAAAGGCCTTTTTCAGGCAACTAACTAATTTCGAACACATTTGTGCTGGGAGGATGCAGACGAAAAAAAGCACCTCTCTTATGTACAAATGGCTTATCCAGCCGGTGTCGGACTCCCCGGACAGGCATAAACTGATGTGGGAAAACGACCTACAAATACAAATTTCTGAACCCCTTTGGGAGAAAGCAAACATCTTTACTCACAAATGTTCCTTGAGCACCCGCATGCAAGAAACCTCCTATAAATTGCACACCCAATGGTTCATAACTCCGATTAAAAAGAAACAATGGTTCCCTGGGGAGTCTGACGCATGCTGGAGATGTGGGGAGGAAGTGGGATCTTTCCTTCATATATCGTGGAACTGCTCTAAAATCCAGCCTTTTTGGGCGCAGGTCATACATTGGACAAAACACATCACAGGGTATGAAGGGGACCTCAATGCTGCTTGGTGCCTCCTCCATGTAACAACCTATCATATAAAGCTTACAAGAAATCTCTCATCAGACATTTGTTGAACGCAGCGAAGAGTTTGATCTCAACACATTGGAACTCTCAAGGTATCCCTTCCATCAAAGATTGGCTTACTAAGATAAACTATATTCAAAGTATGGAAGAGATCGTGGCTATAAAACACTGACAAGTTCCATCAGATATGGGAACCTTGGTGCTCCTTTACCTCATCCAACACCTACACGACCTTGGTCAAATAAACCTCCGAGATTTAAAACTTGGTTAAACTATACAGATTAATCGATCCCTGTCCTTCCAATTTCATGCCCCATTCATACATTGTCCCTATGATCCGGGTATCTGGTGGTCTATATCTCTAGTATTAAGTTGTCCTCATGTTTTTTTTATATTAGTATTAATATATCTATTTCGAGGTTATTATGATTGTATTAAAATCTGACTCGCATTTATATTGTTGCACATTGTAATATTGCCTAATGTCAAATCTCATATCCATATTCAATGCGCTTTATGTTCATATTACCTACCTGTTATCTTTGTTATTACTTATTTTCATTAATAAAACTATTGTGGAATTTATTTGAAAGTATGCAACATGATGAAGCTTTAGTTATGAGCCTGTCAACATTTTTATAATGCATATCACTGATGGGTCTAGCAAAATAGAATATCAGGCAATGCATACTGTACGTTAGAAGTATCGCTGAGATAAAAGAAATATAAGCCTGAAGACTCATTTTTGAGCATGGCAGAGCATTCTGCAGCTGTGCTCCTCACCCCCATCCTTATGCTTCACTGCAAGGAGTGAGGTGACCCCTCCCTTCAGATCCCTGTGTGAGAGACTGTCTGTAGGGATGTTAATGGTTGAAAGGCTGTGAGATTACTGGTATAATGTGATGTTTGCATGTGTGGGATATACAGGACCGGGTTGATTTAGTTATTCTAGCAGGCTAGAATATTAAAGGAATTTTGCAAGTTGAGAAAACAGTAGTTAGACAATGAAACAGTACAAAAGAGAATATATGTTTAGAATGGATGTTATGAAGAAATATGCAAATGTAAATGAAAGAAAAGGCTGAAAATGTTTTGATTACTTTAAATGTAGCAAAGACCACTCACAGGAAACAATAGAAGAGATGGAGAGTTTTCTGCATCACGGAGAAAAGTCTCCGCGATGCAAGGATTGTCAATGACAATACCTTTAATTCTGGTGTGGAATTCTGTGAGTAGCTGTGCGAGTGGGCGGAGGGCAGACTGGCTGATCAAGCTACAAGTATCCAAGATGTTACTCAAGACAAATCGGAGTCAGTAAAAAAGTTTTACACCGGACTGTCACAAGTTTTTTTCAGATTTGGTATTCATCACCCATAATATGGCACACAGCCAGATGCTGTCTTCAGCCTTTGTGGCAGCCCTCAAGGAGTCAATCCGAAAAGGCCTCACCATGGCCCAACCGGAGTACCATGTGCAGCAGCAACAATATCAAAACTCTGGACATCCCACCTTGGAACACCTGGATCTCCTATGCTAGGAATTGGGCAAGCCTGTGTCACTAACCCATGTCAGGGCAACCTCTTCAAAGAACTCAGAAGGCCCATTAGCGAGGGTTACCCTACCCATTGAGGGACATCCAACCGCTTTCCTAAGTGACACAGGTGCAGCCAGAAGCGTGATTAGAGAAAAGGATTTACCTGACCACTCCTACGTTTACAGTATTGACATATCTTGTGTGGGCATAGATGGAACTCCCAGAACTAACCCATTGACCAGCCCCCTACAAGTTGGAAACTACCCAGACCTTCTGGCTCGATTCTTTGTCTCTTCCACCTGTCCACTCAATCTCTTGGGGGCAGATGTACTGTCCAGACATCAGGCTTCCATTGTCTTCTTTGAAGATGGATCTATTACTATCTCTTCTCCACTGGACATTAAGGACACTTCTGCTATGGTCTACAGGAGCTGAGGATGTAGGACATTTAAAGGTGCCACCAGTCATGGTGCAGTTGAAACTTGGAGTTCCCCTGCCCTGGAAACCCTCTAAAGTTATCCCAATCTACAAATCTATTTTTACAGCATGTCAAAGCCCTTATGTCAAATGGCGCCCTGATACCCTGTACATCTCCATACAGCACACTTCTGTTCCCTGTGAAGAAGAGAACCCCCAAGGCAGAACCAGACATGTACAGAATGGTCCAGGACCTCCGAGCAGATAATGAAGCTACAGTCCGGAAGCCTCCTTACTGATGCAACCCATTTATGATGTCCTGAAGTCTGAGCCCTTCCAAATGTCCTCAGAGGCAATATCCAACTTCAAGGCCCTTAAACAAGTCATTTCATTATGTCCGGTTTTAGGGCTTCCAGACTACGAAAAAATGTTCAAGCTCTTTGTATCCGAACGTCTGGGACATTGCTGCCATACTCAACCAGATCCAGCCAAAAAAATCTGTCCACTGCCAGACATTTGAGACTCCAATGTTCCCTCCTTCTACCGGACAACATTACTCTATTACGTTGTCAAACACTGAACCCTTCAACCCTTTTTCCACTTCCCGAGGGGGGAATAGAGGAGCCACCCCATGACTGTTTTCAATTAATGCATCTGGAAACCACACATATTCCCAATGTGAGTGAAATACCCCTGCATAAATTCAGGTCTAACACGGTTCTACAAGCTGAAGTCTTACCACCGGGGATGTCTGCACAGGAGACAGAGCTGCAAGCACTCACTATAGCATATAAACTGGCAGAGGGAAAAAGAGCCAACATTCATACAGACTCAAGATATGCTTTTAGCGTTGCCCATGACTTTGGTGTTATCTGGAAGGCCAGAGGATTCCTGACAGCTGCAGGAGCACTTGTGAAACACAGTCCAGCTATCAATGACCTGATGGACGCCTTACTTCTCCCAACCCAAGTGGCTAATTAGAAAGTAAAAGCACATGGCAAACTGAACTCGAAGGAAGCCAGAGGCAATCATCTAGCAGATTCAACTGCCAAACAGGCAGCCAGCGGTCCACGAGAAGTGGAAAGTAGAGTGGAAAAAGACCACCCCGTGCTTTCCCTACAGACTGTCCCAGTGGACATAGTTTATCTGAAAGAACTACAAGAAGCAGCAAGTCCGGATGAGAAGGAAAGCTGGAAGCAGAGGGGAGCAACCCTCAAGGATGGACTATTCGAGTGCAACAAGAAGCCTTGTCTACCCAGGAATATGTACTCGGGTGTGGTACAATGGGCACATGGAGCTGCCCATCTGTCAAAGACTCTTATGAATGTAGCTTCAGGAATCACTCCACTGACTAGCAATGTCTGTAAGTCATGCACCATTTGTGCAAAGTGTAACCCGGGATGCACAGAGAGGATGCCGCAGAAACACCTGGCAAAGCCCTTGTACCCTTTCCAGCGGATACAAATTGACCACATCCAAATGCCAAAGATTGAATGATTTGAGTACACCTTAGTAGTTTCACACAGCCTACCACCCCCAGAGTACCGGGAAGGTAGAAAGAATGAATGACACAATAAAGACTTGAATGTTAAAAATGGCCCAAGAGACTGGTATGCATTGGCTAGACAGCCTGCCCATTGCCCTGTTCAGCATCAGATACACACCAAGGGGAGAACACTCCCCTACCCCCTTATGAGATTTTGTTTGATTTAGCCCCTAGACTTGGTTGTTATTTTCCACAGTTATAACTGCAGTATGATGTGTTGACTAATTATGTAACCGCATTATCACGAGAATTAACCCGAATACGTGCCCAGGTGTTTTCTTCCATTCCAGATCCTGAATTAGATACAGGAACACACCAACTACTACCTGGAGATTGGGTGCTGGTAAAGACATTTGTGGGAAAAAGGTCTCTTGAACCCAGATATGATGGTCCCTTCCGGGTGCTGCTGACCACAAGCAAATCTGTAAAGTTGGCTGGGAAAAACACTTGAATCTACCCCTTCCACTGTAAGAAAGTCCCAAGTCCGGAGGACAAAACATTGACTGCACCATGATGTCTGCATTGTATATCCTTTTTCTGTTAAATCTGGTGAGGGCCCAACAGGTGGCTATCACTAAGAGGAGTGCTCCTGAGGGAAGTTTTCACCCACATGTGTATATAGATGCCATAGGGGTCCCAAATGAATTTAAAGCCCGAGACCAAGTTAAGGCAGGTTTTGAGTCTTCGATTCCCATAATCACTGTCAACAAAAATGTAGACTGGATAAATGACATATATTACAACCAGCAGTGGTTTGTAAATTACACTAGAGATGCCCCGCAGGGGATTTCTGACCAATTAGCACCCACAACTTACATGACATTTCAGAATAGGATGGCCTTGGACATGATTTTAGCGGAGAAGGGGGGTTGTTTGTAAAATAATAGAAGGTACAGGGACATGCTATACATACATACCTGACCACACCGGTCCAAATGGTAAGGTCACCCTGGCCATAAAATGTTGGAAAGCCTATCAGTAGAGCTGAAGAAGAATTTGGGTATAGATCAGCCAAGGGACCAGTGGTTTGGGTGGTTGGCAGAAGACCTTGGCTCGGATAGGTACTGTAATACTAGTTATTCTGGTCTTTCTAGCTACTATAGTATGTTGTGTTATTCCATGTGTAAAGAAATTCCTAGGCAAAACAGTTGACCAAGCGACCCCAGTGATGATGCAGCAGGACGCAGAAGATGAGGACTATGAAAAGCCCTATGCCCCATTACAGTCCCTCTCCATATATATAAATTATAAGATCATTCAGCCATAGGGATAGCATCTGACTTCCACATGTGCAAAGACTGTGGCAAGGGGGGTGATGGGTTAGCCATCAACCGTCTAACGTACAGCAAGAAAAAAGTTCCAAGGCACATGAGGACAGATGAGTTAGACCACCTACTAGGGACAGAATAGGAAATAGACATTTCAAGGGGGGACTGTTATGGATTGTTTAATACTTTGATTAAATTACTATTTTCTATTATGTCAAGATATATGCTGAATCTCCTTACTCAAAATGCCTCACCTAGAGACCCCCCTCCCATCGGAGGGAGTCCACAAGCCATCAGCAGAAAACCTGGATGAAACTGGCCAGGACCCCTTAGATAAGGGTCCTCCAATCTCTGCTTGACAGCACAGAATACACCTGAGATGATGCTTTGCAAACAATGAGTCGTCTTCTACTATAAAAGGGGCTATATGCCCAGAGCAATAAAAGGAAGTTTTTCACTGAACAGTGTGTGTCAGCGTACTCCTTCTAAACATGCATGCATGGACATTTGAATTAGACCAGGTGCAGATAACTCGGCCACAGATTTGTCTGGGATCCAAAACAATGTGGCGGTGTATTTCTCGGAGGAAAAGGGGTGTGATGAGGAGTATTGATGGGAGGTTCTCTGTCGCTCTTCAGGTGTCAGTGCTCTTCGCTGAGGTGGTGGTGTTTTTTTCGGAGGGGTGTGATGAGGAGTATTGATGGGAGGTTCTCTGTCGCTCTTCAGGTGTCAGTGCTCTTCGATGATGTGGCTGTGTATTTCTCGGAGGAAAAGGGATGTGATGAGGAGTATTGATGGGAGGTTCTCTGTCGCTCTTCAGGTGCCAGTGCTCTTCGCTGAGGTGACGGTGTATTTTTTGAAGGGGGAGGGGTGTGATGAGGAGTATTGATGGGAGGTTCTCTGTCGCTCTTCAGGTGTCGGTGCTCTTTGATGATGTGGCGGTGTATTTCTCGGAGGAAAAGGGGTGTAGTCTAGAGGAGTTTTGATGGAGGTTCTCTGTCGCTCTTCAGGTGTCGGTGCTCTTCGATGAGGTGGTGGTGTATTTCTCGGAGGAGGAGGGGTGTAGTCTGGAGGAGTATTGATGGGAGGTTCTCTGTCGCTCTTCAGGTGTCGGTACTCTTCGATGAGGTGGGGGTGTATTTCTCGGAGGGGGAGGGGTGTGATGAGGAGTATTGATGGGAGGTTCTCTGTCGCTCTTCAGGTGTCGGTGCTCTTCGATGAGGTGGGGGTGTATTTCTCGGAGGGGGAGGGGTGTGACGAGGAGTATTGATGGGAGGTTCTCTGTCGCTCTTCAGGTGTCGGTGCTCTTTGATGATGTGGCGATGTATTTCTCGGAGGAGGAGGGGTATAGTCTGGAAGAGTATTGATGGAGGTTCTCTGTCGCTCTTCAGGTGTCGGTGCTCTTTGATGAGGTGGGGTGTATTTCTCGGAGGAGGAGGAGTTTAGTCTGGAGGAGTATTGATGGGAGGTTCTCTGTTGCTCTTCAGGTGTCTGTGCTCTTGGATGAGGTGGGGGTGTATTTCTCTGAGGAGTAGTGGTGTAGTCTGGAGGAGTATTGATGGAGGTTCTCTGTCGCTCTTCAGGTGTCCGTGCTCTTCGATTAATTAGGGTGTATTTCTCAGAGGAGGAGGGGTTTAGTCTGGAAGAGTATTGATGGGAGGTTCTCTGTCGCTCTTCAGGTGTCGGTGTTCTTTGATGAGGTGGGGGTGTATTTCTCGGAGGAGGAGTGGTGTAGTCTGGAGCAGTATTGATGGAAGGTTCTCTGTCGCTCTTCAGGTGCCGGTGCTCTTCGATGAAATGGCGGTGTATGTCTCGGAGGGGGAAGAGCGTGATCTGGAGGAGTATTGATGGGAGGTTCTCTGTCGCTCTTCAGGTGTCGCTGCTCTTCGATGAGGTGGGGGTGTATTTCTCGGAGGAGGAGGGGTGTAGTCTGGAGGAGTATTAATGGGAGGTTCTCTGTCACTCTTCAGGTGTCGGTGCTCTTCGATGAGGTGGTGGTGTATTTCTGAGAGGGGGAGGGGTGTGATGTTGAGTATTGATGGGAGGTTCCCTGTCGCTCTTCAGGTGTCAGTGCTCTTCGATGAGGTGGCGGTGTATTTCTCGGAGGAGGAGGGGTGTAGTCTGGAGGAGTATTGATGGGAGGTTCTCTGTCACTCTTCAGGTGTCGGTGCTCTTCGATGAGGTGGTTTTATATTTCTGGGAGGGGGAGAGGTGTGATGTGGAGTATTGATGGGAGGTTCCCTGTCGCTCTTCAGGTGTCGGTGCTTGTTAGGTATCTTCTCTTGTGATCAGTCAAAACTCCAGATGTATTGAGAAGCAGACAATTTATTTCTGATGTAGCCCACAACAGGGAGACATGCTTACAGGACAAGCTGCAGAAAAAAGTCTCAACCAAAGAATATGTCTCCCTCCTCATTATCCCTACAAGAATACCACCTCTATGCTTCTATTGGCTGAGGAAACATAAATAACGTTGTCATGGTACGAACTGGTACTTTATTTTGATATTCATGTTCCCGTACATTCTTAGGCTATCATATTTAGTTAAATCTAATCATCCTACAACTTACTATGGAGTTAATTAAGACAAAACAATACAATGAGTTAATACAATAATGTGCTCAGAAGTAAGTTTTTAAAAATCAGTCTCAGAAATATTGTTTTTCTAATAGTCACACAATAAACATTTAAAACTTTTCTAACATTCCCTCCTCTTTGTGTGACTATTTTATCTCCACACATTTCGATGATAGTCCCTGTGTTATACACTTTCGGACTTTATGTCATTAGGTTGAGCTTTAATGTCCACATAGGTCTCCTCAGAGGTAGAGAGGGTTTGATACATTGTTCTTGAGATGGCAGTTTCAATCAGTTTTTGTGAAAGTCCTCGAATACAGGGAATGCAGCAGCATCCGCAAGTAACCAAAACGGCCAAAGCCACAGCGATTGAGATCAAACATGATGTGATAAATCCAGTCCATTTACCGAACCATCCTTCAAGCCAAGTTGTGGATGGATCATTAATACCTGAGTTTCCCGCCAATTCATTCGATAGCGCAGTCAGTCCTTCCAAGGCTCTGGTCCAGTGGCGTAACTAGAACCTTTAGGGCCCTGATGCAAGAAACCATGAAGGGCCCCCCTGAACCCCAGCCAGGGCCCTTCCCTCCGAGTCCGGCGGTGGAACTCCAGGGCATGGTCACAGGTATGACCTTTGTGAGCCCTGTAGTTCCACCACTGGCATCATTATTTCCCAGGGGGAGATGGAGGGGGTATGTAATAGTGTGTGGGGGATGGGGTCCTCTCACTCACCATGACCATGACCAAGCTGACCAAGCTGCAGGCCGCGCACTCATCCATGTTGGCCTGGGCTCCATCCAGTGTGCTGGACAGGTGATCAGCATATCTCCCATAAAGACCTTTCATCATCTGTGTATGACGGGGGAGGAGGGGGGCTGGCAGACAAGCCTGCAGTGTCCTCCGGGGAGCCGGGTCTCATAGGGCTGAACTGCATCTCTGCATCTGTGCGCTTAAAGTTTGTTTACCCGGGAGAAGTATGCAGTGCAGTGTGGGCCGGACTGGGGGGGGGGGGGGCGGCGGCGGTGCTCTGGCTGGGGAGAACAGACATCGGACTGAGCGGCAATGCATGGAGCAGGAGAGGGGTACTCTGAGGATCCGGCCGAGGATACAGGTCATGCAGGGAATGCACAACTAAAGAGCAGCCAGTGCGATAGTCGAGCATGGAGCTCTCCTAGTCACCCTCCACCCATGTACATGGTGCACTGGTACCCCTAGCTGCCTATGCTGCTGCCGGCCATATGTAGAGGGGGCTGCATGGGCCCTCTGCAGCACAGGGCCCAGTTGCGGTCGCAACTGCTGTACCCCCTATAGTTACGCCCCTGCTCTGGTCACTGTCCCTCCAGGAGCTGTATTGTTAGGGATAAAGGTACAACACATGCTACCAAACATTTTGCATACCCTCCTCTTTCAGCTAGGACCATATCTAAAGCCATTGGGTTATGCCAGGCCATTAGAGATGTGGGGGCCAACTATTCTGCTAGGCCCTTCACAGCATCCCTAGTATAGTTTACAAATCGTTGTTGGTTATAATATATATAATTAATCCAGTCAAAATTTTTATTTATAGTCACCCACCAGAGAAGAGACTCAAACCCAGCTGTCACCTGATTCCTGGCTTTAAACTCGTCCGGCACCCCGCGAAGAACCCCAATCTCATCTATGTAGATCTGAGAGTCAAATGACCCCAAGGGAGAGGTGTCCCTCCAATACTGTCGGTGACTCTTAGTCCACGGGTATTCTGACAGGATTCTCAGGGGCATAGCCAGCTGGACCATAGCGCAATCCCCTTGGGCATTGGCCGGTAGTCTAGCTCGCAGTTTCTTATCCCCACACATCCACCAGACATCAGCTCTCTGAATGTCATGTCCAACCCAGTCACCGTTGTCCGTGTTAATCCTCTCCACACAGTAGTCATCGGGTAGTGACCCAAGATCCGCCGCGCTACGGTTCCCTGGGAGTGCAAAACAAGTAAAGTTGCCTGGATAAGCGGTAACCGCTGGAGGTATCTGAGGTCTCTGTACTGGGGGAAACAACAAACTCAATGTGTGACAAGTAGAATTTGTTTCAGGTTTATAGCTCTTATTATACAATTGCAACATACATTTTAAACCTTCTGGATCTGTATTGTGATCTAGAGGAAAAGGAACTGTTGCTAAATGTGGTCTGGATCCGGCACAAACCAAACAGTTTTCCTTTTTCAGAGTTTTAACCTCAACCATTGTAACCACTCATTTTTTCTTGGTCGCCCGTCTCCAAAGCTATGGCATCCTCTATTGTTACGTTAGTGAATCTTATAGTTATACTCAGAACTTCTATTTTAGTATGGCCTTCTTCTTGCCCTTCTGAGTCTACCTTTTCCTGTTGTCTAGTTTTATTAGGTGGTAATACCTCAAGGAAAAATGTTCCTGAGGGGTCAGTTCCTGACACCCATGCTCCCATGGAATACAACCGCTGATCTTCCTTCCTCGGCCCCTTTAATGTTATTAATAGTTGGTTACAGTTCTTACTATTGTGAAGGGGGAGTTGGCCACTTTTGTGATTATGAGTCTCTCCTTTATTCCACTCTTTTTAGCCCCTGGTTGATTATACCCCCAATCTTGATGCGCTGTAGTCCACAGGGCCTGATCCCATGCTTGACATCCTGCCTTATTCCAGAGCCAGCAGATATATTTATCTGCTCATAGAAGTCCTCTAGCCCCAGTAGTATCCCCACAATCTGCAATCTGACAGAAGTCTACCAGTATAGTGCTAGTTATTCCCTCCTATAAAGTTTTAGATTTAATGCTTTTCCTGTTCTTTCCTAATCCAAAGGTTCCTCTACTCTTCCATAATGTATAACCCCTCTTATGGATGCCTCTCCCAGAGTCACCAGTAACCCAAGGATAATTACTGTCCCTTTCATCCTAACCAGCTACAGAGCTCCAGCGGATAGGATAGGGGAATTGGAAGGGGAGGGAGACTTCATCGGTTTGAGACAAGTTCCACCTTGTGTGAGACCTCCCTTTGTAGCCGGATTTTCTGAACCTCTGGTAGCCAACTGGCCCTATTCTGCCTGTAAAACCTTTTTGAAATGGGACTGGCGAATCCAGGTAGACCTCTCTGCAATCCTTATCACAGTAGGGGTAGTTAAGAGGAGTTTGAAAGGACCATCCCACCTTGGGGAGTACCACTGCTTTTTTCTTATTACCTTTTATTGAGACCCAATCTCCCACATGCACCTTTTCATCTTCTTAAATTGGACCTTCTAGACCAGAACCAAAATCATTAGTACGTCTTTGTATTAACAACCTAGACATGTATTCTGCTGGTGTGTGCTCAGACTACTCACTAGGTGTTTCATTTGATTGTAAGGGTATCTTATATGGCCTTATCATTCCAAATGGGCTTAAATCTTCTTTTGGGGGTGTGATATACATACTGGTCACAGCTACTAGTAGGCAATACATCCAATTATTTTTACCTATTTCTTCCATAGCTTTTCTCAGTTTGCTTTTTAGAATGCCATTATGTCTTTCTACCAATCCAGCTGATTGGGGATGAAAGGCACAATGGTATTTTACTTTAATTCTCATCACTTCTGTCAAATGTTGTATATTTTTAATTACAAAATGGGGTCCATTATCACTGTAAATCCTTTCAGGGATTCCAAATCTAGGAATAATATCTCTTAGTAATGCTTTGGCTACAGTCTGTGCATCTGCACTTCCTGTCGGGAATATCTCCACCCATTTAGTCAGGGCGTCTATAATTACCAAACAATATTTCTTCCCTTCACATTTGTCTAATTCAATAAAATCCATGCAAATGTGTTGGAATGGATATTGCGGTGTAGGGAACTTCCCTTTCCGTGGTCTTATACCTCCCTGAGCATTGTGTCTTGCACATATAAGACATTGAGAGCAAAAAGTTTTTGAGTAATTTGTGAATCCATAGGCTGTACATACTTTAACATCTCAGTCATCCCCCTGTTTGACACATGCGTTACTCCATGTGTCAATACTGCTGCATACCTAAATAAAGATTTTGGTAATACCGGTTTCCCTTCAGGTGATGTGTAAATGTCATCAATTATTGTGCAACCCTTTGTTTTCCAATATTGTTTTTCCCCGGGGGGGGGGGGGCATTTTGCTGCATATCAGTAAGGACTGTATGATCTATCACTATGATTTCCTGTTCTGTCATTATTTTATGTGTTTCTTGTGCCGCTATTTTGGCAGCCTCATCTGCCCTTTTATTTCCCTTTGAGATGGGGTCCATATATATTGTGTGTGTGCTTGACATTTGCAGATTGCAAGTTTTTTTTTTTTTTGGTAACTGTATTGCATCTAGGAGTTCTAAAATGAAGTCCGTGTGTGAAATTGGTTTACCACTGGAGGTGACCATCCCCCTGTTTTTCCATTGTTGTGCAAAAACAGGTACTGTTGAAAAGGCATATTGACTGTCAGTGTATATGGTTACGAATTTTTCTTCTGACAGTATGCATGCTCTTGTCAGTGCTAAATAATATTTTGGTAGTGGCCCCGCTTCCAAAATCTCATCCTGTGTCATTACTGCACATCCAGCTGCATTTGTGCCATCTGGATTTTTCTTACTAGAACCATCAACAAAAAGTATCATGTCAGGGTTAGATAATGGTACATATTTCATATCACTTCGTGGCAGTACCTTTTCAGCGATGGCAGCAGTGCAGTCATGTTTATACCCGTCAGTAGGAAGTAGTAGTAGTGTGGATGGGTTTAATGTAGTACACCTCTGTATTGTTAAGTGAGGTTGTGTCAAGAGTATTGTCATACAGGAAAGGTGTCATGCTGGGCTCAAATGTGATACCTTTTGTTGTAACAGGATAACAGACACTGCATGTGGTGCCTTTCATAGTTAGTAAAGTTGAATAAAGACACCAGTCCACCCGGTTCAGCCTGAGTGAGTGTCTAGCCCCTACCCCTGTACACCCACATTGGTCTCCACCCCCAAGGATCCAACGTCCCCATTCATATTCCAGGGCCAACCCGGGACAGAAGCCAATCAACCCACCTGCATGTCCCCGGAGTGCGGGAGGAAACCAGAGCACCCGTAGGAAATCCACGCAGGCACAGGGAGTACATGCAAACACCAGGCGGGCAGCGCCACGATTGGGATTCGAACCAGCGACCCCCTTCACTGCTAGGCGAGAGTGCCAACCACTACACCGCTGCTGCTACCAGTGCTTGTACACAGGGTGGAAGTGCTCTAGTTGCACTGTCTAATTCTGTAGAGTAATCCTTCCTCTAAAACCACCTGTGCCTCTCCCGCTATGCGACCCCTCTGGTTCTGCCTCAGCAGTGTACTCTTCTGCATCCTCCTCTCCTTCATCACCTTGCACAAAAACCTTTACTTTCACATTCTTTTTTGCCTTTGTTTTCAAATACTTCTCAGAATGCTTAGCATATTGTAAAACATCTAAAATTGATGCAGTTCGGTAAGTAACCATGTTTTTAACAATGTAATCCTTATGATCCTGTTTCAATCCAATTAAAAAAACAATCTTTAGCTGTTGTTAATATGCGCTATTCACATCCTCAGCTTCGGGGAGCCCGGAGAACACTCTAAAAATCTCTCGTAATTTATTTAGGTAGTCACTGACACTTTCCTTGTCTTCTTGTACTGTCATATTTATTTATCAGTCCGTTGTACCCATCTAAGCTGGCATCTGTTCAGTAAGGTAGTCAACCTGTTTCCTAAGTCTGGGCTTTCTGGAGGCAATGGATCCCCCCGTCCCTGTGCATTTGCTGGGGCGCAGGGGTCCCAATCCCCCTTTACCGAGGTCCAGTCTGATCCTAATACCGTCCACTGCTCTTCTGACACCATTTACACACACCCCTCCCCCCACCATACACTATACATACACCCCCCTCCATACACTATCCATATATACAGTCCTCCATATATACTGTTCTCCACTCCCCAGACAGCATCCATATATACAGTTCTCACCGGGTGACACCGTCATCTGCCCTACTGACACCGTCCTCTGCCCTACTGACACCGTCCTCTGCTCTACTGACACCATCCACTGCCCTACTGACACCGTCCTCTGCCCTACTGACACCGTCCTCTGCCCTAGTGACACCGTCCTCTGCCCTAGTGACACCGTCCACTGCTCTACTGACACTGTCCACTGCTCTACTGACACCATCCTCTGCTCTACTGACACCATTTACTGCTCTACTGACACCGTCCTCTGGTCTACTGACACCATTTTCTGCCCTACTGACACCATTTACTGCCCTACTGAAACCGTCCTCTGCTCTACTGACACTGTCCTCTGCCCTACTGACACCGTCCTCTGCTCTACTGACACCATTTACTGCTCTACTGACACCGTCCTCTGGTCTACTAACACCATTTTCTGCCCTACTGACACCATTTACTGCCCTACTGACACCGTCCTCTGCCCTACTGACACTGTCCTCTGCCCTACTGACACCGTCCTCTGCTCTACTGACACCATTTACTGCTCTACTGACACCGTCCTCTGGTCTACTGACACCATTTTCTGCCCTACTGACACCATTTACTGCCCTACTGACACCGTCCTCTGCTCTACTGACACCGTCCTCTGCCCTACTGACACCGTCCTCTGCCCTACTGACACCGTCCTCTGCTCTACTGACACCATTTACTGCTCTACTGACACCGTCCTCTGGTCTACTGACACCATTTTCTGCCCTACTGACACCATTTACTGCCCTACTGACACCGTCCTCTGCTCTACTGACACCGTCCTCTGCCCTACTGACACCGTCCTCTGCCCTACTGACACCATCCACTGCCCTACTGACACCATCCACTGCCCTACTGACACCGTCCTCTGCTCTAGTGACATCGTCCTCTGCCCTAGTGACACCGTCCTCTGCCCTAGTGACACCGTCCACTGCTCTACTGACACCGTCCACTGCTCTACTGACACCGTCCTCTGCTCTACTGACACCATTTACTGCTCTACTGACACGGTCCTCTGGTCTACTGACACCATTTTCTGCCCTACTGACACCATTTACTGCCCTACTGAAACCGTCCTCTGCTCTACTGACACTGTCCTCTGCCCTACTGACACCGTCCTCTGCCCTACTGACACTGTCCTCTGCTCTACTGACACCATTTACTGCTCTACTGACACCGTCCTCTGGTCTACTGACACCATTTTCTGCCCTACTGACACCATTTACTGCCCTACTGACACCGTCCTCTGCTCTACTGACACCGTCCTCTGCCCTACTGACACCGTCCTCTGCCCTACTGACACCGTCCTCTGCTCTACTGACACCATTTACTGCTCTACTGACACCGTCCTCTGGTCTACTGACACCATTTTCTGCCCTACTGACACCATTTACTGCCCTACTGACACCGTCCTCTGCTCTACTGACACCATTTACTGCCCTACTGACACCGTCCTCTGCCCTACTGACACCGTCCTCTGCCCTACTGACACCGTCCTCTGCTCTACTGACACCATTTACTGCTCTACTGACACCGTCCTCTGGTCTACTGACACCATTTTCTGCCCTATTGACACCATTTACTGCCCTACTGACACCGTCCTCTGCTCTACTGACACTGTCCTCTGCCCTACTGACACCGTCCTCTGCCCTACTGACACCATCCTCTGCTCTACTGACACCATTTACTGCTCTACTGACACCGTCCTCTGGTCTACTGACACCATTTTCTGCCCTACTGACACCATTTACTGCCCTACTGACACCGTCCTCTGCTCTACTGACACCGTCCTCTGCCCTACTGACACCGTCCTCTGCCCTACTGACACCGTCCTCTGCCCTACTGACACCGTCCTCTGCCCTACTGACACCGTCCACTGTCCTACTGACACCGTTTACTGCTCTACTGACACCGTCCTCTTCCCTACTGACACCGTCCACTGCCCTACTGATACCGTCCACTGCCCTACTGACACCGTTTTCTGCCCTACTGACACCTACTGGTTGCGTTTGATGGGCACAGTGAGCCAGCGTTTGCTGGGCACGGTGAGGCAGTGTTCGCTGGGCACAGTAAGGCGGCATTTTTTGGGTGCAGTGAGGCGTTTACTGGGCACAGTGAGGCGTTTTCTGGGCATGGTGAGGTGGCGTTTGCTGGGCACAGTGAGGTGGCGTTTGCTGGGCACAGGGAGGCGGCGTTTGCTAGGCACAGGGAGGCGGCGTTTGCTGGGCACAGTGAGGCGGCGATTTCTGGTAGCAGTAAGGTGGCGTTTGCTGGGCACAGTGAGGCGGCGATTTCTGGGCGCAGTGAGGTAGCGATTTCTGGTCGCAGTGAGGCGGCATTTTTTGGGCGCAGTGAGGTGGCGATTTCTGGGCGCAATGAGGTGACGTTTGCTTGGCGCAGTGAGGCGGCGATTTCTGGTCGCAGTGAGGTGGCGTTTGCTTGGCGCAGTGAGGTGGCGATTTCTGGTCGCAGTGAGGCGGCATTTTTTGGGAGCAGTGAGGTGGCGATTTCTTGGCGCAGTGAGGTGGCGTTTGCTTGGCGGAGTGAGGCGGCGATTTCTGGTCGCAGTGAGGTGGCGATTTCTGGTTGCAGTGAGGTGGCGTTTGCTTGGCGCAGTGAGGTGGCGATTTCTGGGCGCAGTGAGGGGGCGTTTGCTTGGCGCAGTGAGGCAGCGATTTCTGGTCGCAGTGAGGTGGCGTTTGCTTGGCGCAGTGAGGCGGCGATTTCTGGTCGCAGTGAGGCGGCATTGTTTGGGCGCAGTGAGGTGGCGTTTGCTTGGCACAGTGAGGTAGTGATTTCTGGTCGCAGTGAGGTGGCGTTTGCTTGGCGCAGTGAGGTGGCGTTTGCTTGGCGCAGTGAGGTGGCGATTTCTGGGCGCAGTGAGGTGGCGTTTGCTTGGCGCAGTGAGGTGGCATTTGCTTGGCGCAGTGAGGTGGCGATTTCTGGTCGCAGTGAGGTGGCATTTTTTGGTCGCAGTGAGACGGCGATTTCTGGTCGCAGTGAGGCGGTATTTTTTGGGCACAGTGAGGTAGCTATTTCTGGGCGCAGTGAGGTGGCGATTTCTGGGCGCAGTGAGGTGCTGTTTGCTTGGCGCAGTGAGGTGGCGATTTCTGGGCGCAGTGAGGTGGTGTTTGCTTGGCGCAGTGAGGCGGCAAATTCTGGTCGCAGTGAGGCGGCGATTTCTGGTCGCAGTGAGGTGGCGTTTGCTGGGCGCAGTGAGGCGGCGATTTCTAGTCACAGTGAGGTGGTGTTTGCTGGGCGCAGTGAGGTGGCATTTGCTGGGCACAGTGAGGCGGCGATTTCTAGTCACAGTGAGGTGGTGTTTGCTGGGCGCAGTGAGGTGGCAATTTCTGGGCGCAGTGAGGCGTATTTATTGGCAGAACAATGTACTGTATATGTAGCCAGTGCTATGCACGGGCCCGCCCCCCTCTCCAAGCTCCGCCCCCTCTCTAAGCTCCGCTCTATCTCTCCCTCCCAGCAAGTCTCTGCCCGCTTGAGTCCATAATTTTGGTCGACCGCTGAACAAATATCCCGCGCATGCGCTAATACAGCTTGAAGCCATAATTTTTCTTGACCAGTGAAGAAAATCATGGGGTGGGCGGGGCTGCTGCTGATGGTCTAACCATCTGTTCAGCTCCGCCCACCCATCCACAAGTCTCCGCCCACTCGAGGCTAGAATTTTTCTCCACTGTGAAAATAAATATACAGCGCATGCGCTGTTAATGGCAGGGGATGCGCGGTACAGACCCGCCGTCAGCTGTTTCAGTGACGGAGCCGCCCTGGAAGTGACGGGTGAGCGAATTTCATAGGTCACAGGAAATTTTACAACACCGGCCTATCTGCAGTCTCAGCAGAGATTTCATCATGCAGCGAGTGTGATGCGCGTGCTGAGATCCCTCCCCGTGCGGATCGCTACTCAGCCCCGATCCCTCCGCTACAAAAGCCTCCCCGAGCCTCCTCCTCACAGCTTAACACCCCACACACACCCGGCATGGAGGAGGAGGGTGACCCTGGGGGGGGGGTGGGGGGTATGGGGACAGTGCATAGGGAGGGGGACACCTGGGGCAGTGCATTGGGATGAGGACACCTGAGAAGGATGCTGACACCTGGGGAAGGAGGGTGACACATGGGGGGGTATGGGGATATGGCATATGGATGGTGACACTTGGGGAGGAGGGTGACATCTAAGGACAGTGCCTAGGGATGGGGACAACTTGGAAAGAGGGTGACATCTGGGGACCGTATACAGAGATGGGTACATCTAGAAAGGGTGACACCAGGGGACAGTGCATATGGATGGGGACACCTGGGAGGGAGGGTGACAACTGGGGACAATGCACAGGGATGAGCACACCTGGGGGGCTGAGGACATTGCATAGGGATGGGGACACCTGAGGAGGATGGTGACACCTGGGGACAGTGATTAGGGATGGGGACACCTTCCAAGTGGTTGACACCTGGGGACCGTATATAGAGATGGTTACACCTAGAAAGGAGGGTGACACCCGGGGGGACAGTGCATAGGGATGTTGACATCTGGGGAGGATGGTGATATCTAGGTACAGTGCGTAGGGATGGTGACACCTGGAGAGGAGAGTGACACCTAGGGACAGTGTGTAGGGATGGTGACACCTGGAGAGGAGAGTGACACCTAGGGACAGTGTGTAGGTATGGTGTCACCTGGAGAGGAGGGTGACACCCAGGGGACAGTGCTGAGGCATGGTGACACCTGGGGAGGAGGGTGACACCTAGGGGCAGACTGCATAGGGATGGGGACACCTGGGGTGGAGGGTGACAACTAGGGACAGTGTGTGGGAAGGGGACACTTGTGGAGGAGGGTGACACCTAGGGACAGTGTGTAGGGATGGGGACACGTGGGGACAGTGTGTAGGGATGGGGACACCTGGGGCAGTGTGTAGGGATGGGGACACCTGGGGAGGAGGGTGACACCTAGGGACAGTGTGTAGGTATGGTGTCACCTGGAGAGGAGGGTGACACCCAGGGGACAGTGCTGAGGCATGGTGACACCTGGGGAGGAGGGTGACACCTAGGGGCAGACTGCATAGGGATGGGGACACCTGGGGTGGAGGGTGACAACTAGGGACAGTGTGTGGGAAGGGGACACCTGTGGAGGAGGGTGACACCTAGGGACAGTGTGTAGGGATGGGGACACGTGGGGACAGTGTGTAGGGATGGGGACACCTGGGGCAGTGTGTAGGGATGGGGACACCTGGGGAGGAGGGTGACACCTAGGGACAGTGTGTAGGGATGGGGACACCTGGGGAGGAGGGTGATACCCGGGGGACAGTGCTGAGGCATGGTGACACCTGGGGAGGAGGGTGACACCTAGGGGCAGACTGCATAGGGATGGGGACACCTGGGGAGGAGGGTGACACCTAGGGACAGTGTGTAGGCATGGGGACACCTGGGGAGGAGGGTGACACCTAGGGACAGTGTGTAGGGATGGGGACACCTGGGGACAGTGTGTAGGGATGGGGACACCTGGGGACAGTGTGTAGGGATGGGGACACCTGGGGACAGTGTGTAGGGATGGGGACACCTGGGGGGGAGGGTGACACCTAGGGACAGTGTGTAGGGATGGGGACACCTGGGGAGGAGGGTGACACCTATGGACAGTGTGTAGGGATGGGGACACCTGGGGACAGTGTGTAGGGATGGGGATACCTGGGGCAGTGTGTAGGGATGGGGACACCTGGGGAGGAGGGTGACACCTATGGACAGTGTGTAGGGATGGGGACACCTGGGGACAGTGTGTAGGAATGGGGACACCCGGGGAGGAGGGTGACACCTAGGGGCAGACTGCATAGGGATGGGGACACCTGGGGAGGAGGGTGACACCTAGGGACAGTGTGTAGGGATGGGGACACCTGGGGAGGAGGGTGACACCTAGGGACAGTGTGTAGGGATGGGGACACCTGGGGACAGTGTGTAGGGATGGGGACACCTGGGGACAGTGTGTAGGGATGGGGACACCTGGGGACAGTGTGTAGGGATGGGGACACCTGGGGGGGAGGGTGACACCTAGGGACAGTGTGTAGGGATGGGGACACCTGGGGAGGAGGGTGACACCTATGGACAGTGTGTAGGGATGGGGACACCTGGGGACAGTGTGTAGGGATGGGGATACCTGGGGCAGTGTGTAGGGATGGGGACACCTGGGGAGGAGGGGGACACCTAGGGACAGTGTGTAGGGATGGGGACACCTGGGGAGGAGGGTGACACCTATGGACAGTGTGTAGGGATGGGGACACCTGGGGACAGTGTGTAGGAATGGGGACACCCGGGGAGGAGGGTGACACCTAGGGACAGTGTGTATGGATGGGGATACCTGGGGCAGTGTGTAGGGATGGGGACACCTGGGGAGGAGAGTGACACCTAGGGACAGTGCGCCACCAATGCATAGGAGGAATCCCTTCAGTTCTCCCACATAGAGGAGTTTGACTCCCATGGTTGAGACGCAGGATCTTTCATTCTATCACTAGGGTAGGACCCACTAATTCGGGGTACTTTGACGCAGTAAGTAGGCTTAGCACTATATAACCATATAGTGTGACCAAACCCCCGTATTTTTTGAATATGTTCAGGTGTTTTTTAACTAGCCTGCAGGAAATGTCATTCTTAAATGTGTGCACTGTAATATGTTTTGTACTGTTTGTTGGTCTTATAGCAGCACCATCTTGAATTTAAACGCATTTTAGGGTGTTCCCCCCAAATATGTTTTTGTGCATAGGGATGGTGACACCTGAGGAGGAGGGTGACACCTAGGGGCAGACTGCATAGGGATGGAGGCACCTGGGGAGGAGAGTGACACCTAGGGACAGTGTGTAGGGATGGGGACACCTGGGGAGGAGGGTGACACCTAGGGACAGTGTGTAGGGATGGGGACACCTGGGGAGGAGGGTGACACACAGGGGACAGTGCTGAGGCATGGTGCCACCTGGGGAGGAGGGTGACACCTAGGGGCAGACTGCATAGGGATGGGGACACCTTGGAAAAAGGGTGACACCCAGGGGCAGTGTGTAGGGATGGGGACACCTGGGGAGGAGTGTGACAGCTGGCAAAGGGTATGATACATGGGGGAGGGGTAACAACTAGGGGCAATGTACAGAGAAGTAAATCTGGAAGGGGGGGTGACAGCTGGGGACAGTTTACAAGGGTACAGCTGGGGAGAAGGATGATAATTTATTAGATTGTAAACTCTTCTGAGCAGGGCCCTCTTAATCCTATTGTCTTGTATCCCTTTTATTTTGCAAAGTGCTGCATAAACTGTTGGCGCTATATAAATCCTGTCTTATAATAACTTTATTAGGTATCTACAGACATCTAAGGACTGAGACCTGAGCTGGAGGATGACACCTGCAGGCATTGCATGGGGGGGGGGGGAGGGGTTGGACACCTGGGGAGGAGGATGACACCTGCAGGCATTGCATGGAAGGGGGGGAGTTGGACATCTGGGGAGGAGGATGACACCTGCAGGGGTTGATGGGAAATCCTGCTGCCTGTGCTGTCCTGTGTGGTCAGTGGGTGATGATGAATCCCTTATTGTCACCAGAGCTAGTATCCCCATTGTCCCTTATAGTCCTGTTCTGATATCAACCCAAAATTTGGGATTTTCTTTTACTCTCAGTGAAAACAGTAAACAGGACAAAACAAAAAATGAGGGTGCATCTCCCGGGGACACAGACCGTAATAAAAACTTGCCAGGGGTTCTAATCCCTTTCCACTCTATCCAAGGCAAAAAAAATTAGTTTTGCCTTGTTATACTTAAATTTTACCACAAGATGGCGCACTATGTTCATATAACAAACAACCTGCTACTCCCATTGAATCCTGCGCTGCACCCTCCACATACACTAATATATACATCGCCGCCTGGAAGTGCGTATCCCCATTTAAACCGTACAGAAAATAAACACACACAGGATCTGACACGACTCGATGAATAATGTATGGAGTCGGCAATGTTTGTGTGAATTAGTCATGCGTGTGTGTGAATTATGCAGACCTCCGGTCATGTCTGGATGGTGCAGTGCAGTGGGATGGGGCCTTATTTATGAAGATTATGCAAGAATCTGGCAGAGTTTATTTACCGACTGTATATTTACTGCTGGCAGCATCTGTCAGGATAGGTAGGGAGAGCAAACACATCCAGAAGGACCGCAGAGATCCTGGCGATGTAGCGTATAATTATGTCACAATGCTGTTTAAACCGGAAGGGGGGGCATATGGGGTTGACTGCGTTATTGGATAAACCTGCAGATCAGAGAAGAGCCAGATGAGTATATTAAGCGTAACAACCTTGGCCTAAGCGTGAAACATGTACCACTTCTTTCTGAGTGTTTGCAGCACGTTGCCTGGTAAAAATTGCCACGCTTGTTACTGTTGCAAATGCATCAGCACAAAAGTTTTTGACATTTGATTTATTAATTTAAAAAAAAAAAGATTGGGCAAATGTCGCAAACATTCACCCATCAGTGGCAAATTCTAACCGTATTTAGTGTAATGTGTTGATTTTCTGTGAGAAACAGCACCATCTAGTGATCATAATGTGTTTTTTCTTGAAATATCTCAATCAGGAAGAAATACTGCATTATGGCCACTAGATGGAGCTGACACTCATTGAAATTACTGTATGAAGCAAAATACGATCAGAATTTGCTTATCACATTTATTCAGCTCATTTTTATATACACTGACCAGCCATTCCTTTATGGCCACAGACAGGTAACGTGATTATCTCATTTCAATGTCATCTGAAAGTGGGTGGGATATATTAGGCAGTAAGTGAACATGTTGTCCCTGAAGTTGATATGTTGAAAACAGAAAAGAAAAATGCCCATCACTCTTGTGTATGGGGCTGCATAGCCAAAGGCCGGTCAGGGGGCCCATTGCTGACTCCACAACCAAAAATGCCTACAATGGACATGTGAGCATCAGAACTGGACCATGGAGCAATGGAAGAAGGTGGCATGGTCTCATAAATCATGTTTTCTTTTACATCATGTGGATGGGCAGGTGGGTGTGCGTCACTTACCTGGAGAAGAGATGGCACCAGGATGCAGCATGGGAAGAAGGCAAGCCGGCAGAGGCAGTGTGATGCTTTGCTCAATGTTCTGCTGGGACACGTACCACCTATTTAACCACTTCAGTACCCGCCCATTGTCATATGACGTCCACAGATGGGCTCTCCCATCCTGGGCGGGCGTCCTATGACGTCCTGGGTTTCCCGGCCGTCTGGGGGGCATGTGCGTCCTGTCAGAGGAGACAAATTGTGTGATCCCAGTACAGAGGAACACCGATCGGTCTCCTCCACTTGTGCGTCCCCTCCCCCTACAGTTAGAATCACTCCCTAGGACACACAGTTAACCCTTTGATCGCCCCCTAGTGTTAACCCCTTCTCTGCCAACGACATTTATACAGAAATCACTGCATTTTTATAACATGGATCGCTGTATAAATGCCAATGGTGTCCGCCACAATAAAAATTGCAGATCGCCACCATTACTAGTAAAAAAAAATAATAATAAAAATGCCATAAAACTATCCCCTATTTTGTAGACGCTATAACTTTTGCGCGAACCAATAAATATACGCTTATTGCGATTTATTTTTTTACCAAAAATATGTAGAAGAATACATATCGACCTAAACTGAGGGAAAAAAATTGTGATATTTATTATAGCAAAAAGTAGAAAATATTGTGTTCTTTTTCAAATGTATCGCTCTTCTTTTGGTTGTAGCGCAAAAAAAAAAAAAAAACGCAGAGGTGATCAAATACCACCAATAGAAAGCTCTATTTGTGGGGAAAAAAATGATAAAAATGAAATTTGGGTACAGCGTTGCATGAGCACACAATTGTCATTCAAAATGCGACAGCGCTGAAAACTGAAAATTGGCATGGGCAGGAAGGGGGTGAAAACGCCTGGTATTGAAGTGGTTAAACATTGTTGGGGACCAAGTACGCATAAATGTAAATGGTATTCCCTGATGGCAGTGGCCTCTTTCAGCAGGATGATGTGCCCTGGCACCAGTGGCGGCCGCTCCATAAGAGGTGTCGCCCCCCCTAATCTCCGTGCATCTGAACCGTAATATGCATGCAGGGTGCCGGGGAGGAGAAGCAGGGGGGAGCCACCGAGGAGAAGCAGGGGGGAGCCACCGAGGAGAAGCAGGGGGCAAGCTGCCGAGAAGCAGAAGTAGGGGGGAAGCCGCCTACGACCTGGATCTGAATGGGGTAAGTAGTGTGGGACAATCAACCGAGGGACGGGAGTGTTGTCTGAAGACGGCTGGGAGGTTTGTTTGTTACCCCCCCCTTCCCAAAAAATGGAGCACCAGCCGCCACTGCCAGAATGGTTTGAGGAACACAAGTTGGGTGGCATAGTGGTGTAGTGGTTAGCACTCTCACCTAGCAGTAAGAAGGTCCCTGGTTCAAATCCCAACCACGACACTACCTGCCTGGAGTTTGCATGTTCTCCCTGTGCCTGCGTGGGTTTCCTCCGGGTACTCCAGTTTCCTCCCACAATCCAAAGACATGCAGGTAGGTTAATTGGCTTCTGGCTTCTGTCCAAAATTGGCCCTAGTATATGAATGGGGACCTTGGATTGTGGGCTCCTTGAGGATAGGGACCAATGTGGGTGTAGCAATGTACAGGGAAAGGGACAATTGTAGACACTCACTCAGGTTGATCTGGGTGGACTGGTGTCTTTATTCAACCTATGAAACTATGAAAGTTCAAGGTTTTGATTTGGCCTCCAAATTCCTAAAATCTCAATCCAATTGAGCATCTGTGGGATGTGCTGGAAAAACCAGTCCAATCCACGAAGGCCCCACTTCACAACCTGCAGGCCTTAACCACCTCAGCCCCCCGGAAGATTTTACCCCCTTCCTGACCAGAGCATTTTTTTTGCAATTCGGCACTGCATCACTTTAATTGACAATTGCGCGGTCGTGCGACGTTGTACCTAAACAAAATTGATGTCCTCTTTTTCCAATAAATAGAGCTTTCTTTTGGTATTATTTGATCACCTCTGTTTTCATTTTTTTGCGCTACAAACAAAAAAAGAGCGACAATTTTGAAAAAAAATGCAATATTTTTTGCTATAATAAATATTTCCCAAAAAATACATTAAAAAAAAAATTCTTTCTCAGTTTAGGCCGATATGTATTCTTCTACGTATTTTTGGTAAAAAAAAAAAAAAACGCAATAAGCGTATATTGATTGGTTTGCGCAAAAGTTATTGTGTCTACAAAATAGGGAAAAGGTTTATGGCATTTTTATTATTAATTTTTTTTTTTTAGTAATGGCGGCAAGCGACGATTTTTATGACTGCGATATTATGGCGGACACATCGGACACTTTTGAGACCATTGTCATTTAAACAGCGATCAGTGCTATTAAAATGAACTAATTACTGTGTAAATGACAGTGGCAGGGAAGGGGTTAAACACTAGGGGGCAAGCAAGGGGTTAAGTGTGTCCTAGGGAGTGATTCTAACTGGGGGGGGGGGGGGTTGGGCTTCCACTGACATGACAGCGATCACTGCATCTCCTCCTTCTACCTCTCCACACTGCAATCGCGGGCCGCCAGAAAACATGCAGTTCCCGCGGTGGGCGCCTGATAAGCGGCAAATTTAAAGGGACGTACAGGTATGCCCGTTTGCTTGCCTGTGCCATTCTGCCAATGTACATCTGTGTGCGGTGGTCACAAGCGGTTAAAGGATCTGCGGTTGACAAGCTTGGTGCCAGATACCACAACATTCCTTCAGAGGTCCAGTGGAGTCCATGCCTCAACGGGTCTGTGGCACTGTACAGATGGTGACGGGGGCAGAATAAACTGGCGACTGTCAGCCTAGACCAGTCATTGGTGGAGGAGGGCCCACTGGATGGTAAGTGTTGTGTGCCTACCTACAGGTTACAGCAAGAGCCCACCCAGTGGTCTTCCGTTCCTCTTGCAAAGCAAGCCCCTGGCTTCCAACGCCAAGCAAATCTCTCCTGCCATGGTAAACGAGCACATCAATTATGGTTTTTATCAGTTGGCGGTGGAGACCCATAGATGTTTAACAAATGAACGTAGGATTCCTATGCACATCTAACTAGTTTCATGATACTCAGGACTCCGTGTGCAACCAAAACTCCTGTTTTTCACCTAAACATCGAAAATTTAACGTGATACTAAACACACTGTTTAATTTACATTATCCCTTCTATTTCTGTATGTAGCAAAGTCTCTGGCCCTGTCCAGTCTAATGAGAAATTTCCAAGTCAGATAGCTGACATCCTTCTGTATGTGGTGGGTTGTGAGGCATAGTGGGTGCAAGTTGGACAAAGTTATTGGGCACCAGACACTTCTTGGATGTAAAAGAGGTTTCTATTTCACTTAGCAGTCCTTTTTTGTATTTTTGGGGGAAAGAGGGTTAGGGTCAGGACACCCTTAGGCAGACTCCGAGACTTCAATAAGAGGACAGCCATACAGGGAAAGGCCCCAGCAAGAAGCCACATCTGCACGTGCAGGGATTCTGTCTCCTATGGTAACAGTCTTTAACAGTTCCTAACTCAAACATAACAGTTCTTTCAGCTCCACTACAGCTGCCTCTTGTAGTTCTTCAACACTGATCTCCCGGTCTCCCATTAGACCCTCTGATTTACTGACTCTGAATCCGTTGAGCTCCTCCAAGGTTGGTGGCGGTATCCCCTCAAGCGTCACCCATGCTTCTCTGCTGGTCCCTAGCTTGGCACTCCAGATACTTCTCACGCTTCACCCCTGCTAACCGGCGAGGTCCCTGGCTTGACTCGCAAGGCTGCTCTGTAAGAGTCTCCTCCTTGACTTGATCACCGCCTGAAGTTTCCTGATTCTCCACCCTGCCCTTTCATTGAGAATATGGTTCCGGTACTTCAGTTCAGTTACTCACTGTGGTCCCCGGTAATAAGGTGGTTGGTCCCTTTGTGGCAACAGCTTCCCTTCTACCTCTGACCACTGACAGATTCTCCGGCCCGGCAGAACCGTCACTTCTTGTTGGACTGCAAGCCGCAATCTCAACCCTGCGCTGCCCTCCTACCCCGGGACAGACCCTCACATGGCCTGCAGCCTGATGCCCCCAGGATAGGCCCAATCTCTGGCCTAGCAGCCCAGGGCATAGGACACATGTCCATCCAGACAGCTGTCCAGGTGGCACAGAACATAGATCACCTGACCTCACCCGAATATATAGGTTCTCCCAGCAGGCCAAGGGATTAAAGAAAACCCTGCCCCTTGGCTGAGATACCCCATATACTCATAACCTGACCTTGAGTTGCCCTTCAAGAGGAAGTAAACCCTGATGAGTTTACTTCCTCTTTCATTCCCTGCAAAGGCAAAGCATAATGGACTACTATGTATCGCATAGTAGTCCATTATGTGTCACTTACCTGACACAGGAGCCAGCGAAGTCGCTGCTGTCCCCTGTAGTCCGCCGCAACCATCTTCTTGGTGGGGACTCGCAGCTCCGCCGCTGTCATTCGGCAAAGCCGCGATGACGTCACTCCCGCGCATGCGCACGGGAGCCGACACGTGCGGCAGCTCCGTCGTTGAGAATGCCGCGCTCAGTGCGCCTGCGCGCCGCTGTCTATGGCGCATGCGCCGTAGACAGCGGTGCCTGTTTTCGGGCAAATATCTCCTAAACCATATAGGTTTAAGAGATATTTCTTGGACCTACAGGTAAGCCTTAATCTAGGCTTACCTGTAGGTCAAAGTGGTTTGTAAGGGTTTACGACCACTTTCACATGTCTAGTACCACCAAGTACCCAGCCACCTAGTGGTAGAAGAGAAAAGTGCAACAAGGCCAAACTTGGGGAGAAATCAATAAAATCAATCGACCAAGATAATTACTCTTGGCCAGTAAATTTGTGAGGCGCTCCCTGACTAAACCCCAGGGTGCTACATATGTGGATGATGGCTCTGTAATTATGTTTAATTAAAAAAAAAAAAATCTAAGTCTGTTTCCTAATCGTTATACAGCTGTCACATGATCCAGCTCTCTCCCAGCCCATCTGCAGGGAAACCTAAACAGGAGGAGCTTCTAGCCCTCTGCTGCTGGTCACATGTTCAAAAAAACAGCCTTTGGAATACAGAGTAGAAATAAATAATTAAAATCAATTAACACTTTTAATTCATTATATAAATATATATTTGAAATCAAATCTTTATTATTTTTTGGCAATAACGTGATGTGGGCGGATTTCTGCCAGTCACTGGCTGTGTCACGCTCCACCAACCTTTGTCTTAGAATAAGAGGGAGGTGAAGCCTCCATTGATCTACATGTAATATCCCGCCTCCATTGTGTTTAGCTGGTTAGTGAGCATGGAGGAGGGAGGGAGAGGGCTGTCATTTACCACTTTGTATATGCCCACATGTGTGACTCTATAGTCACATGGGCTGCTCAGATGTGATAGGGAGGAAATGCTCAGCATAGAAACTCACTAAAAACTGAGCATGTGCAGAGCTGCCAACACTGCTTTGCAAAATCCCTAGCTGAATTGGGGACATAGACAGAAGGGAGAGAGCAGCTGGATCAATCAATTTTTTTTGCAGAATACAGAAAAATAAGCTCATAGTGACAGAGTATTAACAGCATGGAACACACCATTTATTGAGAGTTTTTGATGATGTGGGTTTAGTGACACTTTAATTAGTCATTACATGCTAACTAGCTTGATTGAGTGCTTGGGGAACTTTTGCGTTGTAGAAGTGGGATTTTCAATTTCAGTTATGTCTTTAGAATGTTGTCAGCCAGGCGTCCCTCAGAGATTACAACGGGTTCGATGCCAGGTGGCAGATCCATATGCATGAAACCAATGATCTTTTTAGCTGTCTGTAGAGGTTGCATTCTGAGCACCACTGTAAGGGGTGGCAATATTCCCACTAACCATAAATATAAGCGACATCGACCAACGATGAATTGGTTTCAACAGGGCTTCCTGGAGGTCTGAAAATTATTTCCAAGGGTTCCTCTAGGGGTAAAAAGGTTGAGAAAGGCTGCTTTAAAACATGAAATTAAGAGAGATCTGGGTCACAGACAAAAATGATGAAGGTTATGAAACCTCTCTACTTTAGACAGTAGAAAAAAAATTGTTTTGGTCCGGAGTAGGAATTTAGGGAGCTGAAGATCATGTACAATAGCAGTATCCCTACCACTCGTCTATGTGACGGGTCCCCACTGTCAATGGTGGTTATGGTCACCAGCAGGGCCGCTGTTAGAAATCACGGGGTCCCGTACAGTCTACCTGACGCCTACCCCCACGTGAAAACTTCAGGGTGCTGACTATGGGCCCTGGCTTTTAGAGGGGACTTCAGGGTGCTGACTATAGGCCCTGGCTTTTGAGGGGGCTCTATTCTTTGGGTAGTATGAGCCTGGGGGTCCTCTGCAGTAATTTTACTTCAGATTCAAGTCCATGTCTCCCGAAACACACACGACTCTGAGCAATCGAGGACCCGGGTACAGATTTGGGGCTATGCCCAAATCAGCATTGACTGCTTCAACCCCCCTCCTAGACTCAGAGCAGATGTTAATATAATCAGCTCAAACAACCTAATGCTGGAGTCTCCTGCTATATCCTGTTTAAGGTGTTGTGTTAAGTATCTTTGCCCCATTGTGTGCCTCCTAGGTATGAATTCCCATTGTTAATTGAGTTGACTAAGTCACCTATTGTTCCTGTCTGTATGCTTATCCTTTTAGGGATTTGGACAGCCCTACTTCTTACTGGGGAACTGGTGCTGAATGGCCTGGGGACCTAGGATTGTTTAAGTGACTAGTGGTTGATTAGCTTACTAGTTATATTAATGTTATCAAGCTCTTACCTGATCTTGCATGGTATATATTCTGTGTGCGTTTACAATAAAGTCAGTTCCAGTTTGCACCCAAGCTAATGTCATCTAGTTTTTGGGTGCTCAGCTATAATACCTGGTTTCCTGTGTACGCACATCAGAGAAATAGCAGCAACATTAGAAGTGGTCAAATCAACAGTTTGGTATATTCTGAGTAAAAAAAGAACGACCCGGTGAGCTCAGCAACATAAAAAGGCCTGGACGTCCACAGAAGACAACAGTGGTGGATGATCGCAGGATCCTCTCTATGGTAAAGAAAAGCCCATTCACAACATCCAGACAAGTGACGTATACTCTGCAGGAAGTAAGCGTATCACTGCCTGTCACGGCTGGGCTCAGCCCTTCCTTCTTTGGAGCTGGCCGCTCAGCTGTCGGCTAATTGCCAGCTCCTATCTCGCCACAGTTACTCAGCTGTTGATATCCTGCTCCTCAGTCCTGCCTACTTAAGCCGTCCAGTCCAGAGGATCTCTGCCTTCGCCTTGGTCAACATCACAGAGACTATCTCCTGTGGTCCTGTTTAAAGATTTGCATTGCTGACATCCCTTCTGGCTCGAGATCCTGCTTGCTGTTTCATTACGTTTCTGGTTGCTGAGCTTTGGCTTTTTTTTCACATTTGTTCTTTTTACTTTTATTATTAAACAAGTGTAATTTAACTGTACTTCTGTCTACGGTCTGTTTTTATGGTTTCTGACACGGTCAATGTCTACAATCAAAAGAAGACTTCACAAGAGCAAATACAGAGGGTTCACCACAAGGTACAAACCATTCATAAGCCTGAAGAATAGAAAAGCCAGATTAGACTTTTGGCAAAAATAATATAAAAAAGCCAGACCAGATCTGGAAAAGCATTCTTTGGAGGGATGAAACTAAGATTAAGCTGTACCAGAATGATGGGAAGAAAAAGTTTGGAGAAGGCTTGGAACAGCTCATGATCCAAAGCACACCACGTCACCTGTGTTCACATGGTGGAGTTGCAGTATGATGGCATGGACATGCATGGCTTCCAGTGGCACTGGATCATTGGTGTTTATTGATGATGTGACAGAAGACAGAAGCAGCCAGATAAATTCTGCAGCGTTTAGAGATATATCAGCCAGGCCAAACCGGGCACTTGCCTGGTGGGCCGGGGCCGCAAGTCATTGTGGGGCCCAAGGCAGCCACACACCTGGCCTCTCCACGGCTACCAGTTCAGCTCAGGCATCGGCGCCAGGGGGACAAAAACATGAAGGGGAGGAGCTAGAGGAGACACCTTCAGCCTCTCCGTGGTGACAGGTAGCCTGATCTGATGAAACAATGCCGTATAGTTCGGCCGTCCATGCCGGGTGGCATGACCAGAGGGGGGAGGGGCTAGAGGAGCCACCTGCTGCAAATGCCTTTTAGGGGGATCAGAGAGAACGTGGGTGCGGTGTCCACTGTAACCTGGATAGCAGGAGCATTGGGGGTGGCTGCATGTACCGTGTTTCCCCGAAAGTAAGACAGTGTCTTACTTTCTTTTTATCCCCAAAAGCCCCACTATGTCTTACTTTCGGGGTATGTCTTATATTGGAAAAAAATCCCAGCATGCAGAGCTGCACTGCGCTACAGAAGAGGACTACAAGTCCCAGCAAGCAAGGCTGCACTGCATTACAGAGGACTACAAGTCCCAGCATGCAAAGGCTGCACTGTACTACAGAGGATGCAAGGCTGCACTGTACTTCAGTGAAGCCGCCTCCCCCTCCTTCTCCTTCATGGACAGCACTGTGTAGCCATACAAGAGGAGGGGGAGGCGGCTTCACTCTGCTCGGCTGTGAGTGACAGCCGCTGCCCGAGACTGATCAGAACGGCGCTGTCTCTTCAGTCAGAGGGGGAGGGCGCTGGCCTGGCACCCCCCCCAGGGTGTGGCACCCGGTGCGGCCCGCACCCCCCACCCCACTCTTAGTACGCCACTGGAGGCGGCAATACCCCCGTGTTTCCCCGAAAGTAAGACATATGTCTTACTTTCGGGGTACGGCTTATATTAGCCGACCCCTCTGAAACTCCCGATACGTCTTACAATCGGGGGTGTCTTACTATCGGGGAAACACGGTAGAAGAATCATTCTCTTCATCTTCCTACTGCAGTCTCTGGATGCCTGTGAGAGGGAGAGGAGAAGCAGACATTCAGACAGCAGGAGGATGGAGAGAATGATTCTTCTTTATGCAGCCATCCCCACTGCCCCCCCTGTGCTCTCCGCCTCCCCCCTTGTACTCTCCACCCCACCCATGCTCTCCTGCCCTTCCTGTGCTCTCCATCCCATGTTTTTGCCTCCCTCTGTGCTCTCCAACCCCCTGTACTCTCTAGCACCCCATGCTCTCCGGCCCCCCTGTGCTCTCCTCTTTCTCCCTGTGTTCTCTGCCTCTCCCCTGTGCTCTCGCCCCACCCCACGTTCTCAAGGTTCCTCCCTATGCTCTCCACCCCCCTTCATGCTCTTTTTCCCCATGCTTTCTGCCCCCCTTGCACCTCTGCCAGGTTCCCCCCCCCTTGTCCCGGGGGGATTGGGGAAGGGGTCTGTTAACATTTCATGGGCTGCTCAGTAAAAAATGCCTGGGCCTATTTTTCGTCCCAGTCCGGGCCTGCTGTCAGCCCAGATTCAGCCAAATGCAGCAAAGTTGATTGAACGGCGCTTCACAGTACAGATGGACAATGATCCTAAACACACTGCAAAAGTAACCAAGGAGCTTTTGAAGGAAAATAAGTGGAATATTCTGCAATAGCTGAGTATATCACCTGATCTCACCACAATTGAGCATGCATCTTACTTGCTGAAGGCAAAACTAAAGGCAGAAAGTCCCACAAAGAACAACTGAAGACAGCTGCAGTTAGAGCCTGGCAAAACATCAGAAAGGAGGAAACCCAGTCTTTGGGTTCCAGACATTAGGCAGTCATTGCCAGTAAAGGATTATCAACATAAAGTAGTAAAAATTAACATTTATGATTATATTCATCTGTCCAATTACAATTGAGCCCCTGAAAATGGGTAGACTGTATAAAAATGGTTGCAGTTACTAAAATTTCTACTTGCTATTTATATTCAACCCCTCGAATTAAGGCTGAAAGTCTGCACTTCAAATTCATTTAAAATTAAACAATCCAATTTTATTCTGGTGGCATACAGAGCCAAAAGTATGAAAAGACAGAGGAGCTCACAGTACATAATATGCACACGAGGGGTGCACATGCAGATAGTAACCAGAAGTGGCAGTAATGAGCAGCTTTCCTTCACCCGCTCCTGGCTCTGCACCCACATTTTTCTCTCCTCACCATGCAGCACTAATGTGCCTCAAAATTAATTGGCAATTTATTTTTTCTGTTCACTTACCGGATTTGTGCCTATATCTAATTTCCCTTCCTCCTATAGGGGGCCGCTGCCGCAGATGTCACTTCCGATTTTGCATTGGCGCCTGTGAGATCTTGGTCAGCTTGGCATGGCACCACTCCAGTAACATTTAATATTGGCATCTATGGAAAATCTTGGTCAGCTTGGTATTGCTGTGTCATGCCAAGCTGACCAAAATTGCACTGCACTGCACATGCAGGAGATCGGCAGATGCATGCTGGGTAGCCAGCATGCACGGAATGCAGGAAGGACACTATGGCTTCAGATGCCAACACGAGATGGTCGCGCATTGCATGAACATCACAAAGTAAGAAAACGATGCTGCACAGATAGAAAACTGGGCATAGTTACATTTCACGAGGCAAGAATATTCTGGGGGTATCTTTATTTTAAGTCATATTTCGGCCAGAACTCCGCTTTGACATAAGAAAAAGAAAAGTGGGTAAAAAGCCTAAACATTTAACAAAAGTGACAAAAAAAAAGTAAAAAAAGTTAAAAAGAGAAGTATGGGAATCCCCCCCCCATTAATACTTACCTAGGTTTATGCAGCATGGGTCCAATGCTGCATCTGTACCCCGACACCTCTACACTGAAAACCGAGCGAACATTGCAGATCACTCGGTTTTCCAGTGTTTTCAGACTGTCAGTCACAGCTCTCTGCTCATCTCCCTTCACGCTCATTGGAGCAGCTCACTGAGAGGCTGAGACGGGTGTCAGTCCAGGCACCTGGCGGATCCAGACTTTATTGACGGGACGACGCAGTGCCTGGACTGATTCCTGCGATGTTGGCAGAGAGCGGACTTTAGCTTGCTCTCTGCTGAAAAGGGGTCACAGGAGCGCAAAACAAATTGCACTCATGTGATCCACAGGAGAAGTCAAGCCAAACGAGCTTTCCTTGTACTTCTCCTTTGATTAACTTTTCCTTGCAAGCTTCCTTTATTTTGTTATTATTGCAAAGGGGATCCCCTGAATTACTAACCAGACCCCCATCCTCCTTGATGTACATATGGGTATTGGAGCTGCAGCTCCAGGCCCATACCTTAATACAGGCCCAGCAAGATAAGACTGACCATTCCGACACTGCCACTGCCCTACAGACGCCATCCACTGCTAGCCTTTCCACCAAAAGCATTTTGAAAAAAATAAATAAAAAATAGATTTGTAAAAAAAATAATTAAAATAATTTTACATTTTTTTTAAAATAATAAAACTGCTCTGACACCAACCACTGCATAGCTAGAGAACTGACCACACTGTGCTCCCCTGCTTAATGTGGTCAGTTTTTAATAGGAAAGCAGAGGGACTTGGCAGGGACACCAGGGATTTCACATAAAGGAAGCAATACAAAGAACAGGAGACTTTTTCATAATGAACTTTATAGACAACGATTTCCTCAGTAACCTGATTTAATCCCTTCGTGCCTAAGGGTAAAAAAAAATCCTAATGCCCAAGCATAATTTTGCAATTTTGACATGTGTTAGCAAAACCATACATATCCTCACAACAACTTTGTGCATCCAGGTGGCCTATACCGCGTTTCAATTGGTAAATGATAATGGATAGCTTCTACATTTTTATTTATTATCAAAGGAAAACCGGCCCAAAATGGTAAACAAAATCTTTAAATGTAGCTGTATATTTCTTGCTACTATCATAACCTTCCCCCCCGAAGAACAACCCAAAATAGATTCTCCTGCTTCCAATGCTGGCAGCAATGCCAGGTATGTGTATGTTATTTGTACCCATAGAACAGCCCGGAAACAATAGTGCACACATTTTGCTGTTTTTTTTTTTTTTTTTTTATATATATCATACCTAAAAACACACGGACATGGATACAAATTTAAAAGAAAAAAAAATCCTGACCTTTGACCCAAACACTAACCCTGGCACTGACCTAGGTCAAACCTTGATCTAGGTATTTTTCTGTATTTTTTTTCTAATTTTTTTTAGATTTTTTTTTTTTTTTTTTTTTACACACACACACACACACACACACACATCAGATGACCCGGAATCGGGAGTTCCAATCGTTAGTACGGGACTCGGGGCTCTGTTCTGAGAGCGCACCGCATGGGGAAGATAAGCAAATATGCGGCCCAGTTGAAAAAAAGCCCAGTCCATTGGGGAAGCATATATTTTTATATGCTAAGTGTCAAGGGCTTATTACATTTGTAAAAAGATGCATTTTATGTAAAATAAAAAAACTAAAATCTTAGAAAAATAAAATGGTCCCCATGCCATTCAAATTTCCCTTTAAAAATACATTTCAGGACAAGTGTAAGATAAAAAGCATTTATTCCAAAAGGAAAAAAAAAACATTATTTCATGTATCACATCCACAAGCGTCTATAGAGCTACAATCACAATCTAAACTTCTGTACATAGGACAGTTTGTAAATACTAATAAATAGGAGTCCATAGAGGAGCCTGCGTCTTGTCTTGATTGGTCGGTTCCTGACGAAATGGCTTTGCCGTAAATCAGAGACAGACTGGAGGTAGAATTCCGCCTGTAGAATCTAATGGCCGGAGCGTTCTTCCTACACACAAAAGGAGCTGCTAGCAGATGACGGTTCTGATAGATTCTATGTAGAAAAAGCCGTGAGTCCCCCGGAATGGCATTTCCAGAGGAAACGTCCGCTACAAACCCGGCTCTCAGTTCTCTTCCCCTTCAGATTCCGATTCTGCAATGGAAACAATGCATCAGTATTCCTACTTTCTGTAATTAAAAGGAGACCCGGTCAACAACTTAACAAATGCAAAAAAATCAATCAGTCCATTCGCACCAGATGCGCTGTAAACCTCTATAAAGTATGAACAATGCATACCACTCTGTATTGTGTACTTGTCTCAGTCCAGACTACCAAGTGTCATTTCTGTCTGCTGCCTCCTTCCTCAATTAACTGCATGAGTCACTTCTGACAAGTTTCCTTGACACCAAGAGTAAAATAGGTGACAGGGGCGGGAGCTCTAGCACACAGCCTGCGACTGACAGCCTCAGTTCTGCTCCTGGGTGCTCTCACTGAGCTCTGCAGATTGTAACTTCAGCTCCACACCTGCTGCTTTCTGAAAGCTCAGACAAGCTTTAAAGATTCTGGACTTTTAATTACTGTAGAGAAGAGAGGACTGCAGATAAACAGGTACAACTTATATAGGAGGATTTGTTTAATCTCCGTGTATCATCTGAGGCCAGTCACTTCACTGGGTATTAGATGTGTACAGAACGAAAAAATTTGTTTGGTTTTATTTACATAAATTAATTTAGTTAAATTAATTTAGTTAAATTAAACAAATTTAACTAAATGAATTTATGTAAATGAATTTATGTAAATAAATTGATGTAAATAAATTCATTTAGTTAAATTAGTTTACTTCATTTTCGGAATTTGTTTCATTTATTCGAATCGATTCAAATTTTTTGAACCCCTTTAAAATCTAATTTATTCTATTTGAATTTTGGAAGATGGTTATATTCTTTCTATTCCATTCTATTGTTTTTTTCGATTCTATTCAAAATTTGAATTTATTCTATCCGGAATTCAAATTTCGATTCAAATAATAAAAAAAATAAATATATATTATATATTTTTATATTCTTTCTATTCTATTGTGTATGCTATTCTATTCTTTTCAAATGTATTCTATTTTAAATTCGAATTTTGGAAGATGCTTATATTCCATTCTATTGTTTTCTTCTGTTCTATTCTTTTCTATTCAAATGTATTCTATTTGAAAATGACATTTCGGAAGATGGTTATTTTTTTTTCCATTCTAGTCAATACTATTGTTTTATTTTGGGAAATGCCTATATTCTTTTAATTTTATATTCTATTCAAATTAGAATTTATTCTGTTTGAAACTGGAATTTCAGAAGATGGTTACCGTATATACTCGAGTATAAGCCGAGATTTTCAGCCTCTTTTTTGACGCTGAAAGTGCCCCCCTCGGCTTATACTCGAGTCACCGCCGTCTGTCTACCCGATCAGCGTGTCGAGCAGACAGACGGCGGCCATTCCACTATTCAAAAGCCACGCCTCCCTGTCTGTGATAGGCGGAACACTCAATTTCCCAGCAGTCAGTGGTCCGCCTATCACGGACATCCGCTCATCCTCATACTACGGACGAGGATGAGAGGATGTCCGTGATAGGCGGAACACAGACTGCTGGGAAATTGAGTGTTCCGCCTATCACAGACGGAGGCGCGGCTTTTGAACAGTGGAATGGCCGCCGTCTGTCACAGACGAAAAGATGTGCGGCGATCCTGGCATGGCCGCCGTATGTGCAGAAGGACGCAGGCTCGGGACGCAGGCTCGGGACACAGGTAGCCTGGACACACAGGGCTGGACACACAGGGCTGGACACACAGGGCTGGACACACAGGGACGGACACACAGGGACGGACAGGAATGTCTCACCCTCGGCTTATACACGAGTCAATACGTTTTCCCATTTTTTTTGTGGTAAATTAGGGGCCTCGGCTTATATTCGGGTTGGCCTATACTCGAGTATATACGGTATATTCTATTTTATTTGAATCCAAAACTATTCAAATCTGATTGGAAAAAGTCTGAAATTTTGATTTAGTTATTTCAGATTCGTTTTAATTCGATGCTACTGCAATTCGGAAATTCAGATAAATCCCTATTTCCGAACAACGAAAAATGTGTCCGTCTTTCAATTCGGAACGAAACGAATGTACACATACAATACACAATACAATACACATGTCTATTGGGCATATGTAAGGAGTTACAACCACTTTAAATGGGCAGAACCTTCTAGAACATTCCTCTTTCTGGGAAAACATTCATTACCTTCCTCTGCGTTTTGCAGCCACTCCACAAACTTCTTCATCTGGTCAAGAAAGATACTTTTCCCCTTGGCCAGGTGCGCTTCCTTGTACCACTTCAATATGGCTTCTTCCCCCAGAACATCGGCTGAAAGACAGGACAAGGTTCAGCGTTATGGTGCAGCTTCATATGTTTAAAGTACATGCTGGGGATGATTTACTAAAGGCAAATAGACTGTGTAATCTGCAAGTGCAGTTGCTCCAGGGCTTAATAAATGAGCTAAAGCTTCACATAGGCAAAGACTACCCAATCACGTGCAAGGAAACAAAAAAAAAAAAAACACAGCATTTTTGCTTGTACATGATTGGATGATGGAAGTCAGCAGAGCTTCTGCTCATTTACTAAGCTCTGGAGCAACTGCACTTGCAAAGTTCTCAGTCTAACCTTGGATTACGAGCATTATCCGTTCCAGGAAAATGCTTGTAATCCAAAAGCACTCGCATATCAAAGCGAGTTTCCCCCATAGAAGTCAATGGAAATGAAGATAATTCATTCTGCATTGATTTCGAATACATGCAATACCGCATGTGGCCAGAGGTGGGGGGGGGGGGGCATGCCGGAGAGCCTCGGAAATACTCAGGGACAGCTCGGCTGAACTCAGAAACACTCGGGTGATTCCGAGTATTTCCGAACGGCTCCGAACCATTCCGAGTGTCCCCGATGCCCCCGCATCTCTGGCCAAATGTGGCACTGCACACCCCATTGGCTTGAATTCTGCTCATTTTGCAAGACAACACTCGCAAACCAAGTCAGAATTAAAATAAAAAAAGTTGCATGTCTTTCAAAACGCTCGTTAACCGCGCTACTCGTAAACCAAGGTTCCACTGTATTTGCCTTTAGTAAACCAACCCTACTGAACCCCTAATGCAAAAAAATAAATACAATTAAAGGAAATGTCTTTAGATCTATTCAATCCCCTCTTGATAGGTAAAAAGCATTCAAATACTGCAGGATAAAGATTTGGTTATTATATTCTTACCGTAGCCAAGTCCATTTCAACTGTTTGCAGTGTTCCTGCATGTGAGTGGGCGGGCAGGTTAGCATACATTTATGTATTGCTGGACTACAAGGCTCTCTGACAATGTTATCTTGCATACCAGCAATAAATAAGATTTGACAATCTGTGTGCGACTTTTATAGCTCAACCCATTCACTGTAAGACCACTTTATTTTTCACACACATGCGGATTTGCACATTTTTCGTGTTAAAGCAGTATCAAGCCCAAAACCAAAAATATATTGTATTGCAGCTTACCAATCATTAGATGTGATTCAGTTTCTTTTTTTTTTTAAGGCTTTTTTTTCCCAGAATGTATTCTGCAAAATTTTTTGGTGAAAATAACCCAAATCAGTGTATTGTTATATTATTTATTCTATAGGAAAGTTATATGGTCCAGTATTTCTTATCTAAACAATAGAAAAAGCGGCGCTGAATATAAATCCACACCAGTGAATTCAAAAATATTAAAGATAATAGACCCAATCCAGTGAACATGAATTACTAAATGTTACTACACTGTGCAAGCCCTGCCCCGAGCATACAGAAAAAAGAATAAATTAATTAATAGTTTGTATCGAAATTAATTAACACAAATTATTATATAGTACATATCACCAGAAGAATAGTGATAACAAATATATACGATCTGTTGAAAAAAATATCCTGTGACTAAATATTATTCAACACTAAAAATAAATAAACAAGTAACGAGAATCAAATGAATTGTTTCAAGTTCTATCAAACAATGTCCACTTCCCAAGAACATTGTTACCAACACCACTGTGAAAAGCTCCTGAGAATATAATGTATCCCAGTAAAATCATAGTCCATACGTTGAATCTTCAGATCATAATCCAAATAATGGAATAGTGAAAAAAACGTTTAACCAGTGTCTCTTGAATAAACAGCAGATTACATCTACACTCCTCCACCACACCGCTCTAGATGTGACTCCTCTCCCCTTATGTGATTACACTCACCCGCTGTATATGCCTCACACTTTCGTGTTTGGCTGGATGTGCTTTTTCCCTTTACAGGGTTTAAATGGGGTATCCAGGTTTCCACTCCAGAATGCAGGGCTAGTACCATGGCTGTTCTCATAGACACCACGGATGTTTCCATAGGTGTCACGGCTGTTCCCATAGATATACTCTCATGCAACAAAGAAAAGATTTGCTTCCATAGCGTGATACAGTATAAAACTTTTTAATCACACATAAAAATCTCTCACATTGCACTCACATCAAAGGATGAATAAACACGCCAAATGTAAAAATTCACAGCACTCTTGAGTAACCCATACTGAAGCATAGGTGGTCACGGCGGACCCAGGGTATGCGGGAATAGTGGATAGTCTCTCACCGCTCCTTAACTGTACCGCCGCTTTACAGGAATCAATGTAAGATGTTCAGCATCCTATATGTATCTCTCTCATTCGCCTAGTAGCCTAATGAGAGAGATACATATAGGATGCTGAACATCTTACATTGATTCCTGTAAAGCGGCGGTACAGTTAAGGAGCGGTGAGAGACTATCCACTATTCCCGCATACCCTGGGTCCGCCGTGACCACCTATGCTTCAGTATGGGTTACTCAAGAGTGCTGTGAATTTTTACATTTGGCGTGTTTATTCATCCTTTGATGTGAGTGCAATGTGAGAGATTTTTATGTGTGATTAAAAAGTTTTATACTGTATCACGCTATGGAAGCAAATCTTTTCTTTGTTGCATGAGAGTATATCTATGGGAACAGCCGTGACACCTATGGAAACATCCGTGGTGTCTATGAGAACAGCCATGGTACTAGCCCTGCATTCTGGAGTGGAAACCTGGATACCCCATTTAAACCCTGTAAAGGGAAAAAGCACATCCAGCCAAACACGAAAGTGTGAGGCATATACAGCGGGTGAGTGTAATCACATAAGGGGAGAGGAGTCACATCTAGAGCGGTGTGGTGGAGGAGTGTAGATGTAATCTGCTGTTTATTCAAGAGACACTGGTTAAACGTTTTTTTCACTATTCCATTATTTGGATTATGATCTGAAGATTCAACGTATGGACTATGATTTTACTAGGATACATTATATTCTCAGGAGCTTTTCACAGTGGTGTTGGTAACAATGTTCTTGGGAAGTGGACATTGTTTGATAGAACTTGAAACAATTCATTTGATTCTCGTTACTTGTTTATTTATTTTTAGTGTTGAATAATATTTAGTCACAGGATATTTTTTTCAACAGATCGTATATATTTGTTATCACTATTCTTCTGGTGATATGTACTATATAATAATTTGTGTTAATTAATTTCGATACAAACTATTAATTAATTTTTTCTTTTTTCTGTATGCTCGGGGCAGGGCTTGCACAGTGTAGTAACATTTAGTAATTCATGTTCACTGGATTGGGTCTATTATCTTTAATATTTTTGAATTCACTGGTGTGGATTTATATTCAGCGCCGCTTTTTCTATTGTTTAGATAAGAAATACTGTACACATTTTGTTTTTTTAAAGTGGCGGCTTAGTGTATAGGGTTTTGTTTAGCGCAGTGGTGATACACAATAGATGGAGGGAAAGAGTAAGTGTGTCCTTGTTTTACAAGTTATATGGTCCACAAACTATGATATACTTCTGACAATCTCATTTCTTGAGGCCTGAAAACACCAGGACAATACAGATATCCCCCTTTTTGGAAAGTAGACAGTCCAAGGTATTTAGTATCAAAGTGGTAGCACCGTCAATTTACGCAGCGCTTTACATATACATTCACATCAGTCCCTACCCTCAAGGAGCTTACAATCTATGGTCCCTAACTCACATTCATATACTAGGGGCAATTTAGACAGAAGCCGATTAACCTACAAGCATTGTCTTTGGAGTGTGGGGGGAAATCGGAGTACGCGGAGGAAACCCACGCAGGGTACATGGAAACTCTGGGCAGGTAGCGTCGTGGTTGGGATACGAACCAGCAACTCTTAACTGCTAGGCGAAAGTGCTACTCACTACACCACTGTGCTGCCCAAATAACACTAATAACTCTGAGGAAACCTGTGAAAAAATCCTGTGAGAATAAAGCGGAGCTACGCGCTGGCGTCATCACGCCCCCCGTGACCCCGGAAGTGCGGGTGTTTAGTTTATTGCCGGTGTCTTGTAAAATAGTGTCCCCCATCAGATGCTGTCCCCTGCGTACTGCGCATGCGCAGTACACAGGAACACAGATTCCGAAAATTGCCGAGGACGAACGGCGCCTGCGCCGTGAGTCCAGGTTCTATCCCCACTATCCAAGTGGACATAGAGTTAGAATAAAAAAGAGCCGAGCGGAGCGAGGCCGAGCCCGAAGCGTGGCGAGCGAAGCTCGCCCGCGAGGGGCCCTCTAAAATTCTTAACCCTATGTCCGCTTGCATAGTGGGGCTACCTCCTCCACTCACGGCGCAGGCGCCGTTCAACTTTGGAGTTTTTCCGAAGCTTCGGCTGCTCCGTACTGCGCATGCGCAGTACGGAGCGGACAGCATTTGATGGGCGGACTGTATTAGGCAGAACACCGGCAAGTGTTTTTTATATGTTTGTACATCCAACCAGAGATTTTATACAATAAATCTGCTTTTTTGAGCCTGTGTTCATCTATATGCTCCGTGCTTACTTGGGAGATTGCGCGTTCGGGGGGGGGGGGCGTACGGTCGCTATATATCGAGGAGGACGCCACAAGTCTATCTACCCTACACACCTTACAGCCAGGACCCATCCCAGACCACGCAGAGGGCTATGCTATATCTGCAGGCGTGTGTGACCTCACTACATCAGGAGGTCCACTCCTTCCGGTAAGAGTCTCCATTCCTTCGGGTGATTGCCACACGGAGAGCTCCATCTCTTTCTTTTGGTGGTGGTGGAAGCTCTGAGAATCTTTTCCATCATTCTGGATCTCTACCGTCACTTAGAACTTGTTTTATTTGCCATTTTCAGAGACTTTATTTTATGAATAACTCTTCATGTCATATGTACTATACTGCTATTCTTACACTTCAGTGATTTATAGTGTGTTAAGATTTCAGTTTTATATTTTGTTCACTAGTTTTGATTAATGTGACTATTTTCGTTTATTAACGAGGTATTTAGCAGGAGGCATGGCAAGTTTTTTGAAGTTGCAAGTTTTTGGAAAATGAATAAAAAAATTTTTTTTTAACATCTTGTCACCAGTGCAATTCAGTGTCATCATATGACTGGCGTGGCGGTGATCAGGGACACTGGTGACAGTATGGAAAAAAAAATGACCAGAGCAATACAGCGTTACCTTAGTAACACTGTAATGCTCTAGGAAAGTAATCAGGATTTTTTTTTTTTTTTTTTACACATGATAGTTTACACCAGTACATTTCATAGTATTTACTGAATGAAACGGGTTCGTGTGATTGACCACAGCTAATCACATTTTACAGATGGGCTGCGATTGGCCCTGTCTGTACCATGTGATTACATTGACCAATCACTGCTAGCAACACAATTGCACACAATGGATGGCATGAAAGGAAGCCATCCATTGTTTACAATTGTCATGCGATCTGCTTTGGTTGGTCACAGCCATCACATGGTACCAGCAGCAGGCCGCTACACACAACAGCCATTGGCTGTGTCTGGCGGACATAACCGGTGACAGATCGCACTGGGATCATTGGACTTCCCACCCGGGCATCATTTTGTTATAGGCCGGGTGTGAAGTGGTTAATTAATAAAAAGCATTCCCTGATTGGACAAAGTGCAGGGGCATTCACCACCTCCACCTCTAATCAGAGAACAAATGGCACCTGTGCCAAGCGAGTGACTCTGAATGGCACCTGTGCCAGAGGACCTGGAATTTAGTGTAGATAATTGGAGTAGGGGGACCTATAGAGAGATTTCCAGCTTCCTCTGGGACTCCACAGGTATGGCACATACATACTGACATTGATTCAAGCTGAACCAATGTAACTATGCAAAACTATACATACCTGGAATGCAGCTTTGAGGAATACAGAGCTGCATTTGTTTGTGTCTTCTATATCTGCCCGGAGTCCTGCTTTCAATTTCTGTAATCAGCGGTTTCTCCACCTCAGAGAAATATTAGTGGAGACGATATCAGTTCAATACAATACAATACAATACAAACACAGCAGTCTCCTACCTTTGTAAAAGAGAACAACAATCTTCTGAAAGGCTTTCATGAAGTGGATGTTGTCATAGCAGTATTCCTGGACCTTCTGAAGAAGCACAAGCTCCGACTGGCCTTGTGTACTGAAAACAGCCAGAAGGGGTGCGTATTGCTGCAAGACAAGAGGTTTTGTGAGCATCTATCCCATAATAAACCCAGGCTGCTGGTCTAATTCCTGGATTATACAAGCAAAACGAGTCTGCATACAAAATGAAGACCGTTCAGTTTGGTCTGACATCCCATAAAAAGGCATGAAAATAAAAAAGTACAAAAACAGTCTTCAGTCTCTGACCACCTCCTGCTACATGTCTTCACACTCAGACCATCGCCTGCTACATGCCCTTAGTCTCTGACCATCTCTTACTGCATGTCTTCACTCTCTGACCATCTCCTGCAGCTTGTCTTCCCTCTCTGACCATCGCCTGCTGCATGCCCTTAGTCTCTGACCATCCTCTACAGAATGCCCTTGATGTCTGACCATCTCTTACTGCATGTCTTCACTCTCTGACCATCTTCTGCTACATGCCCTTAGTCTCTGACCAACCTCTACAGCAGTGGTCATCAACCTTGTCCTCAGGGCCCACTAACAGGCCAGGTTTTATGTATTACCTTGGGGAGATGCAGACTAGAATGTATTTCAGTTCTTGCAAACCTGGCCTGTTAGTGGGCCCTGAGGACAGGGTTGATGACCACCACCCTTAGTCTCTGGCCATCTGTTGCTGCATGTCTTCACTCTCTAACCATCTCTTGCAGCATGCCCTTAGTCTCGGACCATCTCCCATTACATGTCTGCAGTCTCTGACAGCTTGCTGTTGCTTCACAATCACTGAATACTGCGTCATACTTTTGCTGATGTCAGGGAAGCACGTTAGGCCACCCAAAAGCAAGAAAGTTTACAACTAGTAGCAAAAGTTTTATTTCCCCCCCCCCCATTTTGGAAGCCATATGAATTAAAGTTGACCATGATATGCACCCCTACTAGCGTTATACAGTTTTACATAAGCCCCATAACCATGAAATATTTCTATGTTAATGCTATTGATAGACTGTGTGAAGAACATCATTTTAGACTTCGTGGAGTGTCTCCAATTACCTTTCTGATGGCCCATTTGTTGAAGTGCTGTGGCTTCAAAAGCCACTTCGGAATCTGAGCAGTTGTTAACCGCCTGGAAAAAGCATAATGACGAGGACAAGGGCCTCTTCCCCACAACCCTGGGCTGGTGGTTGTGGGGGTTTGGGGGCAGGGGAGCTTATCGAAATTTGGCAACCTTGCGAATTTGTACCCCATGCAAATTAGTAAAGGGTACAGACAAAAAAGTCCCAAGATGTAAACCCACCAGCAAATTAAACCATACAGCGTTTTAGATCCACAATGAATGACACTCACTGAAAGAAAGAAAATTGACCAATAGACACATCCAATCCTGTGGCTGACTGGCATCTTGGGCTTATTAGAAGTACACAAAGAGGCGTGGTCTCCAGGGTGATGTCATTGCCTAAATATGACCATATTTGGCCAGTGATGTCACGCTATCTTCCCCTCTTTGTTTTCATGGCTGGAGATTACCGGCCATTAAAATAAAGGGCCAGGGGGACACCTTTAGTTGTTAAGGATGTGGTAGGTGCCATCCCTAGCAACATCTGACAGGAAAGAAATCATCATGTATAGTAGCAGGATTTCTACCACTGAATGAGTAAAAAGTCTGGCGTTTGAAAAAAACAGCCCAAGTTTGTTTGGACGGAGTGTTATGCTCATCCCTGCACTGCCACTCTGAAGTCTGGTGTTTAAATACCCTTCCTGGGTAAAGAACATGCCCAGCATTGTTAATGGGAACTCTGGATATTCCAAGCAGGGATTCTGGAATTGTCATTGGATATTCCAAACAGGGATCCTGGAATTATCATTGGATGTTCCAAGCAGGGATTCTGGAATTATCATTGGATATTCCAAACAGGGATCCTGGAATTATCATTGGATATTCCAAGCAGGGATTCTGGAATTATCATTGGATATTCCAAGCAGGGATTCTGGAAAGACCCATGGATGTCCTGGCCGGATTTCTGGAATTATCTTTAGATATGCCAAGCAGTGATTCTGGAATTATCATTGGATATTCCAAACAGGGATTCTGGAATTATCATTGGATATTCCAAACAGGGATTCTGGAATCATTGGATATTCCTAGCAGGGATTCTGGAAAAAAACATGGATGTCCTGGCAGGATTTCTGGAATTATCATTGAATATTCCTAGCAGGATAGGCAAAAAAGACAGAGACACAACATATATATACACACATTGATTAAGAAGATAATGAGTTCCACTCCCTCCAATCAAGTGATGTCATAAATTAGAATAAATGAAAAACACCAATATGGGTGTGCGATTCCTGGGAAGTGCAACTCATATTATAACAATTTTCTTTTGATATACTGGATACAAAATGCATCGAAAAAGGGGAAAATATGATAGAATTGTGATTAAATATGATCTATGAACAAATGTATATTATAGATTATCAAAAATAATGATAATAATTTCTCTTTAACCGTAAAAAGAGGTCCACATCATATTTAAAATTCATACCCATAGGTATTCTAGTATCAAGACTAAAAATCCACCAGACTTCTCTTTCAAGAACCCTGCGGTGTAAATTACTGCCCTGGGGCAGGTTGTTAACATTTTCTAGTTCATAAAACACAAAAGTTGACAAATTAGCAGAATGTTGATGTATAAAGCATTTAGAGACATTAGATAACCCTTTATTGCATGTATATGATGCACCATGGTAGTGTTTGCTAATTCTTGTTCTCAGAGATCTTGTGGTACACCCTACATACTGTAGGTGGCAGGAAGTACATTCTATTGAATACACTAAATTCTTGGCCCTGCATTTAAATATAATCACGTATCACAAAGCTTTTACCAGTGGAGCAGGATTTTGCTCCATTCGTTTTTTTTTTAGCATGCCAGGCGACGAGCCAGCACTCTGGGAGATATTTTCTCTCCACGCCTGTATCAATCAACAAGCTCAAAGGAGGACATGGTTGAACACCACTGGATACTAACCCTGTGGAGTCAACACACGTTTTTGCAGCAAGCATGCTAAAAAAAACAACGTAATGGAGCAAAATCCTGCTCCACTGGAAAAAGCGTTGCAATGCGTGATTATACTTGTACTTCCTGCAACCTACAGTATGTAGGGTGTACTACAAGATCTCTGAGAACAAGAATTAGTGAACACTACCATGGTGCATCAGATACATGCGATAAAGGGTCATCTAATGCCTCTACACTTTAAACATCAACATTCTTCTAATGTGTCAACTTTTGTGTTTTATGGGCTAGAAAAGGTTAAAAATCTGCCCCAGGGTGGGGTGATTTACCCTGCAGGCTTCTTTAATGAGGAGTCTGATGGATTGTCAGTCTTGATACTAGAATACCTATGGGTATGAATTTTAAATATGACATGAACCTCTTTTTACGGTTAAAGAGAAATTATTATCATTATTTTTGATAATCTATAATATACATTTGTTCATAGATCATATTTAATCACAATTCTATCAAATTTTCCCCTTTTGAGATCCATTTATATCCAGTATATCAAAAGAAAATTGTTATGATACAAGTTGTATTTCCCAGGAATCACACACCCATATTGGTGTTTCTCATTTATTCCAATTTATGACATCACTTGATTGGAGGGAGTGGATCTCCATTATCTTCTTAACCAATGTGTGTATATATGTTGTGTCTGTCATTTTTAGCTATGCTGTGAACAAGGCTTGTGCCGAAACGCGTAAGTGTCATTTTAAACTTGTTGATGTTTCAATAAAGATGGCAGATGGAATTTCCAGTAGTGACAGCTCTTTAGTTTTGTCATTCAGGATACAGTTTTCAGATGCAAGAAGGTCATCCGGAAGCCTTGGAGCACCTGGAATTGGGCGTGCCGTTTCTCTAACATTTCATAGTGGGCTTCACGGATCAAAGCGGTATTCTTTTGTGCTTGATGTTCCTAGCAGGAATTACCATTGGATATGAGGGCAGGATTTTGGGAACCATCTGGATGGCTTGACAAAAAAATTTTCATGCTATGAAATGCGTAGCCACGTCATCCCTTTAAAACCAAACGCATATTAATTACACAAGTTCTGTGTCTGATTAAGGTGGTAATTAAAAACTCAGTGCCTTATCTGCATTCAATTTGTCACAGAACCTGTGTAATTCATATATGTTTGGTTTTAAAGGGATGAGGTAGCAAACCTATGCCACGCCCTGACACTGATGTTACTTCTGCCTGGCGAACCGCTGCGTTCCAGCGTGGTTCTAGATGTAGGATAGAGACCAGTCAGGCACCAGGACCTCTACATCACAATCGCCAGTGGAGAGACAGACATCATTCACAGATGGCAGCAGATTGTATATAAAGAGCCATTCTGTTTTACATACGTATATGTGAGTGGCTAATTATTTTTTAACCAATATGCCATTTTGCTACACTTAGAAGCCATTCTCCCTCCTTTGTGTGTCCCCATTGGATATCCTGGCAGGAATTCTGGGGCATACCATTGGATGTCCTGGCAGGGATTCTGGGACGTACCATTGGATGTCCTGGCAGGGATTCTGGGACGTACCATTGGATGTCCTGGCAGGGATTCTGGGACGTACCATTGGATGTCCTGGCAGGGATTCTGGGACATACAATAAGGGCTCTTTCACATAGTAAGGTCCATTTTCAGAGACTCTGCTTGCTCAGCCGGGATCGATCCATTGATCCCCGATGAGCCGGGGGATGACAAGTCTCTGCTCACTGTGCAGGGACGGACCTGTCAGAGACCCATGGTACTCTATGGGGGATCGGATGAAAACAGGTTTGCTTGTCCATTCTCATCCGATCGATTCTCCAGACGGATGGAAAAACAAGATCTTTGAAAACAGCTTACCTGTAAAATCCTTTTCTTTGAAGTACATCAGGGGACACAGAGCCATAGTAGTTACTATGTGGGTTATAGGCCACCTTCAGGTAATGGGCACTGGCATGCCCTGAATTAAAAAGTGCACTCCCTATATAATGCCTCCCACTGATGGGAATACCTCAGTTTTGTAGCAAAGCAATATAGGTGTATACCAAAGAAGGGAGGGACCTCTGTGTCCCCTGATGTACTTTAACGAAAAGGACTACATCAGGGGACACAGAGTCATAGTAGTTACTATGTGGGATGTTACATACCAATGGCAACTGAAGGGAGGGAGACACAACAATAGTAGGGCACTAAGACTAGAGGACTCATACTGCAGCTTGCAGTACACTGTGACCAAAGGCAATATCCTCATGATCTTTATATCTACTTGATAGAATCTAGTAAATGTATGGATTGAAGACCAAGTTGCGGCCTTGCAGATCTGAGCCATGGAGGCTTGGTGATGCACTGCCCAAGAAGCACTAACGGCCCTGGTGGAGTGCCTTTAAAATGAAAAAGGAGGAATTCTCTTCTTTTAAGCCAAAAGCTTGAACAATCACTTGACGAATCCACCTAGGAATCATAGATTCTGATGCTGCCTGTCCTCTTTTAGGACCATCAGGCAACAAACAAAAAATATCTGTTTTTATGCATCTGAGTGGTCACCTTTAAATACACCTTGACTGCTCTCACCACATAAAGAGAATGTAGTGACCTTTCTTTCAGAGAACGAAGTTCTGAAAAAAAATTAATACAGAATATCCTGGTTTAACCAGTTGCCGACCGCCGCACGACGATGTACGTCGACAGCATGGCACGGGCAGGCATATTGGCGTACATGTACGTCCCTGCCTTCCCGCGGGTCGGGGGCCCGATCGGGCCCCCGCCCGGTGCCTGCGGCGGTCGGTTTTCGTCCGGGAGCGATCCGGGACGAGGGGGCGGCCATTCATTCATGGCCACCCCCTCGCGATCGCTCCCGACGAATAGAAATCCCCCGTGACATCACTTCCTCTCCTGTAATGTAAACACAGGAGAGGAAGTGATGTATTCTCTCCTCCGTGTCGGTATTTTTCGTTCCGACACGGAGGAGAGCGGATCGGTGAGTTGCACCAACACTCTACACACACAGTAGAACATGCCAGGCACACTCACACCCCCCCTTTACCCCCCGATCACCCCCCCAATTACCCCTGCCCCCCAGTCACAGTGACACCAATGTCATTTTTTTTTTTTTTTTTTTTTGCATTGGTGTCATTTGTGACTGTAATAACTGTTAGGGCAGTTAGGGTTAGCTCCCTTTAGTTCTAATGTACCCCCCTAACCCCCCCAATAAAGGTTTAACCCCGTGATCACCCCCCGTCGCCAGTGTCACTAAGGCTGGGTTCACATTGCAGCGGTTTATGAGAACGAATGTGATTCGCACCGCACTGCAGTGCAAATCACATCCGATCTCTGTGCGATTCGAGTTCAGCCATTCGCCGCACCCGACGCACCCGCCGCAAATTCGCACGGGACCCTTTTTTTGGCCCGCAGCAGAATCGGATCGCATGGGTGTTCACACCATGCGATCCGAGTTTGCAGATCACACTGCGATATGCGAACTGATCTGGGGGTGTCAGTAACATTTCACTGACACTCCCAGCAGTTCGCATAGGGCAGTGTGAACTGCCGCCGGGAGGCATGCGATGCGGGAACCCGCCGCTGATTCGTGGCGTTTCCGCATCGCTCCAGTGTGAACCCAGCCTAATAAGCGATCATTTTTCTGATCGCCGTATTAGTGTCACAGGTGACGCTAGTTAGGCAGGTAGGTATTTAGGTTCGCCGCAGCTTTTTATAGCGCCAGGGACCCCCATATACTACCGCATAAAGCCCCCTGATTGCCCCCTAGTTAACCCTTTCACCAGTGATCACCATATAACTGTTACAGGTGACGCTGGTTGGTTAGTTATTTTTTTATAGTTTCAGGGCACCCGCCATTTATTACCTAATAAAGGTTTAACCCCCTGATCACCCGGCGGGTGTCATTTGTGACTAATAACTGTTAGGGCAGTTAGGGTTAGCCCCCTTTAGCTCTAAGGTACCCCCTAACCCCCCCCAATAAAGGTTTAACCCCGTGATCACCCCCCGTCGCCAGTGTCACTAAGGCTGGGTTCACATTGCAGCGGTTTATGAGAACGGATGTGATTCGCACCGCACTGCAGTGCAAATCACATCCAATCTCTGTGCGATTCGAGTTCAGCTATACAGATAGTATGGCTGAATTTGTGTCGCACCCGCCGCACCCGCCGCAAACTCGCACAGGACCCTTTTTTTGGTCCGCAGCAGAATCGGATCGCATGGGTGTTCACACCATGCGATCCAAGTTTGCAGATCGCACTGCGATATGCGAACTGATCTGGGGGTGTCATTAACATTTCACTGACACTCCCAGCAGTTCGCATAGGGCAGTGTGAACTGCCGCCGGGAGGCATGCGATGCGGGAACCCGCCGCGCATTCGTGGCGTTCCCGCATCGCTCCAGTGTGAACCCAGCCTAATAAGCGATCGTTTTTCTGATCGCTGTATTAGTGTCACAGGTGACGCTAGTTAGGCAGGTAGGTATTTAGGTTCGCCGCAGCTTTTTATAGCGCCAGGGACCCCCATATACTACCGCATAAAGCCCCCTGATTGCCCCCTAGTTAACCCTTTCACCAGTGATCACCATATAACTGTTACAGGTGACGCTGGTTGGTTAGTTATTTTTTTATAGTTTCAGGGCACCCGCCATTTATTACCTAGTCTCACTAGTGTACCCCTAAATTTAGGGGTGTCTACTTTCCAAAATGGGGTCATTTGGGGGGGGGGTTTGTGCCATCTTGGCATTTTATGGCCTTCAAAACTGTAACGCCCTTAGAAAGCCTGAAGGCGGTGCTTGGTTTTCGGGGCCCCGTACGCGGCTAGGCTCCCAAAAAGTCCCACATATGTGGTATCCCCGTACTCAGGAGAAGCAGCAGAATTTATTTTGGGGTGTTATTTCACATATGCCCATGGCATGCGTGAGCAATATATCATTTAGTGACAACTTTGTGAAAAAAAAAATAAATAAAAAAAATTTTTAATTTTCCCGCAACTTGTGGCAAAATATAAAATATTCCATGGACTCAACATGCCTCTCAGCAAATAGCTTGGGGTGTCTACTTTCTAAAATGGGGTCATTTGTGGGGGTTTTGTGCCATCTTGGCATTTTATGGCCTTCAAAACTGTAATAGGTAGTGAGAAGTGAACTCAAAAATTTACGCCCTTAGAAAGCCTGAAGGCGGTGCTTGGTTTTCGGGGCCCCGTACGCGGCTAGGCTCCCAAAAAGTCCCACATATGTGGTATCCCCGTACTCAGGAGAAGCAGCAGAATTTATTTTGGGGTGTCATTTCACATATGCCCATGGCATGCATGAGCAATATATAATTTAGTGACAACTTTGTGAAAAAAAAAAAAAAAAAAAAAAGTTTGTAATTTTCCCGCAACTTGTGGCAAAATATAAAATATTCCATGAACTCAACATGCCTCTCAGCAAATAGCTTGGGGTGTCTACTTTCTAAAATGGGGTCATTTGTGGGGGTTTTGTGCCATCTTGGCATTTTATGGCCTTCAAAACTGTAATAGGTAGTGAGAAGTGAACTCAAAAATTTACGCCCTTAGAAAGCCTGAAGGCGGTGCTTGGTTTTCGGGGCCCCGTACGCGGCTAGGCTCCCAAAAAGTCCCACATATGTGGTATCCCCGTACTCAGGAGAAGCAGCAGAATTTATTTTGGGGTGTCATTTCACATATGCCCATAGCATGTGTGAGCAATATATCATTTAGTGACAACTTTGTGTAAAAAAAAAAAATTTTTTTTTTTTTTGTCATTATTCAATCGCTTGAGGCAAAAAAATAAAATATTCAATGGGCTCAACATGCCTCTTATCAATTTCCTTAGGGGGTCTACTTTCCAAAATGGGGTCATTTGGGGGGGTTTTGTACTGCCCTGCCAATTTAGCACCTCAAGAAATGAGATAGGCAGTCGTAAACTAAAAGCTGCGTAAATTCCAGAAAACGTACCTTAGTTTGTAGATGTGACAACTTTTGCGCAAACCAATAAATATACAATTATTGACTTTTTTTTTACCAAAGACATGTGGCTGAATACATTTTGTCCTAAATGTATGACTAAAATTTAGTTTATTGGATTTTTCTAATAACAAAAAGTAGAAAATATCATTTTTTTTCAAAATTTGCGGTCTTTTTACGTTTATATCGCAAAAAATAAAAATCGCAGAGGCAATCAAATACCATCAAAAGAAAGCTCTATTTGTGGGAAGAAAAGGACGCAAATTTTGTTTGGGTACAACATTGCATGACCGCGCAATTACCAGTTAAAGCAGCGCAGTGCCAAAGTGTAAAAAGACCTCTGGTCATTTACCAGCAAAATGGTCCGGTCTGAAAGTGGTTAAATGAAAAAAAAACCTGACACTACCTTCAGAAGCCAACCCCGATACTCTTCTAGCAGAAGATATGGCAACCAGGAAAATTATGTTCCTCGTCAAGAGGACCAAGGGAAACATTCCGTATTGGCTCAAAAAAAGCTGTTTTTGTAAAGCCGACAGGACTAATCTTAAGTCCCAAGTATTCAGGGGTGACCTAACTGGAGGATTAATCCAGGTTTCCCCCTGAATAAGTTCCGAAGCAGAGAGTGAGAAGCAAGTGGTTATTGAAAAAAACACAGATAAGGCCGATACCTGGCCTTTGATAGTACTCAGGGCCAGCTTCATTTCTAATCCCATCTGTAGGAATACAAGGATCCTACCTATGACATATTTCCTGGGGTGCCAACCCCTGGATTCACATCAGGAGACATATGCTTTCCAGACTCATTAGTATAGGACACTGGAGGCCAGCTTCCTAGCATAACTAAAGTAGAAACTACTGAAGCTGACAGCCCACGGTCTTATTTTAGAATATGGGTCTCAATAGCCAAGCCGTTAAATTTAGCATTTGTAAGGAAGGATGGAATACCAGACCTTGCGAAAGAAGGTCTGACCACAGTGGTAGGGACTACGGGTCCTCTACCACCATCTTTATGATCTCGGCAAACAAAGATCTCCTGGGCCACACTGGGTCACAAGAATCACCCCTTCCCTTCTTGCTTGCTCCTGCAAAGAAGGCGCGGAAGCAGAACAAGAGGGAAAGCATAGATCAGTGAAAACTGATCCCATGAAAATAACAAGGCATCTGTTTCGTATGCCATTGGATCCCTTGTCCTTGACACAAAGTTGTTGATCTTGTTGTTGAACCCAGACGCTAATAGACCCACGTCCGGAACCCCCTCCTTGGCATATTGACAGAATGATGCTGGGGTGAAGAGAACATTTTCCCAGAAACAATAGTTGACGACTCAAGTAGTCCACCTGCCAATTCTCCATTCCTGGGATGAAAATGCTGATAGGCAAGGAATGTTGCTTTCTGCCCCAGACAAACCTTCTCGTGCCCCCTTGGTGATTGATATAAGTCACAGCTGTGCCATTGTCGGATTGAGCCTACGGCACCTGTTTTTCCCAGGCGGTCTCTCATCCATCAACCAGGCTCTGATATGGACAGACGCTTCTTCCAGGACTGGTCCCCAGCCCAAAGGGCTGGCATCTGTTACAACTTTCCAAGGTAACTGGTAGAAAGGATCTTCCTTTTTGAAGATTATTGGAGATCGACCATCAATTGAGGCTCTGACGCATTTTGGCAGATAAACGCAAAGGGAAGTCCAGAGTTGGGATCTTCTTGTTTCAAGTTGACAGGATACTGTTTTGCAGCAGTCTTGAATGGAACTGCGCATAAGGAACGGCCTTGAAGAAGCCGCCATCTTTCCTAATAAACACATGCAAAGATAAATAGGAGGACTCTTCTTTGTTTTGACCCACCGAATCAGTTCCTTTAAGGAACCAATTCTTTCCTGGGGTAAAAATATCCTTTAGTGGACTGTATCTATGATCAGCCCTAAGTACTGCAATGGTTTTAATGAGGATCTTACTAGGTTGAAGATCCAACCCAAGTATTCCAGGTAGCTGACTGTGGTAACCAGACCTTGGTTTAAACGGGCTACCGATTGATCTATCAAGAGTAGATTGTCTAAGTAGGCTAGTATCATTATACTTTGAGCCCTTAACTTGGCTAAAGGAGGGGCCAGGATCTTTATACACAATTGAGGTGCAGAAGCTAGCCTGAAAAGGTAGAGCTACAAACTGGAAATTAAGATTTTGTACCTTGAAGCGTAGAAATTTCTGGTGAGAGGGAAGATCGCACATGGGAGATAAGCATCCTAGATGTCGATAGACGCCAGAAGTTCTCCCCCTTGTAGGAAGGAGACTACTGGTCGGATAAACTCCATGGGGAGAGAAAGACTTATTTTTCTCTGGATCCTTAGGAACGTTTGATCTGAGAAAAAATGAGGAGACGGGAACTCTGGAACTCCAGATTGGAGCTATTGAGGAAGTCCCCCATTCTTCTTCTTGTCAGATCTATGAGAACTGCAGAAGAATTCCCCCTATTGAGCTAGCGGGGCACCTCCTGATAAGGAGGCTACAGTATCCCCTAGGGTTAACTCTGAGGATTACTTATTGAACCTGATGGCGGAAGCCATCGTGACTGCCTGGAGGCTGATGCCCCTGCCACAAAAAGAAGAAGCTTTTAAAAATAAAAACATATTTACTCCTTTACATAAATGGAAAAAAGGGGGTACTTTTCCCACTAGAATTTCTTTGGGTGAATTATCCAAACATCCTCAAATAGCTGTTCCACCGCAAAGGAAGACTAGCTAGGAGTTTCTGCATGGTGAAAGGAAATTTATCCTCCTCTGATGTGCGTTCCTGCACTCATGCGTTTAGCCGTTTGTGTTTAGCAACAATGTGCACAGAACCTTGTATAGCACCTGGTATTCCCAGGCGGTCTCCTATACAGGTACAAACCGCTGCAGGCATCTTAGCAGTTGTGCGTTTGGCTAGTTTATAAGCCAGCACCTGCATGAGGACCTTGTGGAAGTTCTACATAAATTCTGGACAGGATACCTAGAACACCTGTTAAACTGGCCTCACAATGATTAAGCAATTACTGTCAGTCAGGCTGCTCAATCTGCCAGAGTTTTTTTAACAGGAATTCCAACTTTATTAGTTGGATGCCTAAGCATTTGAGTATTGTCTGCCGATAACAGCTCTTATTCACAGAGGATATACTGCGTTAATTGCTAGCATACCGTACTTAGTGAATTTCCTCCACCATAGCATAAAGTGGAAAAAGGAGGAAAATAACATTTATCTGGGAGATCTTCACAGGTACAAAAGAGGCCTCTCCGACAATAAATGGACAGGAAAAAGCATGCACAGTCTGAGGAGGCTTTAAAGAACCCAAACACTCAGTTAAGGGAGCATAAATGTGGAGTGGACCATTCAGCAAGACATTGAAACCAGCTGGTTCTCCCACATTTGACACCTCAGAAGAGGAGTCATCCACGGTCCCCTGAGGGGATTCGTCTTCTCCCGCCCCTAGTTCCCCCGTTTGAGGGTTCTGGGCAATGAAAGAGAACCTGTGCGATTAAAGTCACTAAACTTTTTTTTAAAACCCATCATGGCTGAGGGAGAAATACATAGGGGCTGCAGTGTTGAAAACAATTGTAAACATTTCATGGTCCTGATGCTCACTCTACTCACTCCTTCTCAGGAGAGAATGCCATCTGTAGAGATGAGTAGGCTTACCAGAGCTAGAGGGGGACTCCTTTAGCTCTATTTCTGGGGGTGTTTTAACCCCCCTTCTGACCTTAGCCCGATGCACAAAGCAGAGGTACCATCAGAAGAAATTGCATGCACTGCTTGAGCAATAGTTCAGTTTTAACGCCGCTAATAAGGCTCAGCCTGATGCAGCAGTAAATGTGTCAGAGGAAAAAAACAAATCTTAAATGCCACTTTTGCTCTTGTGTCCTTCCACAGTTGTACAAAATACACATGGAGGTTCTTTTAAAAACAAACCCTCCCATGCTGGACGCCATCGCCATGCTAAATCCCGCTCCCCCGGATCACCTACGGCCCTCCCTTTCAAAAAGAGCTTTTTTCCAGCATGAGCGGCAGGGGCTCTCGATCCTGTGGGATCCCTGGGAGGAAGGAGAAATGGAGGGGGGGGGGGGGTCCGTAAGCCATGGCGTTCGAGCCATTTTTTTTATTTTACAAAACAAATGGCAGCACTTCCTTCCCCAAAGAAGAAGGGAAGAAATTTTGGCATAGGGGGGCATCTGTGGGGAGAGAGAACCCCCCCCCCCCCACCCAGACTTACCGAAGGTCTGTCATTCGGCTGGAGGAAGAAGCATTTGCTTCAAGACACAACGTGGCTCTGAGAAGCATGAGACGAGAGTACTCAATACAGCCCCCAGTGTTGACATATATGTATGACAGCATTTACAAAATTTAAAGGAGACATTTCATAAGAATTTTTTTTTTAAATTTCTTAGAAAACTCCACTTACCTTTCCCGCCGCATGGGTTTTCTATGGTAAACCAACAGACCGAATCTTTACCCTTCACGATGGGCTCCGTTAAACCTTCAGGAGCTGGGGATCCAAAAAGGAAAACCTACAATCCTGGGCCTGCAATAGCACCCTGGCAGTAAAAACTTTATGGCCTTAATACCAAAAAGTACTGCATCACAGGGTCCAGCTTCCCAAAGGAGAGCATTCACAGGCAAAAACCTTGTTTCTTAGGAATACAAGGCCCGGGTACCATTCAATACGGCCAAGATTAGACATTCTGAATGGATCTGTCTGCATAACCAGCCCCAGCAACGATTGCTCCAGTAAAGCTCCGAAACTCGGGCAGTCACCTGCGGAGTCCCTCAAGGCTCTCCGTTGTCACCCGTTCTCTTCAACATTTACATTCGCCCACTCCTTCAAATCATCAGATGCTCAGATCTCTGCTTCCACTCTTACGCTGACGACACGCAACTTTTATTTCCGGATCAATGGAAAAAAAGATCACCAACAACAACTTGAAAACTGCCTCAAATCAATAGAGGACTGGATGACCACCAACTCCCTCCAGCTGAACGAATCAAAGACAGAGCTTCTTATCTTACACCCAAATCATAATTCCGTAATCAAAACCTCCTGGTCTCCACCAACCGTCTTTGGGCAGACTATCTCCCCAAAGACCAAAGCGAAGAGTCTCGGGGTTATTTTAGAAGCAGAAATGTCAATGGATGCGCAAATAGGATCTGTAGTCAGTCGATCTCACCATCTGCTACGCATGCTTCGCAGACTCATCCCTTTTATCCCAAAGAATGACAAAGTAGTGGTAGTTGGAACAATCATTAATTCACGACTGGACTACGCAAACTCGCTTTACATAGGATTACCACAATATCAACTTGCGCGATTACAACTGATCCAAAACACGGCGGCAAGGCTGATAACAGGAAAAAAACCCTGGGAATCCATCTCTCCTTCACTGAGGAGCTTACATTGGCTAACCGTAAAAAATCGGATCACGTTCAAGACCCTTTGCCTCGCCCACAAATGCGTGCATAGAGAAGCTCCGCAATACCTAATGGAGAAAATAAATCATTACACACCAAACCGCAGTCTTCGATCAGCCAACAAAAACCTCCTCCTAGTGCCCAAAGCCCGGTATAAATCCAAGGGTGATCGGAGATTCGCTGTCCAAGGGCCTCGGCTATGGAATGCTCTACCAATCAACATCCGCCTGGAAGAAAATCACCTGGCTTTTAGGAAAAAACTCAAGACCTTCCTCTTTTAGCAGATGATCAAAGCTCGCCACAGCGCCTAGAGGCAATTCAGTTCGCATTGTGCGCTATACAAGTATTTCATTCATTCATTCAAAGCTCAGCACAGCGCATCTTTACTCGTGACAAATACCTTAGACACTGAGGTACTCCCACCAGTGGGAGGGGTTATATAGGGAGTGCACTTTTTAATTTAGGGCATGCCAGTGTCCATCACCTATCCGTGACCCTATAACCCACATAGTAACTACTATGGCTCTGTGTCCCCTGATGTATGAAAATAAATATGGTTTCCATCCATCTGGATTTAACAGAGCAGATCGGATGGAAGCGGACATGTCACCTTTCAGGGCTGGGCTCAGCCCTTCTTTGAGCTGGCTGCACAGCTGTCGGCTAATTGGCAGCTCCCATCTCTCCACAGTTACTAAGCTGTTGCTGATATCCTGCTCATCAGTCCTACCTATTTAAGCCATCCAGTCCAGAGAAGCTCTGCCTTCGCCTTGGTCAACATCACAAAAACTGAGAAGCTATCCTGCGATCCTGTTCAAGACTGGCTTTGCTGACATCCCTTTTGGTTCCAGATCCTGCTTGCTGTTCCACTACATTGATTGCTGACTTCTGGCTTGGCTGACTATCCGTTCCGGTTACTAAACTTTGGGTATGTTTTGACTACATTTGTTCTTTTTACTTTTATTATTAAACAAGTGTGATTTAACTGTACTTCTGTCTCGGCCTGATTTCATGGTTTCAGTCGCTCCACAGAGGTACATGGAGGGTCCGTTCAGGTCCACCTGAAAAACTGAGCGGCAGACTTAAATGGTCCACATGTGTAAATGAGCCCTTAAATGTCCTGGCAGGGATTCTGTGACATACCATTAGATGTTCTGGCAGGGATTCTGGCGACGTACCATTGGATGTCCTGGCCGGGATTCTGGTGATGCACCATTGGATGTCCTGGCAGGGATTCTGGAAGACCTGGCAGGGGTTCTGAGTGTACCCTACCAAGGTCTGTGTCCCCCACTGCATACTGTGGTTTCTTCCCCTGACCTCTACGTCACCATAGGACACAGCAGTTATGTAGAGGGTCAGAGAAAGGCACCACGGCATGTGGCAGTGGGGCACAGACATACAACAATTGCATAAATGTCAACTTATTACTAAGAGGACTGGCAGAGGCTGAAACACTGGAACAGAGAGATGGTTGGAGACAAAGACCACCCCTGAGGGAAGTACAATGGCTTTGCTGTTGCATAGAATTGCCTTATGTTTTTTAGGCGACTGATCGGGCTAATTTATTGTACTTACACATGTACAAAAATTACCGGCAGGGTACCGATCTTACTGACATACTGCATATTGCAGTGCTCGATACAAAGACACATACAAGTCCCCACCTTCAAGTGCTTCAAAGCCTGCTCTGCAACCAGCTCTTCTTTCTTGTTCCACTCTACGGCATTCATTATGCAGGTCCACAGGAGCCCGATCACTGCATGTTCGGCTAATTCGTTCCGTTTCATTTCTTCCTTTAAGTAGAGCACCATCTGCAAACAGCAAGAGAACCCAAGAAAATTATAGGCAAACCAAGAGGAAAATTCTGGCTCTTACTATAGTTTATAAAGACTTTAAACTCTGGGATAAGCATATATTGTCCAAATACATTTGTAGCACCCTCCTAGTTAGGTTTTTTTTCTTGTGTTCCTCTAATCTGTGAGCAGCTGTTGTTTGCGCTGATCAGGGTTCCACAGGTTGCACACTTGATTGCTTCTCCCTGTTTTCTGGACTCCAGAACAAGGAGTCTCACTCTGCTACCCACACAAATGTTGACACCTGGACCTGAAGGCTGGCAAAGAGCTGGTTTGGGTGATAACATCACTGGATCCTGGGTAAGTGTGTTTTTTCTTTTCTTTTTTTTTTTTTTTAACATCAGCAGCTACAATATCTTTAGCGGCTGACTTTTAGTCTGGAGACCCTTAGTGATGCATCACCCAGGAGACCCTTAGTGCGGCACTTAGCACAGCACCACCCGGGAGACCCTTAGCGCGCCACCTCCCAGGAGACCCTTAGCGCGCCACCTCCCAGGAGACCCTTAGCGCGCCACCTCCCAGGAGACCCTTAGCGCGCCACCTCCCAGGAGACCCTTAGCGCGCCACCTCCCAGGAGACCCTTAGCGCGCCACCCCCCCGAAGACCCTTAGCGCACCACCCACCCGGAGACCCTTAGCGCCACCCCCCCAGGGGCCTTGGCGTGCCAACCCCACCGGGAGACCCTTAGCGTGCCAACCCCACCGGGAGACCCTTAGCGTGCCAACCCCACCGGGAGACCCTTAGCGTGCCAACCCCACCGGGAGACACTTAGCGTGCCACCCCACCGGGAGACACTTAGCGTGCCACCCCACCGGGAGACACTTAGCGTGCCACCCCACCGGGAGACCCTTAGCGTGCCACCCCACCGGGAGACCCTTAGCGTGCCACCCCACCGGGAGACCCTTAGCGCGCCACCCCCCCCCCCCCCCCCCGGGAGACCCTTAGCGCGCCACCCCCCCCGGGAGACCCTTAGCGCGCCACCCCCCCGGGAGACCCTTAGCGCGCCACCCCCCGGGAGAGACCCTTAGCGCGCCACCCCCCCGGGAGACCCTTAGCGCGCCACCCCCCCGGGAGACCCTTAGCGCGCCACCCCCCCGGGAGACCCTTAGCGCGCCACCCCCCCGGGAGACCCTTAGCGCGCCACCCCACCGGGAGACCCTTAGCGCGCCACCCCACCGGGAGACCCTTAGCGCGCCACCCCACCGGGAGACCCTTAGCGCGCCACCCCACCGGGAGACCCTTAGCTCGCCACCCCCCCGAAGACCCTTAGCTCGCCACCCCCCCGAAGACCCTTAGCGTGCCAACCCCACCGGGAGACACTTAGCGGGCCACCCCCACCGGGAGACCCTTAGCGGGCCACCCCACCGGGAGACCCTTAGCGCGCCACCCCCCCGGGAGACCCTTAGCGCGCCACCCCCCCCGGAGACCCTTAGCGCGCCACCCCCCCGGAGACCCTTAGCGCGCCACCCCCCCCGGAGACCCTTAGCGCGCCACCCCCCGGGAGACCCTTAGCGCGCCACCCCACCGGGAGACCCTTAGCGCGCCACCCCACCGGGAGACCCTTAGCGCGCCACCCCACCGGGAGACCCTTAGCGCGCCACCCCACCGGGAGACCCTTAGCGCGCCACCCCACCGGGAGACCCTTAGCGCGCCACCCCACCGGGAGACCCTTAGCGCGCCACCCACCGGGAGACCCTTAGCGTGCCAACCCCACCGGGAGACACTTAGCGTGCCACCCCCACCGGGAGACACTTAGCGTGCCACCCCCACCGGGAGACACTTAGCGTGCCACCCCCTCCGGGAGACACTTAGCGTGCCACCCCCACCGGGAGACACTTAGCGTGCCACCCCCACCGGGAGACACTTAGCGTGCCACCCCCACCGGGAGACACTTAGCGTGCCACCCCCACCGGGAGACACTTAGCGTGCCACCCCCACCGGGAGACACTTAGCGTGCCACCCCCACCGGGAGACACTTAGCGTGCCACCCCCACCGGGAGACACTTAGCGCGCCACCCCCACCGGGAGACCCTTAGCGCGTCACCCCCCGGGAGACCCTTAGCGCGCCATCCCCCCGGGAGACCCTAAGCGCGCCACCCCCCGGGAGACCCTAAGCGCGCCACCCCACCGGGAGACCCTAAGCGCGCCACCCCACCGGGAGACCCTTAGCGCGCCACCCCACCGGGAGACCCTTAGCGTGCCACCCCACCGGGAGACCCTTAGCGTGCCACCCCACCGGGAGACCCTTAGCGTGCCACCCCACCGGGAGACCCTTAGCGTGCCACCCCACCGGGAGACCCTTAGCGTGCCACCCCACCGGGAGACCCTTAGCGTGCCACCCCACCGGGAGACCCTTAGCGTGCCACCCCACCGGGAGACCCTTAGCGTGGCACAACCTGCGCTTGGAATTACACTGAAGTTTTTTTTTTTTTTAATCGCTCATCTGGTGGGATTGTGGGAGGAAAATCTCTTTAACTGATGGATATGACAAGCGGAGGTACAGCTATATCTTCAGCTGTCAGTTATCGGTGATTCTGGTAACAAAGGAAGAAAAACTACTACACAAAACGTCAGATTATTCCGTGACGGGAGAAGTAGTTTCTATACGCTGCGCGTTGAATGGGCTGACATTATTTCTTCTTCCATCAATAATTCTCTCTCCTGTTAACAAAGAGGTTTTCGGTTCTCTTAATCTTCATGTCGTTACGTCTCGGCTTAATTGCATCTACACTTATTACTATGACAACTGTTTTCAGGACGTATGGCTCTTCTCTGCTAGAAGCCTTCTCTCATACTGATCAAAACACTCAATCAGCATTTGGATTGATGTGGAGCTTTGTATAGATGGAAATTTTCAAAGACACAGAGCGATCCCAAGATTAGAAAAAGAAAGTAGAAAAAAGAAGACCATGTCACGACAAGTCTGATTATTCGAGAACAGCAAGCGGAGTTCCTAGCTCAGCTAGAGAACTGGCCACAGTGTGCTCTCCTGCTTAGTGTGGTCAGTTTTTAATAGGAAAGCACAGGGACTGGCAGGAAAACCAGGGATTTCACATAAAGGAAGCAATAAAAAGAAAACCTGAGACTGTCTCATACAAGTACATGGTACAGCAGGCACATATCAGGAATATGAAATGTTGGAGTAACAAACACTTTAAGCCATACATTATACAATTTTCTTGTACAGCTTTCCTTTAAATTTACCAAAACCATATAATAGAGAGGTCAAACCTACACGCTTTCAATTTGGATGCAATCAGGCAGGAGCTTGTACTACATAGTTGAAGGTAAATCTAAAGAAAATTGAAAAGGAAAATTGTATAATGTATGGCCACCTTGAGGAGGCCTGTCCATACAGTCCCTTTAGCATTTAAGGCAAAAGGGCCAGAGTGTATCCCCTCTCATTCCCATTTCAGTAGCATAGGTTTAAAAAGTAGTATGGCCAAAGCTTTGCTCATAACTCTTATGTGGGTCACTTACTTTTGCACACTGGTGACCCAAAATCCGTCAACAGCGGGCTAAAGCCAGTTGTTGGCTGACATCACAGAGCTGGTCCAGACTCAGTGGATCCCAACAATTTAGGCCCCTTTCACATGGACCATTCAATCAGGTTCACCTGTAAGTCTTTACACGTCCATGCATTGATCCATATAATTTGGTGTTGAGGTCAAATAATTTAATTTTAGTCTCATCTGACAAGACCACCTTTTTCAATGTGGCCTCAGAATCTCCAAGGTGTGTTTAGGTGGTCAGATGAGCCTAAAATTGAATTATTTGTCTTCAACACCAAACAATATGTCTGGCGAAAACCTAATACAGCTCACCATCCAAATAACACAATTACTACAGTAAAGCATGGAGGTAGTACTATCCTTTTATGGGGGGTGGTAACATCCTTTTATGGGGGGTGGTAACATCCTTTTATGGGGGTGGTAATATCCTAGTACGGGGGGTGGTAATATCCTGGTATGGGGGGTGGTAATATCCTGGTATGGGGGGTGGTAATATCCTGGTATGGGGGGTGGTAATATCCTTTTATGGGGAGTGGTAATATCCTGGTATGGGGAGTGGTAATATCCTGGTATGGGGAGTGGTAATATCCTGGTATGGGGAGTGGTAATATCCTGGTATGGGGAGTGGTAATATCCTGGTATGGGGAGTGGTAATATCCTGGTATGGGGAGTGGTAATATCCTGGTATGGGGAGTGGTAATATCCTGGTATGGGGGGGTGGTAATATCCTGGTATGGGGAGTGGTAATATCCTGGTATGAGGGGTGGTAATATCTTGGTATGAGGGGTGGTAATATCCTTTTATGGGGAGTGGTAATATCCTGGTATGGGGAGTGGTAATATCCTGGTATGGGGAGTGGTAATATCCTGGTATGGGGAGTGGTAATATCCTGGTATGGGGAGTGGTAATATCCTGGTATGGGGAGTGGTAATATCCTGGTATGGGGAGTGGTAATATCCTGGTATGGGGAGTGGTAATATCCTGGTATGGGGGGGTGGTAATATCCTGGTATGGGGAGTGGTAATATCCTGGTATGAGGGGTGGTAATATCTTGGTATGAGGGGTGGTAATATCCTGGTATGTGGGGTGGTAATATCCTGGTATGGGGAGTGGTAATATCCTGGTATGAGGGGTGGTAATATCCTGGTATGGGGGGTGGTAATATCTTGGTATGAGGGGTGGTAATATCCTGGTATGGGGAGTGGTAATATCCTGGTATGGGGAGTGGTAATATCCTGGTATGGGGGGGTGGTAATATCCTGGTATGGGGGGGTGGTAATATCCTGGTATGGGGAGTGGTAATATCCTGGTATGAGGGGTGGTAATATCCTGGTATGGGGGGTGGTAATATCTTGGTATGAGGGGTGGTAAAATCTGCTGCCCTCTGCCAGAAAGTTGTCAATGGGAAGAAGGTTTACCTTACAACATGACAATGACCCAAAGCACAAAACAACAATGAACACACCGTGATTGAAGGAGAAAAAGGTGAATGTCCTTGCATGGCCTAGTCAGAGCCCAGACTTAAACCCCATTGAAAATCTGTGGAATGACTTGAAGACTGCAGTCCACAAACGGTCACCATCAAATTTAACTAAACTTGAGCAGTTCTGCAAAGATGAGTGAGCAAATATTGCAAAGTCTAGATGTGCAAAGTTAGTAGAACCCTTGATAAAGTCACGTGATCTGTGACGTAACACATCGGGAGGAGCCGGGCAGCGTTACTTCCGGTCTCGGCCGATACCGCAAGTCCTTGATTTATGTGAAGTTGAACGCTTCGCTTTTACTTGTGAGTGTTCTGCCTTTTTTAATAAATAATTTTATTGGATTTCTGCACATGGAGATTTATTTATATTGCATGTGAGCATGCAACGGAGACGAGTGGAGGAGATTGAGGAGAGTAACACGTTTAGTGGAGCTTCCTTTACCACATTGAGATTGGTCTAATCTGGCTGGACCCTTCAAGGAAAAAGAGCCTGTGGATATCTAAGAGATCTATACCGGAAGCGTGACTAGACCTGTAGGGGTCTTTACTTGAGGCGAGAGGCTGGGGCACACTGTTGTCCCGGATGGTGAAAGTTCATCACTTTAACCACTTACCGACCACCGCACGCCGATATAATTCAGCACAATGGCAGCGGTGGGCAAATGGGCGTACCTGTATGTCCCCTTTAATTGGCGGGACCCGCAAACTCAATGCCCACCGGTGTCCCGGCGATCGTGTCACGGATCCGCAGAATGGGGAGATGTCTATGTAAACAAGCCATTTCCCATTCTGCCCAGTGTCATGACAGAGATCACTGATCCCCAGGGGCAGACTGACCATTGGGCCACTCAGGCACTGCCCGAAGGCCCGAGCCACTAGGGGGCCTCATCAGGGTTGCCAGCCTCAGTAAAACCAGGGACAGTATGTAAAAATCTGTTTTTTTTTTTACATCCATCTCTGAAATGTCCCTTACCGACATACTTTTGGTCTAAAAATCCCGAGATTTTAGCTGCCCCACCTCTCCAGTACCTTCTCAGCCAATAGAAACATGTCTGTGTATACTGTGTGATTGTACACTGTGTGTGTGTATACTGTGTGGCCCCATGATCTCGGATTACCTGGGGGCCCCATAATCTTCTATTGCCTGGGGGCCCCATGAGTTGTCAGTCCGCCCCTGCTGCTCCCTGTCATCGGGAGTAGTGATCGCTGTCATGTCAGTGGTAGCCCCCCCCCCCCCAGTTAGAATCACTCCCTAGGACACACTTAACCTCTTCATCACCACCTAGTGGTTAACCCCTTCCCTGCCAGTGTCATTTGCACAGTAATCAGTGCATTTTTATAGCACTGATCGCTGTATATACAACAATGGTCCCAAAATAGTGTCAAAAGTGTCCGATGTGTCCGCCATAATATTGCAGTCACTATAAAAATCGCAGATCGCCACCATTACTAATAAAAATAATAATAATAATAAAAATGGCATAAATCTATCCCCTATTTTGTAGACTCTATAACTTTTGCACAAACTAATCAATATACACGATTTTTGCGATTTTTTTTTTTTACCAAAAATATGTATATCGGCCTAAACTGAGGAAAAAAATAGTTTTTTTATATATATTTTTGGGAGATTATTATAGCAAAAATTAAAAGTAAAAAAGATTGCTTTTTTTCAAAATTGTCGCTCTTTTGTTTATAGCGCAAAAAATAAAAACCGCAGAGATGATCAAATACAACCAAAAGAAAGCTCTATTTGTAGGGTAAAAAAAGGACGTCAATTTTGTTTGGGTGCAACGTCGCACGACCGCACAATTGTCAGCTAAATCAACGCAGTGCCAAATCGCAAAAAGGGCTCTGGTCAGGAAGGATGTAAAATCTTCCGGGGCTGAAGCGGTTAAAGAACTGAAATGTATTTGCACTATGGATGGTGACGTCACTATATGAACAATTTTTTGTACAAAAATATTTTTGCACAGGCAACTTTTAAAAGTTTTTTTTGTTAAATTTGCTTATCAGTTATTGATTGTTTTTTTGCAGAGTTTTTTTTTGTCACTAGCACTTTTATGAATGTTTTTTGTGATTTTTTTGATATTTTTCGGAATTTTTCCTGGTTACCAGATATCGAATGCTATTTGCACATATTTTGTATTGCACAATATCGCATTAGCACTTTGGAAGTTTATTTTTATTTTTTATATTGAGTAATCACCACATCATTTATTTGTATTTACAAAGTTAGTAGAGACATCCCAACAGACTAAAGGCTGGAATTAAAGCAAAAGGTGGTTCAACAAAATACTGACATAAGGGGGTGATCCTTTTTCCAACTCAGTAATTGTGTTTTTGATTTTTTTTTTCCTGAAACGTTGGTGTTTTATCTTTCACTTGGATGTTATAAGTAGCACTAGTAAATACCGGCGGATAAAACTAAAACTGTGTCTTCATTTCAGGCTGCAAAGCAACAAAATGCAATCTTTTCTATACCCACTGAATATCATCACAAAACACATGACTCTTTATTGAGTACAAGTTGTTCTATGAAGCGTTCGCTCGCTCACCTCTTTGATTGGACATTCTTGAGATAATCGCTCCTGCAGTTCTTTCTGCAGCTCTTTGCGGGTTCCAAGAGACTGCTGGACTCTCAAAAAGTCGGAGAGCTCCTTGAGGTCGGCGTCAGTGAAGTACTTTGCAAAATGCTCCACCGTCTGCCGATTGGCTGGGAAAAGTTCCTGTGAATAAATAAGATACACAGATCATCATAGGTCAGTACAACACAGTTTTCCCTGAAATCAGCCTTATTCCTGTCCCACATCAGGACGCAAAAGGAGATCTCTGCAAAGTGGGGGGGGGGGGATCTCTTGGACCAGGGTACCCTGGGGTTCCTCCAGAGTCCTAAGGTTTCTAGGGCTTCCAGAGCAATGAGGAGCAACTACCAAGAACTAGACATGTGCAGAATGAAAAAAAAAAATGTGTGGGGCGCATGCGCGCGATCGCGGAAGATGGCCGCTTAGTCTCCGCGCTCCGGCCGCTGATTTCTCGGTCCACAGAGCACACAGGCCAGTCAGACACGCCGGACCGGTAGCCCCAGACTGCGGACACTGGCGGGGACCCGCGGGAATGCATCGGTCGCACAGGGGAAAGAGGAGATCCCCCAAACAGCGCAAGATGCAGCAGGGACAGGCAAGATGGCGCCCGAGCCTCCAGAGCCCGATGACACCACGAGGCTTTCCGTGACAGGAGCAGCTTCGCCCTCTGACAGTCTGCAGCAGTTCCCCTCGGATCTGGTAAGCCCTGAGCAACATGCTTCTGAGGACATGCTAGCCAGATTCCGTTCAATAGTAAGGGATGAGATCTCAGCAGCCTCACGCAAACTTTCCTCTGATCTCATGCGAGGCCTTAAAGAGCTAGGCCACCGCACAAACCAGCTAGAGCAAAGGATGGACTTATCCACCACAGTGCTGGAGGGCCATGAGGATGAATTGGAAAAGTTGCATGCGGAGCTGGAGGGATTGAAGGATAAGTTAGAGGACTCTGAAAACAGGGCCCGCAGGGACAACTTGAGAATCCGCGGTATCCCCGAGGCTATTACAGATATACAGGGTACAGCTACGGCCTTTTTTCAAGAACTAGCCCCTGAAATCCCCCTGGAGCGATTAGAATTCGACCGCATCCACAGATCCCTGGCTCCAAAACCCTCAGAAGGCCCCCCCAGAGATGTTATTATAAAGCTGCATTATTATCGCACTAAGGAAAGACTCCTACAGGCAGCAAGAGATCACCAAGACCTCACCTTACAAAACTACCCCCTCCAATTGTTCACAGATTTATCCCCAGTAACGATTGCTAAAAGAAGGCTCTTAAAACCCTACCTACTGATCCTGCAAAATCTGGGCATAAAATACAGGTGGGGGTTTCCTTTTAAGCTGTCCTTTACCCACCGGGGACATCAAGTCCAGGCCTCCTCTGTCTCCGACTTGAGACGTCATTTCCAAGAACTACAGCTAGACCTTCCACCATCTCAAGGGGACCCAGCTGCTCCATCCTCCCGCACCCGGCAGACATAGCCTTCCCGAATGTCTTCTCAGGCCTCCCTGCATGGATCTCAGGCTCTGCGATCGCTCCAGGCCCAACGCTACCAAGATGTCCCCACAGGCTGACATTTCCTCCGCCCACATGCGGGTTATTAATCTTGCAACCGGTCTGCGCAGTATCCTTGCCAATTTAGTTTATTTTTTGTCCCACTCTACCTGGAGTGGGAATGGTACCGGTCCTGCCCTGAGCTCTAGAAGCTGTTCCGTGAGGGCATGAAACCGGTATCAAAATATACATATATATATTTTTTTTTATATTCTTTTTTCTTTTTTTTTCCCTCTTGGGTCTGGACTTTTCTAGATGTCTGTGGCGGACCTCCCCCGGCTCCCCTCCAGGGTTTCCTGGGGAGCCGGGGGAGGTTCATTCGTCATTTGCTTCTTTACTTTAAAGCTCATATGTCTTTACAATTCACGTGTTTAACTTTGCGTGCAAATGCAGGCTTCGGTGCTGGTGCCATTTAAGCCTTTGGACAACGGTTCCCCCCCCCCCCCGAGGGGAATAAAAACGGACTTAATAGTTACTGAGCTAGCCTTAACCCGTTGGTGCTGTCTCAGTACCAGCGGTCCGTGTCTGACATTACCACATGTATTGTGTTATATTTACAGTTAATCGTTATGTAACTTAGTGCTCAAATTTACTGTTTCATTGCAAGTTTTAAGATATACTGAGTGGGCCAGGTGGACCACTGTGCCCCCTAGTATCAGTACTTGCGTGGGATTATGGTCCCTCTCAACTTCCGACTTCCTGGTGGGCTTCCCGGCCTACGCTTAATTGCACAGCTGTTATTTTCAATACTTCTCTTCCGAGCTTTCCTCGGCTTCTCTGTGCTTACTCTTTCTGGCTCTCCTTATATTTCCTTTCATGCTTACTCTTTCTATTCTACTCTAATCCCTTTTCTCCCTATCCCTGAGTCCATAGGGGATGTACGCGGAGCCTCTGACAAGCGGTTCCCCGCTCACTCGTCATGACCCTGCACTGGCTGTTACTCAATGTCCAAGGTATGAATTCACCATCCAAGAGAGTAAAAGTGTTTAAATACCTTAGAAAGCAACGCATTGATATTGCGTGTCTCCAAGAAACTCACTTTTCCTCCACGCACCCTAACTACTTTGATTCCCAATATCCACAGGTGTTTCAGGCTAATGGTCCGACTAAACAGAGGGGAGTCTTGATTGCCTTCCGCAGGACGGTCCCCTTTCGGTGCGACAAACAGATAGCAGATCCTGCAGGCAGATATCTCCTGCTTTTGGGCACCATTCAAGACATGGAAGTTACTATTCTGACCTACTATGCTCCCAATTCCAATCCAGGCCCCTTCTTGTCACATATCTGTTCTCTGTTAGCGTCGCACCAGAAGGGGACCCTGTTGCTGGCCGGGGACTCCAATGTGGCCCTTAATACGGTATTAGACAAATATCCATCCGAAAAGAAGGCCATTTCCCCCGCAGCTAAAATGTTTTCTTGTTCTTTACGCACCTATGACTTAGTAGACCTTTGGCGTGAGTTACACCCGACAACCAAAGATTACACACATTATTCCCATCCGCATCATTTGCATTCCTGAATAGATCATGCTATAATGTATAGAAAACACCTCCCCCTAGTGGAATCTGTTTCTATTTTGGCAGCCCCCTGGACAGACCATGATCCCATTTTAGTGGTTTGCCGGTCCCTAATGCGCAATCCTCAACCCTACCCTTGGGTCATGAATGATTCGTTGTTATCTATACGAGACATCCATGACACCTTACTAGAGGCGTCATCCGAGTATTTCCGTCTTAATTCGACTTCAGTCTCTTCCCCAGTGACACTATGGGAGGCATATAAAGCAGTGCTAAGGGGTCGCATCATTCAAATAGCGTCTAAACGCAAGAAAGAGAGGCAGGAAGTGCAGAGAAAGTTGGAGTCCCGTTTGGACATTTCTGCACTTTTTAAGCAAACCCCTTCTCCTGCTAATCGTAAGCTCCTAGACCAGGCCCGCATGGAACTAGACTTAAGTCTCGCCGAACAAGCAGAACGCACTTTGCGCTGGTCTCGCCAAAGCTGGTATATTAAGGCGAATAAACCCACTGCGATTCTGGCTAGGAGGTTGCGAACATTTAATCCTAAACTGACCCCTATAACTTTGCGCACCCGACACAATAAACTCACAAGTAACCCGGTTTACATACTGGACGAATTTTAGCATAGACTCTCCACCCTATACTCAGCCCAAGATTCTAAGACAGAACAGGATAGGGCGGAATTTCTCCAGCGAATAGCCCTGCCCACTCTAACTGAGGCCCAGATGAATCTTATGGACCGTGATATCCAAGAGACTGAGGTCAGACAAAGTATTAAGGACCTCAAAGTTGGTAAGCGGCCAGGTCCGGATGGCTTCACGGCACTATACTATAGAAAATTGGTGGATGTAGTTGCAGCCCCCTTGACGACCATGTACAACTCCGTTAAGCATGGGCAGAACCTCTCATCAGACCTACTGACAGCCAATATAGTAATGCTGCCGAAGCCTGACCGTGACCATACTTCCTGGGCGAACTTCCGTCCTATATCTTTAATTAATATTGATATGAAAATCCTTACGAAAATATTGGCCAAACGTTTGAATTCGTTTCTCCCTCGGCTCATTAAAAAAGACCAAATAGGTTTCGTTCTGATGAGGCAGGCTGGAGATGCCATCTGTAGAATCATTCAATTACAGCATATTGCCCATAGTCGATCCCTTGAAACCATGCTTTTGTCGCTGGATGTGAACAAGGCTTTCGATACGTTATCCTGGCCATATCTTATGACCATTCTCCGCCGTTATGGTTTCGGAGCCTAATTTCTGCGCTGGTTGGCAGCTCTGTACGATGCCCCTCAAGCTAAAGTTAAATATTATGGGTTTGAATCCCATGTGTTCCCTATACGAAGGGGCACTCGTCAGGGCTGCCCACTCTCGCCCCTTTTATTTGTCCTGGCCATGGAGCCACTGGCGGAGTCGATCTGTTCACATCCAGATATCACAGGCGTGGAAGTGGCAGGCTTCCCACACAAGATTTCGCTTTTTGCGGATGATATTCTATTAACTATGACATCACCCAGAATCTCACTCCCCAGTCTGTTTTCTCTTCTGGAGACATTCGCGTCCCTGTCTGGCTTACGTGTTAACCCCGCAAAGTCTAAAGCCATGTCGGTAAACCTTTCCCCATCGGAATTATCTACCATAAAATAAAGTTTCCCCTTTCAATGGCCTCCTTCGCTACCCTACTTGGGAATTTGTATCACCCCCAGATACGATGGTTTGTACCAGGCTAATTTCCCCCCCCCCTCTTTCGTAAGCTAGACGCAATGTTAACCTCTTGGTCTCATTACCCGATCTCCTGGTTCGGTAGAATCACCGCAATTCGTATGACTTATCTCCCAAAGTTGTTATATTTTTTTTTAGGGTACTGCCCGTTCCAATTGCCCCCCATATACTGTGAATCCATCAGCGTAAACTCTTGAAATTTATTTGGGCCTCTTCTCGTCCCCGAATTAATAAGCAGATAATGTACGCTAGGCGGTCTGAAGGAGGTCTCTCGGTCCCCAACCTCCAAACGTACTACATGGCGGCCACCCGTTCCATGACAATTACCAAATGCCGCTTTGGGCCACTATCGATCTGGTGGATTCGCACCCTATCCCCATCTCCTCTGTGCCATGGCTCCCTCCCTCGAAGCGGCCGAAAGGAATAGGGCCGTGTATGGCCCACTTGCTTCGCCTCTGGGACATGACGAAATATTCAGCTGGCCTCATATCCCCTCACCTGCCTTTACTACGCCTCTCCCACTGCCCATTATTCCCCCCTAGCAGAGACAACCCCGGTCAATTTTCTTGGTGGGCAAATAGTGGATTCACAGATGTCCATTCTTTGCTCACTCCCACGAGAGTAGTTACATTTGCTATGCTACGTTCTTCTCACGATATTCCCCTGCGGGAACATTATAGTTACCTACAATTAAAACATTTTATCCAACAGCTCCTCCGGGCTCGGCCAACCCTGTACTCTCTGACTCCCTTTGAAAAAATATGTAGGGCTACTCCTCATTCCCCGGGGACAATATCCTTATTATATTCCTCTAATATTTCCATCAACAAACCCCCCATAAGCAAATATCATCTCCAATGGGAAAAAGATTTAGGGACGCAATTGGACCCGGCAGATTGGCGGATCATATACGCCTGAGAGGTTAGCACGATTCATTCCTTCACATTCTCCTAACTGTTTTAGGGGCTGCCTAGTACCAGGGTCCATGGCCCACATTTGGTGGACCTGTCCAAGAGCCTGCAGATTGTGGGTACGGGTCTTTGCCCTGTTAAAAAATATGTTCCATGCTAACCTGAAAAGAGACCCCTATGCAGCTCTATTATGCAAACCTATTTAGGAACTTCTTCGCCCAGAACGTCAACTAGCCCAACACCTTTTCAATGCAACAAAATTGATCATTGCTAAGTCTTGGAAAACGCCTGTACTCAGTTTCGAGGCAGTTAAAAACCGTATGAATGATATCATGATTAACGAAAAACTTACATCCTTGGCTTCTGATACTCATGACAAATTTCTCAGAACCTGGAGGCCCTGGATTTCCTGTGTCCAACCTTCCAGATTCAGCAGCCAACTTTTGTCTATCTAAGGTCTCTGTGTGCACCCCCCGCTCCCTTTAGTGGAATGGACTCCTCCCCCCCTCTTCTGTTCTCTTCTCTCTACTCTCTATGCTCTCTTTCTGCTTCTTACTATCATTCACCTCTTTCTTCTCTGTCTTAGTCTCTCTTCTGTAATGACTTTGGTTGCGATGGAGCCAAGTTAAATCTGACGGTTATGGTAGTTTGAAATAACCGAACCCGACAGGCTATATTGCAATTCTTATTTATCTTATTTTCCTATATGTACTTTTTTAGTTTCTTTTCACAAGCTTTGCCTACATTGGTTATTTTTTTTTTGTGTGGTGGAGGTACGGCAGGGCGAACCTTTTATGTTGTACTTTTTGTTCGCACCACCCACATTAAGGATATTTTTAAGAAATGATGTGCTAGGCATCTGGTATATATGGTATTATGGTGTTTTGCCAATGATTATGCCTTTTCAGAATCATTTAGGCTTTCCATTTCTTCATCATTTGCGTTATTGTATACAGCACTATATAGCCAACATTTTGATGTCGGGGGGGTTTTTTTTTTCTTTTCCTTTTTTTACATTTTGTTGTCTGATGTCTACTGTAACCAGTAATTATTTGTATACTCTTGTTATACTTCATTTGCAATAAAAACCTTTGTAAAATAAAAATAAAAAATGTGTTCGGTTTCGATTTGTTGTTTAGTTAAGTTAGTTTAAGTAGTTTTCGTAAATTGTTTCATGAATGCAAATCGATTCAAATTTTTCAAATTACATTTGAAATCTAATTTACTCTATTCAAATTTTGGAAGATGGTTATATTCTATTCCATTCTAAAAAAAAATTATATTCTATTCTTTTCTATTATATTATATTATTTTCTATTCTATGCGAATTAGAATTTGTTCTATTCAAATTTTAGAAAACGGTTATATTGTTATATTCCATTCTATTGTATTCTTTTCTATTCTATTAGAATTTATTCTATTCGAAATTCAAATTTTATAAGATGCTTATAGTCTTTCTAATTTAGTCTATTCCTTTATTTTCTATTTATATTATATTTATATTTATATTCTGTTTTACTCTATTATATTCTATTCTTTTATTTTTTTATTCTATTTTATTCTCTTTGAAAATTCGAATTTCGTCCAAAATTTGGATTAATTATTTTAGATTCATTTAAACTCGTTACTATTGTAATTCGGAAATGTGTCTGAATTTCAACTCTGAACAAAAACGAACCGCACACGTCTACCAATAACCAAATTATATCAATAATTATTTTTTTTAGCTCTGTGTAAAGGGTTGGTTTTCCCACTGGTCAACAATGTAAGAGATTGTCCTTCTCTCACTGGCTGTTAATATAAAGAGATCCTACTCCCATTGGCCACCTAGTGTATGGGACCACTACACCAACTACCAATATAAGGCACCTTTCCACTAACCACCATTGAAAGGGGAACTACAGTTTTCACAGCCGATGATCCATTTCAATATTGCTAAAAAAAACATGTTTCTTTTATATAGAGCAGGGGAGTACTCCAGGTGTCTAATATAATAATAAAAAGAACAATTACCAATGTAGTGTATCTAGAATATTTACAACTTAATGAGCACATAAATGCACCCTAAACTAGAGATGTAATAATTTTCCCCAAGACATGAAATTTATTTTAAGGGTCCCTCTGTATTAAATAGGTTGAGTAACGCTGCCTTACCACACCAAATGTGCAACATGCAGGACTTTTCTAATGCACCTGTAACGTGCATTTGTGAGGTCTGTCACTGACGTTGGACGAGAAGACCTGACTCGCAGTCTGCGCTCTAAGTCATCCCAAAGGTGTTCTATCGGATTGAGTTCAGGACACTCAAGTTCCTTCACCCCAAACTCACTCATCCACACTATATTGCGAAAAGTATTGGCCACCCCTCCAAATCATTTGGTGGAAGGGGGGGATGATGTGGGGTTGTTTTTCAGGGGTTGGACTTGGCCCCTTAGTTCCAGTGAAGAGAACTCTTAAGGTGTCAACATACCAAGACATTTTGGACAATTTCATGCTCCCTACTTTGTGGGAACAGTTTGGGGATGATCCCTTCCTGTTCCAACATGACTGCCCACCAGTGCATAAAGCAAGGTCCAGAAAGACATGGTTGAGCGACTTTGGGGTGGAGGAACTTGACTGGCCTGCATAGAGTCCTGACCTCAACTGATAGAACACCTTTGGGATCAATTAGAGCAGAGACTGCAAATCAGGTCTTCTCAACCAACAGCAGTGCCTGACCTCGCAAATGTGCTTTTGGAAGAGTGGTCAAACATTCCCATAGACACCCTCCTAAACCTTGTGGACAGCCTTCCCAGAAGAGTTGAAGCTGTTAAAGCTGCAAGGGGTGGGCCAACTCAATATTGAACCCTACCGACTAAGACTGGGTTCCCTTTAAAGTTGATGTGCATGTAAGGACAGGCATCCCAATCCTTTTGGTAATATACTGTAGTATAGGTCATATCCTATGAACAATTTCCTATATATATATATATATATATATATATATATATATATATGCGCGCATCTGGTTGTTGGGACATATAGGAAATGTATTTATTATTTCAGGTACTTATATAGCACCGTCAATTTATGTAGCGCTTTACATATACATTGTACATTCACATCAGTTCCTGCCCTCAGGGAGCTTACAATCTAAAGTCCTTAACACACATACATACACATACTAGGACCAATTTAGACCAATTAACCTACCAGCATGTCTTCGGAGTGCGGGAGCAAACCAGAGAAAACCCACCCAAGCACAAGGAGAACATGCAAACTCCCGGCAGGTGGTTTTGTGGTTGGGATTTCAACCAGCGACCCTTTTGCTGCTAGGCAAATGTGCCAACCACTACACCACGGTGCTGCCCATGATTTGTATGACTCCACTCACCATCCTGAAATGAGGAATCATATTTCCTGTTTCGGGATATGTGATAGAACGGACATGGGAATACCTTCTGCTCTAAGGCGGCTCTATGGTGCTGTGTTAGTGGTTTACTTGGGTGGGATTTTTAATTCCTTCTTACCACAGCTTGTATGGGTATACCGTACTGTCTTGTTAAGTAACTAGCTCTATCCCATAGAAGCCATGGTTTTTATACACTGCACTGACGATGACCAAAAAGCCTGAAACGGCTATACGCAGAGTGAAATAATTGGCTGTATAAGATTAGGTGGTGTGTGTGTGCACTATACACCAGCCATTCTGGGTGAGCATTTGTCTGTTGGGATATAATTTCATGGCTCCGCCCATTCTCCTGAAAGAAGGAATAATCCTCTTATTTTTGGTATACCCGTTAGAATTAAAATACTTTGTTCTAAAGCCCCATACACACTATCAGATTATCTGCTTGAGTTTTTCCTTCAGATTTACCAAAACCATATAATATGAGGACAAACCTTAGGAGTTTCAATGTGTATACAATCAGGCAGGCCCTTCTACTACATGGTTTTGGTAAATCTGAAGGAAAAACTCAGCAGATAATCTGATAGTGTGTACGGGGCTTTAGAAGGCTTTACTGCTGCACACTAACTAAAAAGGTAAATAGTCAAATGCAACATTGAAGCAAAGAAAAAAAAAAACACATTTACTGCCCATATTCCTGCTGGACCATTTACTTACCAGTAACCGCTTGTCCAGATTGGCTTTCCGTAAAGATGACGTCACAGAGTTGGCATCTTTCTCGGACATCCATGCTTTAAAAAGTTTTACGGCGAAAGAGGCAGAAATGCCTACAAGATATAATTATTCAGCCATATTGTTACCGCTAGAACATGGTCATCTAAAACATATTCATTGATTTAAAATGATTACATAAAGTGTAGCGCTAGAACTGTCCCTTTCATGGCTTGAACTGAATCGGTGCCAAACGAACAATCATATGACGGAAAATAAATGAAAAAGTGAAATTTGTGTAATGAATATATAATAACAAACATGTATCATACACAATTCATAATAATGTGGCTCGTGTAGTGAAATATTAAACACACCAATAGACCACCAGATCCAAGGATGCAACGTATAGCAACCAGCTGCTATACCCCAGTATAGCAGCAATGATTGGAACACTATTTACTGGAGAGGGGTCTTTCAGAAATTTGGGGACGCAACGTCAGAGGCCAGAGTTGTCTACCGATATTACACAGCGTGTAAGACTCGCAGAACCTATTTTCTTGGGGGTCCGAGCTATTTGGCCTACATCTGCAGAGGTGGTGGTGTTGTCACACTGGTTGCTAGACGTTGCATCCTTGGATCTGGTGGTCTATTCATCTTTCAACAATTTTTAATATTTGGTTTATCACTTGGGACTTTTTTTTCTCCACTTTTTTTTTTTTGCACAGAAAAGGACTTTTTGCACAAATTTTATTTACCTTATATTTTCTCTTAATGACAATGTGTGTTTAATATTTCACTACACGAGCCACATTATTATGAATTGTGTATGATACATGTTTGTTATATATTATATATTCATTACACAAATTTCACTTTTTCATTTATTTTCCGACAACTCTGGCCTCTGACGTTGCGTCCCCAAATTTCTGAAAGATCCCTCTCCAGTAAATAGTGTTCCAATCATTGCTGCTATACTGGGGTATAGCAGCTGGTTGCTATATGTTGCATCCTTGGATCTGGTGGTCTATTGGTGTGTTTAATATTTCACTACATGAGCCACATTATTACGAATTGTGTATGATACAAACGTTTGTTATTATTATATATTCATTACACAAATTTCACTTTTTCATTTATTTTCTGTCATATCATTGATTGTTTGGCACCAATTCAGTTCAAGCCATGAAACGGACAGTTCTAGCGATACACTTTATGTAATTATTTATTCTGAACAAAAATGATCTATTTTGTTGTGTGCGCTTCTATTTGATAGGTTGGCGGCGCAATGTTTTGATTTTCTTTTTCCTTGCATATTGTTTTAAAATGAACTTGTGGCCAGAGTATGGACACACAGGCTATGGACACACCAACTATAAGAGCTTAAGAAACATAAAAATACTTCTCAAACAAGCCTGTCCTGATAAACAATGCAAACATTAAGCAGAAATTGAACCAGGAATTATGCAGCACAATTGACTTGTATTCATTCATATAGGGTTTGGAGTTGGGAAATGTTTCCCTGAATGTTTCACTGGTGTAAGAAGGTGATGGAAGTAGAAAGGGGTATGCCCATGGTGGCACAAGGCCAATACTGCGAATACTGAATAACTAATGTTTTATGAATTATGTGTTATACTAGTATGCCATTGTTAGTTATATTCCGTTTTTTCCTGACATCGCTTTCAGATAATTAGCGGCTATGATTTTCCCTGAATAAGCCCCAAAAGGGCGAAACATGTTGGGAATTTATACTGCTATACCACTAAAGTAAATAACAACAAGACTATGTATAGATTGTGTAAGATTTTACTTATTAACATTGTGAATAATGAAATGTTAATACAATTTATCATCTTTTTTCATTAAGCACCCTTAAAAGTCCCCCCCCCATGTCCAATAATCCTATATGTGGGAATAGCTAACAAACCTTCTAACTAAAAAGCCAGTGGCACAAATGGAAAAATAGGACTTCACCTGGTGCTGACATTCAATTTACACTACAAGAAAACCAGAACATACTGGTTTCTTTTGAAAACGTGATATGTGAAGTCCTGTTCAAGGAGGAAATTGAGGACCAGCTATACCAGGAGCGAAGTGTTTTTTTAGTGTAGCCTTACTACATACATACTCTATTGGCAATGTTCATTTGCTAGGAAAGGCTAGTTAGCCTGCATCTTTGTATAAGCATGTTTGTGATGCCCTGTGGATTTAGATCTGTGTCTAGTTTAGATGCACATTTGTGCTGCCCTGCAACCACTAGTCTTAATGAAGCCCGATCCGTGTTAGGATCAAACTCCAGAGGCTACTGATAGGTGGTGAGGAAGCAATGCAACGCCTTCTCACCGCCTGTTTTAACCCCATTTGTGCCGATAATCACAGTGCAACTGTGTGTATTGCACGCAGTTGTGGGGTGTTTGTGGTGCTTTTCCATTGACCTTTACATGTTGGGTCAACCCTGCAAGGTCCATAAAAGACACGGATGAGCGAGCTTTCGGGTGGAGGAACTTGACTGGGCTGCACACTGTCCTGACCTCAGCCCAATAGAACACCTTTTGGATGAATTTGAGCGGAGACTGCGAGCCAGGCTCTCTCGTCCACATCAGTGCCTGACCTCACAAATGCGCTTCTGGAAGAATGGTCAAACATTTCCTTAGACACACTCCTGAACCTTGTGGACGGCCTTCCCAGAAGAGTTGAAACTGTTAGGCCGCGTACACACGCGGGGACTGTTCGCCCAACTTTGTTCGTCAAACAGTTTGAGCGGACAGTCCGCTCAAAATTAGCATGGACGGACTTGGCCACACACGACGAACGAACAGTCCGCTGAAACTTGCGCGATGACGTGAACGGCACGTACGACGGGACTAGAAATACGACGTCCTATACACTGCAATGCAACCTTCGCCGTGTAAATCCTTTCTGAGCATGCGCGGAACTTAGTTTGACGAACAAGCCTACACACGGGCGGACTGTCCGCTCAAACTAAGTTTCAGCGGACAGTTTTCCGGAATTTCCGAAAAACTTTGTTCGTCAGACTGTCCGCTGAAACTGTCCGCTGAAGCCCACACATGAGCGGACTGTCCGCTGAAACACTGTTCAGCGGACAAAGGTGAGCGAACAGTCCCCGCGTGTGTACGCGGCCTTAGAGCTGCAAAGGGTGGGCCAACTCAATATTGAACCCTATGGACTAAGACTAGGATGTCATTAAAATGCATCCCAATACTTTTGACAAAATAGTGTACATTTTTAATTTTTGGATGTTTCACCCTGATCGCGGGGTGGTTTCCTGGTAGATATAGTTATATATATATATATATATATATATATATATATATATAGTTTGGATACCAAAGGCCGCAGCTGGGTTATAGCCAAACGCTGTTTGTGCTTACCCTCTGGTAAGCGGCTTTCCAATTGGTGGTGGTTTTCACTTATGTTGTGGAGCACGGTGGTGGTTCATTCAATCCAAATAAGTACATCGATTTATTAAGAGACTTTATTTTGCCGTCTTCACTATTCATTTTTTGAACATTTAAATCATCATTCTTTGGTCTATGGTGGACCTTGGTGGACTTATTGGTGGTGCATTTTTTATTGTCCTTTAGTGTATGTGTTACATGGGCGGCAGGACAATCCTCATTGTATAAATACTCACTACAATTATCCCACTCATGTGCAGATTAGGCTATAGGTAAGCAGGAATTTTTCTTTTCATAGGATTGTATAACTGAAGTGACTATTTTTGGAGCAAAACAGCATGGCCTCAGAAACCCACTGCTTTATGGATGATTGTCTAGCAGGGATCTCCAAACTATGGCCCTCCCAGTTGTTAAGGAACTACAATCCCCATCATGCCTAGTCATGTCTGTGTTTTACAATGCCTCCTGGGACGTGTAGTTCCGCAACAGCTGAAGGGCCGAAGTTTGGAGATCCCTGGTCTATTGTGTGCACTACCCATCGAATCCCATGGCAGAGGAATTGGTTTCTATGCAGGAAGAGACTATCTTGAGGTGATGGTAGTCCTGAAACTGCTTTGCCACATTAAATCAGTTGACCATTGGGATTTTTGGCAGAGGAAACCCCATAAATCAGCTAGAAGGGTCAGGGAGGCCACGTGGAATGGTTTTACAACTTCTGCTGGAGAGCAGAAAACATCTTCATAAAACAAAAAAAAAAAAATCATGGAGTACCTTCTTTGACGATATTCTCGGAAAAGAGACTTGTGAGAATAGTGGCCGGGAGGGTTCCACCAGCCAATAATATGCCAGTCAGCACAGCTAGCTTGGTCTGTTCGCTGTCCGAAAACGCCTTGAGAAACAGTAGAAGCTGAAGTAGTTAGAAAAAAAAAAAACGTAATCAGAGACCAGCTTTACAAGAAAAAATAAATGCACACATGATGTAAGATTTAACGAGATTCCCAAATCTATTAGTTACTGGTCTATGAACACTCACCTACCAGTAATTAGTCATCTGCAATTTTATAGAACATCAATACTCAACAGGCAGCCCTTGCAAAGGTGTCAGGCTATTGCAATCTATCCTCCGCTCTCATATGTCCACAAGCTTTACTGAACTGAACTGAACTGAAGCCATTGGACATCGAGCCATTTGCTGTCCAACTCTGATGGTGTGAAAGAGCCCTAAGTGCCGGTTCACACAGGAGCGACTTGTCAGGCGACTTAGCCGCCTGACAAGTCACGCTCCGTTCTGTACTATGGAACCGTTCTAATAGGAGCGACTCAAGTCGCTACGACTTAGACAAAGGTTCCTGTACTATTTTTGGTGCGACTTCAGGCGACTTGCATTGACATCTATACAGAAGTCGTTTTGCAAGTCGCTGCTGAAGTCGTGTGCAGGTCGTGTCTGTGAGTCGCGCTGCAAGTTGTGTCGCCCCTGTGTGAAACGGCACTAATGAGAGCTTTTCATTGGAAAATGTGACCGTGTGTAGGCTCCATCGGTATTTAGCTGTCCGAATTTCCGCCAGCCAAAAATTGATAACATGTTCTCAATTTTCCGATCGTGTGTGTGCAATTCCGACATACCAAAAATCACGCATGCTCAGATTCAACTACGAGACCGAAGCTATTGGCTACTGGCTATTGAACTTCCTTTTTCTAGTCCCGCCGTATGTGTTGTATGTCACCGCATTATAAACTATCGGAATTTGGTGTGACCATGTGTAGGCAAGACAGCTTGAATGGAAGACCGGCGGGAAAACCATCAGAGCTTTTTCCAACGAGAATTCTGATCGTGTGTACGCGACATTAGGCTTGCATTGCACTTGTATCTGACACAAGAACAAAAGGCGTTTCTAGGATCATTCTGCATCCATTGACAGGTGCATTTGACCTGCAGCAGGCTTCCTCCTGACCTGTACCAACTTGCTTTAATCAGCTATTGCAGGGATATGCAATTAGCGGACCTCCAGCTGTTGCAAAACTACAAGTCCCATGAGGCATAGCAAGACTCTTAGAGCCACAAGCATGAGACCCAGAGGCAGAGGCATGATGGGACTTGTAGTTTTGCAACAGCTGGAGGTCCACTAATTGCAGATCCCTGCGCTATTGCATTCCTATTGACTGAGAAGCAGTTCATACATGAACAAAAGCCCATCGACACTGGGCCCCAATCTATGGCCTGGATTTTTGTCTATACTAGCAAAAGGTACATTTTTTATTTTAAATGTATTTTTTGTTTATTATTTTACTACATTTTTAAAAATGTTCCCCATTTTTTTCCCTGATGCTTTGGTGAAATATCAGTCTAAAGCCCCATAGACACGATCAGAAATTCCGCAAGCAAAAGTCGGAAGAGAGCTTTTGGTCAGAAATTCCGACCGTGTGTACGCTCCATCGGACTTTTGCTGCCAAAATTTCAGCCAGCAAAAGATTGAGAGCAGGTTCTCCATTTTTTTTGGTCGGAAAAAGTTCAGATCGGAAATGCCGATCGTCTGTAAAAATTCCAACGCGCAAAATTCCTACACATGCTCGGAAACAATTCCACGCATGCTCGGAAGCATTGAACTTCATTTTCTCGGCTCGTCGTAGTGTTGTACGTATCGCGTTCTTGGCGTTCGAAAGTTCAGAGAACTTTTGTGTGACCGTGTGTATGCAAGCCAAGCTTGAGCGGAATTCCTTCGGAAAAACCATCCAAGATTTTTCTGATGGAAAATCCACTTGTGTGTACGGGGCATAAAACCCCTGAAGTCTAACTTTTGAGGCACAGAAAGAAACGGAGGAAACATTCCCCAGTCCCTCTCTCTGCAGACTCAGCTGCAATGCAGATGAATGAACAGGAGACAGAGGCTCCTGTTCATGCATAAACTTAAAGCAGCGTTCCACCCAAAAATGGAACTTCTGCTTTTGCGGTTCCTCCCCCTCTCTGGTGTCACATTTGGCACCTTGCGGGGGGGCGCAAATCCCTGTCTAATACAGGAATTTTGCTCCTACTTCCGGGCATAGATACCCAAGCCACACACGGGTATCTACACCACTTCCAGCACCTTCTCCATCCCTCCCTGCTGTCTTCTGGGAGACACACAGGTCCCAGGAGGCAGCAAGGACAAGTGGAATCATGCAGCGCGAGTCACGCATTCGCAGTAGGGAACCAGGAAGTGAAGCTACAAGGCTTCACTTCCTGATTCCCTTACCAAAGATGGTGGCGGCAGCACCCGATAGCTGAGGGACAGATCGGCTTCGGGTGCCGACATCGCGGGTGCCTACATCGCGAGTGCCCTGGGACAGGTAAGTGTCCATATTTTAAAAGTCAGCAGCTGCAGTATTTGTAGCTGCTGACATTCTGAAGCTTCCCTCCAACCACTTTACTTATTTTATATATACTGTGATTCCGTACTTGCCAAATATGCTGCAGAAATCTCCCTCCACTATGGCTGCATCCATTTTAACTGTGTGCAGCTGATGCTGCTGCCTGTTCACTTCCTGGATTTACAAAAAGGCACGCCTTCAGATCTGCAGCTCTCATTGGACCTTTTAAGACTCATCCTCCCTCTCTTCCTGGAAAACTCTCACTAGAGTGCGAGAGAGCTGTGCATGATGTCATAACCCAAGGCTTTTTACCAGACAAGAAACAGGAAGTGGGCTGTATAAAGGTATTTACTGGCAGGATAAAATGTTTTACTATTCAAAGTTAAAACAACAACAAGGGCAGAAGATTTAATAGATGGAAAGATGAAAAAATGACTGTTCCGCTTTAGGCATAGTAAACGCAATAGGGTAAATCTGATCATGGACAGGAGAGGTAATCGGTGCAGCAGAGGGGGGGTGGGGGGGGGGGGCGATTACAGAAACTGATCCCCTGCATGGATCTTCCTGCAGCAGCTGAAAGCTGTTCAGGGGAGCCATACAAGCGATTGGTTCCTAGATTTATCCCCCTGCCACACAGATCAACCCTTTCTGCCCACCAGATCCCCCTGCTGCGGGGGGGTTTCTGTGGGTTGGGAACGGAAGACAGGCATTTAAAAAATCCAAAATCACCGGCAAAATCGCAATAAAATCGATCTAAATAACTTCTTGATGTGGTTTTGTTCCAGTTAACTAAGACAATGAAGGTAAGGCTATTGTTAGGTGATCAGTACATAATAATGTCCAACGTATATATATATATATATATATATATATATATATATATATATATAACACCGGAGTCTTCTGTGTTGTAGATTCAAATCATACAATTATAACAATTTTGAGTCCCTTGTACTGCCTTCTAGAGTTTAATTCTTTATTGGCTAGCTAATGACATAACATATTTCTGGTAAAGTTCAGTGGTTGAGGTCAGATCCTGTAAAATAAATATAACTTCCGTTTTGGGTATACAGGAACATTATATGGAAAAGAAGAGAGAAGAAAGGAGAGTGACAGAAAGATGAAGGGGATAAAAAAAAAAGATAATTAAAAAAAGGATAAAAGGGGGGGGGGGGGGTAGAAAAAAGAAAGGATAATAAAAAAAGGATAAAAAAAAAGGATAAGGGGGGGGGGGGGGTAGAGGGCTCAGGGGTAGTAACTGTTGGTATAGGGGTGGGCTCGCTTGGGCCCATGAAACACCAAAATATATGGCACTCTAGAGGCGCCCTTCACAGATTAAAAAAAAACACAAACTTGTAAGTATAGCCAAAGGCCAATATAATATTACAGAGCAATATATTCCACAACAGCTGTAATAATCAATTTACAGTGTGCCATCATCCCCCACACCCTACAGCATTGTATTCATATATGTATCCTTAAATACAAAAAGGTATCTCCCACTATCTCTTTCATGCTTAGGAAAAGAAGAGCGCTTAGAAAGATATAGTAATTTAGTAATAGTATGTGTGCACCCTCATCCCATTAGATTAAAGGAACAATGGATGTCTCCTATCTCCCAAGGGGGACATCAACAGAGATAAAGGAGTGAGTATCGGGACTATTACGGGGCACATGAAGTATTTTTATATAAGAGATAAGTATCAAGACAATAAGTCATAAAAAACTATTTATTTAAAGAAAACAAATGAATAAGAAACATATAAAAGTATATACGAGGTCTCAAAATACAGTTGGTAGAGACTCATGAAGTGTTTATTCAACTAGTTTTGCTTAATTGCTTCGGCAGGATAACACCTAAGTCTGCAGATATAAACATGTCGTTAGTATCAATAGATACAAAACTCACAAATATTAATAAATTTAATTTAAATAAATCTATACAGTTTGTTGAGACATGAGAGAAAAAAATGTCATCATTACAATTTGAACATAGAGGCATATTCCTACCTCTCCTTTCAAGCCCACTCTCTGCTCCCGGTCAAGCCCAAAGGTGCAAAGGGAGAAGGTTCCTCCCGGCGACTGGGGGAGGAATAAATCACAGTGCCAGCGACAAGTTGAAAATGTTATAAGGGTTTGCTGGGTATATAAAGATATTAATATGATCATAAGGATGAAGTAAATTGGAAGTAAAATGAAGATTTAATGAAGGGATGTGAGGAAAACCACCGCAAAAAGGAAGCAAAGAAGAATATATACCCCCGGTGAACTAGAATAAAATTAAGGGATTGTGAGGAGAGCCAGAGGTGGTATCTATACACTCGATAGCTGAGAAGAGTTCCGTGGTTGGGAAAGAAGGTACAAAATGTGAGTAAATAAAGGTGAACTGGGAAAGATCAGTGAATCAAAACACAAGATCCATTAGGAAGTAAGGTCAGAAGGGGTGAATGAAAAAGGAACTGGTGGGAAACACTTGAATCTACTGAACATTGGGCCAATTCGAGATGGACCGTTTGTCGCCCCTGTCTCCTAGCTAATCCCTGGTTTACTACCTTCTAGAGCTAGTCTTCTGGCTTCCCTCTCCCCCGGGATCCCCAAAATCTCTTCTTCTTGCTTTCCCAAGAGGAGGTAAAATTTTAACATTTATTCTGGTAACTACACCTTGTTCCTTTTTCATTCACCCCTTCTGACCTTACTTCCTAATGGATCTTGTGTTTTGATTCACTGATCTTTCCCAGTTCACCTTTATTTACTCACATTTTGTACCTTCTTTCCCAACCACGGAACTCTTCTCAGCTATCGAGTGTATAGATACCACCTCTGGCTCTCCTCACAATCCCTTAATTTTATTCTAGTTCACCGGGGGTATATATTCTTCTTTGCTTCCTTTTTGCGGTGGTTTTCCTCACATCCCTTCATTAAATCTTCATTTTACTTCCAATTTACTTCATCCTTATGATCATATTAATATCTTTATATACCCAGCAAACCCTTATAACATTTTCAACTTGTCGCTGGCACTGTGATTTATTCCTCCCCCAGTCGCCGGGAGGAACCTTCTCCCTTTGCACCTTTGGGCTTGACCGGGAGCAGAGAGTGGGCTTGAAAGGAGAGGTAGGAATATGCCTCTATGTTCAAATTGTAATGATGACATTTTTTTCTCTCATGTCTCAACAAACTGTATAGATTTATTTAAATTAAATTTATTAATATTTGTGAGTTTTGTATCTATTGATACTAACGACATGTTTATACCTACTTGTATATCTGCAGACTTAGGTGTTATCCTGACGAAGCAATTAAGCGAAACTAGTTGAACACCTCATGAGTCTCTACCAACTGTATTTTGAGACCTCGTATATACTTTTATATGTTTCTTATTCATTTGTTTTCTTTAAATAAATTGTTTTTTATGACTTATTGTCTTGATACTTATCTCTTATATAAAAATACTTCATGTGCCCCGTAATAGTCCCTATACTCACCCCTTTATCTCTGTTGATGTCCCCCTTGGGAGATAGGAGACATCCATTGTTCCTTTAATCTCTTTCATGCTGATGAAGTCAGGGGGCCCAGTTGGCAAATAAACGATGCGTTTCATGGGTTTAAAATCCCACCGCCTCAGGGGCTGATAAAAAAAAAAATCAGTAAACCAAACAAATATAAAAGGCGCTGCAAAGCCCTATGAAACTGGACTGAATGGGGATCCGAAATAGTCAACTGATTCCATCCCAGAACTTGCGGTTCCAACTGGAGTACCTTGTGAATCCTACTAATGGCTACATTTCCAATGGGGATAATCAGAGGAGGGGAAAAAAAAGAGCTCAGTAGTGGATTCTGTTTAGGAGGAAGTGTCTTCGTAGGAGTCATTTGGAATGTCCAGCCCCTGCCCAACTGCTATAGCATAACTTACCTTCTTAATTTCGTCTTCAAAGGCTTTTTCCAGGTATTTATATCTCCTGATCAGTTTGCTGAAGACCTGCAGGACATGATAGAATAGACTAGTGAGTACTGTAAGTCGGACTTTATTTCTGCTTAATTTGTTTTCATCTACACAGGAAGACAGGTTATTTTCCTAATTTGATAAAACAAATATATAAAACCACTTTTAGACTGTATACAATAAAAAAAAAAAAAAAAAAATTATATATATATATATAGATTAAAAAAAATTATATTTTATATACCGTATATACTCGAGTATAGGCCGACCCGAATATAAGCCGAGGCCCCCAATTTACCCCCCAAAAAAACTGGCAAACTTATTGACTCGTGTATAAGCCGAGGGTGAGACATGCCTGTCCATCCCTGTGTGTGTGTCCGTCCCTGTGTGTCCGTCCATCCCTGTGTGTCCGTCCATCCCTGTGTGTGTGTGTGTCCATCCATCCATCCATCCCTGTGTGTGTGTCCATCCATCCATCCATCCCTGTGTGTGTGTGTGTCCATCCATCCATCCATCCCTGTGTGTGTGTGTCTCCATCCATCCATCCATCCCTGTGTGTGTGTGTCTCCATCCATCCATCCATCCCTGTGTGTGTGTGTCTCCATCCATCCATCCATCCCTGTGTGTGTGTGTCTCCATCCATCCATCCATCCCTGTGTGTGTGTGTCTCCATCCATCCATCCATCCCTGTGTGTGTGTGTCTCCATCCATCCATCCCTGTGTGTGTGTGTCCATGTGTGTGTGTGTGTGTGTGTGTGTGTGTGTGTGTGTGTGTGTGTGTGTGTCCAGCCTACCTGTGTCCCGAGCCTGTGTCCCGAGCCTCCGTCCCGTGCCTTGCCTCCTTGCCTCCGTCCCGTGCCGTGCCTTGCCTCCTTGCCTCCGTCCCGTGCCGTGCCTTGCCTCCTTGCCTCCGTCCCGTGTCGTGCCTTGCCTCCGTCCCGTCCCGTGCCGTGCCTTGCCTTGCCTCCGTCCCGTGCCTTGCCAGGATCGCCGCTCTTCGTCGGCGCCTCGGCGGACATACTACAATTCGAAAGCCGCGCCTCCGCCTCCGCCTGTGATAGGCGGAACACTGAATTTCCCAGCAGCCTGTGTTCCGCCTATCACGGACATCGTCTCATCCTCGTACTACGGACGAGGATGAGACGATGTCCGTGATAGGCGGAACACAGGCTGCTGGGAAATTCAGTGTTCCGCCTATCACAGGCGGAGGCGGAGGCGGAGGCGCGGCTTTCGAATTGTAGTATGTCCGCCGTCTGTCTGCTCGATACGCTGATCGAGCAGTCAGACGGCGATGACTCGAGTATAAGCCATAAGTATAAGGCACTTTCAGCCTCAAAAAAGAGGCTGAAAATCTCGGCTTATACTCGAGTATATACGGTATATATATATATATATATATATATATATATATATATATATATATTACAGCTTATAAACATACAGTATAGCCCATTTTAAAGACAAAATTTTAGTATGGCCTTCGATTTCTACCCCTTTTACTCATTAGGCTGGTTTGTCCTCAATTCAGATAATTAAGTGCCCACTGAATCCAGTATTGTTCTGCTCTGATCTGTTGCGCAGCCGTCACAGTCCCTGTCCTGCGCGGTCATCTTTGCTTGTCCTCGTTTAGGGCCTGTAAATTGAAAGTGAAGCATCCTGGGATATGTGATGGGAATATTCCACAAAGCTTCACATCGCTAGAGACGTCCTTCTTCTCTATGCAAGAATAGAAGCTGAGGGGCTGGCAGGCAAAAAGGAAAAAACATAACTGTCAAAAAAAAAAAAAAAAAAATTTGCACGTGGAAGGATGTCCAGTACATCCAGGTGAAGTTCTGCTTTAAGGCTAATCTGTTAGACCTTAAATTGGATCTTCACCCTCTAAACAATAATTCCCTCCTCTCCGGTCCTCTGCACTGACTTAAAAAAAGAAAAAAAAAAAGAAGATTTTACAAGATTCTTTAGCCCTGCATTCCTTTGCCATGTCACTCTCCTAGGCGAATGGCGTGCAATGCCCTCCCTTTGCCTCCTGGGACATGCATGTCACATATCCCTGGGGGCAGCAAAGCCTTTCATTCTATAAAGATAGAGAGGGTGGGCCTAGCAGGATGTCATTGGGAGGTGCGCTGGATGAACCTGGAACAGCCAGAAACCTCTGGATGACGTCACACCAAAATACCAGGTAAGTAGCGGTTTAATAAGGAAAAAAAATAAAATAATAATTGGCTGAAACTTCAAGCCGCAATCCGATTGGCCGAAACTTTAAGCCGCATGCCGATTGGCCGAAAACTTCAAGCCGCAATCCGATTGGCCGAAACTTTAAGCCGCAAGCCGATTGGCCGAAACTTCAATCTGCAAGCTGATTGGCTGAAACTCCAAGCCGATTGGCCGAAACTTCAAGTCGCAAGCCGATTGGCAGAAACTTCAAGTCGCATGCCGATTGGCTAAAACTTCAAGCCGCAAGTCGATTACCCGAAACTTCAAGCCGCAAGCCGATTGGCCAAAACTTCAAGTCTCAAGCCGATTGGCCGAAACTTCAAGCCGCAAGCCGATTGGCCGAAACTTCAAGCCGCCAAACATATGTGTTTTTAGCAAAGACCCTAGAGAATACAATGGCGGTCGTTGCAACTTTGTATCTCGTGCGGTATTTGCGCATCAATTTTTCAAACAAGTTTTCTTTTTTAAACAGTTTTGTGCTAAAAAAAACAAAAAAACAGTAAAGTTAGCCCATTTTTTTTCGCATAATGTGAAAGATGAAGTTATGCCGAGTAAATAGATAGCATGTCACGTCGCAAGCTGATTGGCCGAACAAATCGCAAACAGATAGGCCAAAACTTCAACCGCAAGCCGATTGGCCGAAACTTTAAGCCGCAAGCCGATTGGCCGAAATTTCAAGTCGCAAGCCGATTGGCTGAAAACTTCAAGCCGCAAGCTGATTGGCCGAAAACCTCAAGCCGCAAGCCGATTGGCCAAAACTTTAAGCAGCAAGCCGATTGGCCGAAACTCCAAGCCTCAAGCCGATTGGCCGAAACTTCAAGCCATAAGCCGATTGGCCGAAACTTCAAGCCGCAAGCCGTTTGGCCGAACAAGTCGCAAGCCCATTGGCTGAATATCAAGTCGCAAGCCCTTTGGCTGAATATCAAGTCGCAAGCCCATTGGCTGATCATCAAGTCGCCAAACATGTTTTTTTAGCAAAGACCCTAGAGAATACAATGGCGGTGGTTGCAACTTTGTATCTCGTGTGGTATTTGAGTATTAATTTTTCAAACAAGTTTTATTTTTTAAACAGTTTTGTGCTAAAAAAAGAAAACCAGTAAAGTTAGCCCATTTTTTCGCATAATGTGAAAGATGAAGTTATGTCGAGTAAATAGATACCTAACATGTCACATTGCAAGCTGACTGGCCGAACAAGTCGCAAGCCGATTGGCCAAAACTTCAAGCCACAAGCCGATTGGCCAAAACTTCAAGCCGCAAGCCGATTGGCCGAAACTTCAATCTGCAAGCTGATTGGCTGAAACTTCAAGCCTCAAGCCGATAGGCCGAAACTTCAAGCCGCAAGCCGATTGGCCGAAACTTCAAGTCACAAGCCGATTGGCCGAAACTTCAAGCCGATTGGCTGAAACTTCAAGCCGCAATCCGATTGGCCGAAACTTTAAGCCGCATGCCGATTGGCCGAAAACTTCAAGCCGCAATCCGATTGGCCGAAACTTTAAGCCGCAAGCCGATTGGCCGAAACTTCAATCTGCAAGCTGATTGGCTGAAACTCCAAGCCTCAAGCCGATTGGCCGAAACTTCAAGCCGTAAGCCGATTGGCCGAAACTTCTAGCCGCAAGCCAATTACCCGAAACTTCAAGCCGCAAGCCGATTGGCCGAAACTTCAAGTCGCAAGCCGATTGGCCGAAACTTCAAGTCGCATGCCGATTGGCTAAAACTTCAAGCCGCAAGCCGATTGGCCGAAACTTCAAGCCGCAAGCTGATTGGCCGAACAAGTCGCAAGCCCATTGGCTGAATATCAAGTCGCAAGCCCATTGGCTGATCATCAAGTCGCCAAACATGTTTTTTTAGCAAAGACCCTAGAGAATACAATGGCGGTGGTTGCAACTTTGTATCTCGTGTGGTATTTGAGTATTAATTTTTCAAACAAGTTTTATTTTTTAAACAGTTTTGTGCTAAAAAAAGAAAACCAGTAAAGTTAGCCCATTTTTTCGCATAATGTGAAAGATGAAGTTATGTCGAGTAAATAGATACCTAACATGTCACATTGCAAGCTGACTGGCCGAACAAGTCGCAAGCCGATTGGCCAAAACTTCAAGCCGCGAGCAGATTACCCGAAACTTCAAGCCGCAAGCCGATTGGCCGAAACTTCAAGCCGCAAGCCGATTGGCCGAAACTTCAAGCCGCAAGCCGATTGGCCGAAACTTCAAGCCGCAAGCCGATTGGCCGAAACTTCAAGTCGCAAGTCGATTGGCCGAAACTTCAAGTCTCAAGCCGATTGGCCGAAACTTCAAGCCGCAAGCCGACTGGCCGAAACTTTAAGCCACAAGCCGATTGGCCGAAACTTCAAGTCGCAAGTCGATTGGCCGAAACTTCAAGTCTCAAGCCGATTGGCCGAAACTTCAAGCCGCAAGCCGATTGGCCGAAACTTTAAGCCACAAGCCGATTGGCCGAAACTTTAAGCCACAAGCCGATTGGCCGAAACTTTAAGCCGCAAGCCGATTGGCCGAAACTTCAAGCCGATTGGCTGAAACTTCAAGCCGCAAGCCGATTGGCCAAAACTTCAAGCCGATTGGCCGAATCTTCAAGCCGCCAAACATATGTGTTTTTAGCAAAGACCCTAGAGAATACAATGGCGGTCGTTGCAACTTTGTATCTCGTGCGGTATTTGCGCATCAATTTTTCAAACAAGTTTTCTTTTTTAAACAGTTTTGTGCTAAAAAAACAAAAAAACAGTAAAGTTAGCCCATTTTTTTTCGCATAATGTGAAAGATGAAGTGATGCTGAGTAAATAGATAGCATGTCACGTCGCAAGCTGATTGGCCGAACAAATCGCAAGCCGATTGGCCGAAACTTCAAGCCGCAAGCCGATTGGCCGAAACTTCAAGTCGCAAGCCGATTGGCCGAAACTTCAAGCCGATTGGCTGAAACTTCAAGCCGCAAGCCGATTGGCCGAAACTTAAAGCCGCAAGCCGATTGGCCGAAACTTCAAGTCGCAAGCCGATTGGCCGAAACTTCAAGTCGCAAGCCGATTGGCCGAAACTTTAAGCTGCAAGCCGATTGGGCGAAACTTCAAGCCGCAAGCCGATTGGCTGAAACTTCAAGCCGCAAGCTGATTGGCCGAAAACCTCAAGCCGCAAGCCGATTGGCCGAAACTTTAAGCAGCAAGCCGATTGGCCGAAACTTCAAGCCGCAAGCCGTTTGGCCGAACAAGTCGCAAGCCCATTGGCTGAATATCAAGTCGCAAGCCCATTGGCTGATTATCAAGTCGCCAAACATGTTTTTTTAGCAAAGACCCTAGAGAATACAATGGCGGTGGTTGCAACTTTGTATCTCGTGTGGTATTTGAGTATTAATTTTTCAAACAAGTTTTATTTTTTAAACAGTTTTGTGCTAAAAATAGAAAACCAGTAAAGTTAGCCCATTTTTTTCGCATAATGTGAAAGATGAAGTTATGCCGAGTAAATAGATACCTAACATGTCACGTTGCAAGCTGACTGGCCGAACAAGTCGCAAGCCGATTGGCCGAAACTTTAAGCCGCAAGCCGATTGGTCGAAACTTCAAGTCGCAAGCCGATTGGCCGAAACTTCAAGTCGCATGCCGATTGGCCAAAACTTCAAGCCGCAAGCCGATTGGCCGAAACTTCAAGCCGCAAGTCGATTACCCGAAACTTCAAGCCGCAAGCCGATTGGCCGAAACTTCAAGTCTCAAGCCGATTGGTCGAAACTTCAAGCCGCAAGCCGATTGGCTGAAACTTTAAGCCGCAAGCCGATTGGCCGAAACTTCAAGCCGATTGGCTGAAACTTCAAGTCGCAAGTCGATTGGCCGAAACTTCAAGTCTCAAGCCGATTGTTCGAAACTTCAAGCCGCAAGCCGATTGGCTGAAACTTTAAGCCGCAAGCCGATTGGCCGAAACTTCAAGTCTCAAGCCGATTGGTCGAAACTTCAAGCCGCAAGCCGATTGGCCGAAACTTTAAGCCGCAAGCCGATTGGCCGAAACTTTAAGCCGCAAGCCGATTGGCCGAAACTTTAAGTCGCAAGCCGATTGGCCGAAACTTTAAGCCGCAAGCCGATTGGCCGAAACTTCAAGCCGATTGGCTGAAACTTCAAGTCGCAAGTCGATTGGCCGAAACTTCAAGTCTCAAGCCGATTGTTCGAAACTTCAAGCCGCAAGCCGATTGGCTGAAACTTTAGGCCGCAAGCCGATTGGCCGAAACTTCAAGTCGCAAGCCGATTGGCCGAAACTTCAAGCCGATTGGCTGAAACTTCAAGTCGCAAGTCGATTGGCCGAAACTTCAAGTCGCAAGCCGATTGGTCGAAACTTCAAGCCGCAAGCCGATTGGCTGAAACTTCAAGCCGCAAGCCGATTGGCCGAAACTTCAAGCCGCAAGCCCATTGGCCAAACAATTCGCAAGCCCATTGGCCGAACATCAAGTCGCAAGCCCATTGGCTGAATATCAAGTCGCAAGCCCATTGGCCAAAACTTCAAGTCGCAATTGGCTGATCAAGTCGCCAAACATATGTTTTTTTAGCAAAGATCCTAGAGAATACAATGGCGGTCGTTGCAACTTTGTATCTCGTGCAGTATTTGCGCATCAATTTTTCAAACAACTTTTCTTTTTAAACAGTTTTGTGCTAAAAAAAAAAAAACAGTAAAGTTAGCCCATTTTTTCGCATAATGTGAAAGATGAAGTTATGCCGAGTAAATAGATAACTAGCATGTCACGTCGCAAGCTGATTGGCCGAAACTTCAAGCCGCAAGCCGACTGACCGAAACTTCAAGCCGATTGGCCGAAACTTCAAGCCGCAAGCCGATTGGCCGAAACTTCAAGCCACAAGCCGATTGGCCGAAAACTTCAAGCCGCAAGCTGATTGGCCGAAAACTTCAAGCCGCAAGCCGATTGGCCAAAACTTCAAGCCGCAAGCCGATTGGCCGAAACTCCAAGCCTCAAGCCGATTGGCCGAAACTTCAAGCCGCAAGCCGATTGGCTGAAAACTTCAAGCCGCAAGCTGATTGGCCGAAAACCTCAAGCCGCAAGCCGATTGGCCAAAACTTTAAGCAGCAAGCCGATTGGCCGAAACTCCAAGCCTCAAGCCGATTGGCCGAAACTTCAAGCCATAAGCCGATTGGCCGAAACTTCAAGCCACAAGCCGTTTGGCTGAACAAGTCGCAAGCCCATTGGCTGAATATCAAGTCGCAAGCCCATTGGCTGAATATCAAGTCGCAAGCCCATTGGCTGATCATCAAGTCGCCAAACATGTTTTTTTAGCAAAGACCCTAGAGAATACAATGGCGGTGGTTGCAACTTTGTATCTCGTGTGGTATTTGAGTATTAATTTTTCAAACAAGTTTTATTTTTTAAACAGTTTTGTGCTAAAAAAAGAAAACCAGTAAAGTTAGCCCATTTTTTCGCATAAGGTGAAAGATGAAGTTATGCCGAGTAAATAGATACCTAACATGTCACGTTGCAAGCTGACTGGCCGAACAAGTCGCAAGCCGATTGGCCAAAACTTCAAGCCGCGAGCCGATTGGCCGAAACTTCAAGCCGTAAGCTGATTGGCCGAAACTTCTAGCCGCAAGCCAATTACCCGAAACTTCAAGTCGCAAGCCGATTGGCCGAAACTTCAAGTCGCATGCCGATTGGCTAAAACTTCAAGCCGCAAGCCGATTGGCCGAAACTTCAAGCCGCAAGTCGATTACCCGAAACTTCAAGCCGCAAGCCGATTGGCCGAAACTTCAAGTCTCAAGCCGATTGGTCGAAACTTCAAGCCGCAAGCCGATTGGCTGAAACTTTAAGCCGCAAGCCGATTGGCCGAAACTTTAAGCCGCAAGCCGATTGGCCGAAACTTTAAGTCGCAAGCCGATTGGCCGAAACTTTAAGCCGCAAGCCGATTGGCCGAAACTTCAAGCCGATTGGCTGAAACTTCAAGTCGCAAGTCGATTGGCCGAAACTTCAAGTCTCAAGCCGATTGTTCGAAACTTCAAGCCGCAAGCCGATTGGCTGAAACTTTAAGCCGCAAGCCGATTGGCCGAAACTTCAAGTCGCAAGCCGATTGGCCGAAACTTCAAGCTGATTGGCTGAAACTTCAAGTCGCAAGTCGATTGGCCGAAACTTCAAGTCGCAAGCCGATTGGCCGAAACTTCAAGCCGATTGCCTGAAACTTCAAGTCGCAAGTCGATTGGCCGAAACTTCAAGTCTCAAGCCAATTGGTCGAAACTTCAAGCCGCAAGCCGATTGGCTGAAACTTTAAGCCGCAAGCCGATTGGCCAAAACTTCAAGTCGCAAGCCGATTGGCCGAAACTTCAAGCCGCAAGCCGATTGGCCGAAACTTCAAGCCGCAAGCCCATTGGCCAAACAATTCGCAAGCCCATTGGCCGAACATCAAGTCACAAGCTCATTGGCTGAATATCAAGTCGCAAGCCCATTGGCCAAAACTTCAAGTCGCAATTGGCTGATCAAGTCGCCAAACATATGTTTTTTTAGCAAAGATCCTAGAGAATACAATGGCGGTCGTTGCAACTTTGTATCTCGTGCGGTATTTGCGCATCAATTTTTCAAACAACTTTTCTTTTTAAACAGTTTTGTGCTAAAAAAAAAAAAAAAACAGTAAAGTTAGCCCATTTTTTCGCATAATGTGAAAGATGAAGTTATGCCGAGTAAATAGATAACTAGCATGTCACGTCGCAAGCTGATTGGCCGAAACTTCAAGCCGATTGGCCGAAACTTCAAGCCGCAAGCCGATTGGCCGAAACTTAAAGCCACAAGCCGATTGGCCGAAAACTTCAAGCCGCAAGCTGATTGGCCGAAAACTTCAAGCCGCAAGCCGATTGGCCGAAACTTTAAGCAGCAAGCCGATTGGCTGAAAACTTCAAGCCGCAAGCTGATTGGCCGAAACTTCAAGCCGCAAGCCGTTTGGCCGAACAAGTCGCAAGCCCATTGGCTGAATATCAAGTCGCAAGCCCATTGGCTGAATATCAAGTCACAAGCCCATTGGCTGATCATCAAGTCGCCAAACATGTTTTTTTAGCAAAGACCCTAGAGAATACAATGGCGGTGGTTGCAACTTTGTATCTCGTGTGGTATTTGAGTATTAATTTTTCAAACAAGTTTTATTTTTTAAACAGTTTTGTGCTAAAAAAAGAAAACCAGTAAAGTTAGCCCATTTTTTTCGCATAATGTGAAAGATGAAGTTATGTCGAGTAAATAGATACCTAACATGTCACGTTGCAAGCTGACTGGCCGAACAAGTCGCAAGCCGATTGGCCAAAACTTCAAGCCGCAAGCCGATTGGCCAAAACTTCAAGCCGCAAGCCGATTGGCCGAAACTTCAATCTGCAAGCTGATTGGCTGAAACTTCAAGCCTCAAGCCGATAGGCCGAAACTTCAAGCCGCAAGCCGATTGGCCGAAACTTCAAGTCACAAGCCGATTGGCCGAAACTTCAAGCCGATTGGCCGAAACTTTAAGCCGCATGCCGATTGGCCGAAACTTTAAGCCGCAAGCCGATTGGCCGAAACTTCAATCTGCAAGCTGATTGGCTGAAACTCCAAGCCTCAAGCCGATTGGCCGAAACTTCAAGCCGTAAGCCGATTGGCCGAAACTTCTAGCCGCAAGCCAATTACCCGAAACTTCAAGCCGCAAGCCGATTGGCCGAAACTTCAAGTCGCAAGCCGATTGGCCGAAACTTCAAGTCGCATGCCGATTGGCTAAAACTTCAAGCCGCAAGCCGATTGGCCGAAACTTCAAGCCGCAAGTCGATTACCCGAAACTTCAAGCCGCAAGCCGATTGGCCGAAACTTCAAGTCTCAAGCCGATTGGTCGAAACTTCAAGCCGCAAGCTGATTGGCTGAAACTTTAAGCCGCAAGCCGATTGGCCGAAACTTTAAGCCGCAAGCCGATTGGCCGAAACTTTAAGTCGCAAGCCGATTGGCCGAAACTTTAAGCCGCAAGCCGATTGGCCGAAACTTCAAGCCGATTGGCTGAAACTTCAAGTCGCAAGTCGATTGGCCGAAACTTCAAGTCGCAAGCCGATTGGCCGAAACTTCAAGCCGATTGCCTGAAACTTCAAGTCGCAAGTCGATTGGCCGAAACTTCAAGTCTCAAGCCGATTGGTCGAAACTTCAAGCCGCAAGCCGATTGGCTGAAACTTTAAGCCGCAAGCCGATTGGCCGATACTTCAAGTCGCAAGCCGATTGGCCGAAACTTCAAGCCGCTAGCCGATTGGCTGAAACTTCAAGCCGCAAGCCGATTGGCCGAAACTTCAAGCCGCAAGCCCATTGGCCAAACAATTCGCAAGCCCATTGGCCGAACATCAAGTCGCAAGCCCATTGGCTGAATATCAAGTCGCAAGCCCATTGGCCAAAACTTCAAGTCGCAATTGGCTGATCAAGTCGCCAAACATATGTTTTTTTAGCAAAGATCCTAGAGAATACAATGGCGGTCGTTGCAACTTTGTATCTCGTGCGGTATTTGCGCATCAATTTTTCAAACAACTTTTCTTTTTAAACAGTTTTGTGCTAAAAAAAAAAAAAAAACAGTAAAGTTAGCCCATTTTTTCGCATAATGTGAAAGATGAAGTTATGCCGAGTAAATAGATAACTAGCATGTCACGTCGCAAGCTGATTGGCCGAAACTTCAAGCCGATTGGCCGAAACTTCAAGCCGCAAGCCGATTGGCCGAAACTTAAAGCCACAAGCCGATTGGCCGAAAACTTCAAGCCGCAAGCTGATTGGCCGAAAACTTCAAGCCGCAAGCCGATTGGCCGAAACTTTAAGCAGCAAGCCGATTGGCTGAAAACTTCAAGCCGCAAGCTGATTGGCCGAAACTTCAAGCCGCAAGCCGTTTGGCCGAACAAGTCGCAAGCCCATTGGCTGAATATCAAGTCGCAAGCCCATTGGCTGAATATCAAGTCACAAGCCCATTGGCTGATCATCAAGTCGCCAAACATGTTTTTTTAGCAAAGACCCTAGAGAATACAATGGCGGTGGTTGCAACTTTGTATCTCGTGTGGTATTTGAGTATTAATTTTTCAAACAAGTTTTATTTTTTAAACAGTTTTGTGCTAAAAAAAGAAAACCAGTAAAGTTAGCCCATTTTTTTCGCATAATGTGAAAGATGAAGTTATGTCGAGTAAATAGATACCTAACATGTCACGTTGCAAGCTGACTGGCCGAACAAGTCGCAAGCCGATTGGCCAAAACTTCAAGCCGCAAGCCGATTGGCCAAAACTTCAAGCCGCAAGCCGATTGGCCGAAACTTCAATCTGCAAGCTGATTGGCTGAAACTTCAAGCCTCAAGCCGATAGGCCGAAACTTCAAGCCGCAAGCCGATTGGCCGAAACTTCAAGTCACAAGCCGATTGGCCGAAACTTCAAGCCGATTGGCTGAAACTTCAAGCCGCAATCCGATTGGCCGAAACTTTAAGCCGCATGCCGATTGGCCGAAAACTTCAAGCCGCAATCCGATTGGCTGAAACTTTAAGCCGCAAGCCGATTGGCCGAAACTTCAATCTACAAGCTGATTGGCTGAAACTCCAAGCCTCAAGCCGATTGGCCGAAACTTCAAGCCGTAAGCCGATTGGCCGAAACTTCTAGCCGCAAGCCAATTACCCGAAACTTCAAGCCGCAAGCCGATTGGCCGAAACTTCAAGTCGCAAGCCGATTGGCCGAAACTTCAAGTCGCATGCCGATTGGCTAAAACTTCAAGCCGCAAGCCGATTGGCCGAAACTTCAAGCCGCAAGTCGATTACCCGAAACTTCAAGCCGCAAGCCGATTGGCCGAAACTTCAAGTCTCAAGCCGATTGGTCGAAACTTCAAGCCGCAAGCTGATTGGCTGAAACTTTAAGCCGCAAGCCGATTGGCCGAAACTTTAAGCCGCAAGCCGATTGGCCGAAACTTCAAGCCGATTGGCTGAAACTTCAAGTCGCAAGTCGATTGGCCGAAACTTCAAGTCGCAAGCCGATTGGCCGAAACTTCAAGCCGATTGCCTGAAACTTCAAGTCGCAAGTCGATTGGCCGAAACTTCAAGTCTCAAGCCGATTGGTCGAAACTTCAAGCCGCAAGCCGATTGGCTGAAACTTTAAGCCGCAAGCCGATTGGCCGAAACTTCAAGTCGCAAGCCGATTGGCCGAAACTTCAAGTCTCAAGCCGATTGGTCGAAACTTCAAGCCGCAAGCCGATTGGCTGAAACTTTAAGCCGCAAGCCGATTGGCCGAAACTTCAAGTCGCAAGCCGATTGGCCGAAACTTCAAGCCGCTAGCCGATTGGCTGAAACTTCAAGCCGCAAGCCGATTGGCCGAAACTTCAAGCCGCAAGCCCATTGGCCAAACAATTCGCAAGCCCATTGGCCGAACATCAAGTCGCAAGCCCATTGGCTGAATATCAAGTCGCAAGCCCATTGGCCAAAACTTCAAGTCGCAATTGGCTGATCAAGTCGCCAAACATATGTTTTTTTAGCAAAGATCCTAGAGAATACAATGGCGGTCGTTGCAACTTTGTATCTCGTGCGGTATTTGCGCATCAATTTTTCAAACAACTTTTCTTTTTAAACAGTTTTGTGCTAAAAAAAGAAAACCAGTAAAGTTAGCCCATTTTTTCGCATAATGTGAAAGATGAAGTTATGCCGAGTAAATAGATAACTAGCATGTCACGTCGCAAGCTGATTGGCCGAAACTTCAAGCCGCAAGCCGACTGACCGAAACTTCAAGCCAATTGGCCGAAACTTCAAGCCGCAAGCCGATTGGCCGAAACTTCAAGCCGCAAGCCGATTGGCCGAAACTTCAAGCCACAAGCCGATTGGCCGAAAACTTCAAGCCGCAAGCTGATTGGCCGAAAACTTCAAGCCGCAAGCCGATTGGCCGAAACTTCAAGCCGCAAGCTGATTGGCCGAAAACCTCAAGCCGCAAGCCGATTGGCCAAAACTTTAAGCAGCAAGCCGATTGGCCGAAACTCCAAGCCTCAAGCCGATTGGCCGAAACTTCAAGCCATAAGCCGATTGGCCGAAACTTCAAGCCGCAAGCCGTTTGGCCGAACAAGTCGCAAGCCCATTGGCTGAATATCAAGTCGCAAGCCCATTGGCTGAATATCAAGTCGCAAGCCCATTGGCTGATCATCAAGTCGCCAAACATGTTTTTTTAGCAAAGACCCTAGAGAATACAATGGCGGTGGTTGCAACTTTGTATCTCGTGTGGTATTTGAGTATTAATTTTTCAAACAAGTTTTATTTTTTAAACAGTTTTGTGCTAAAAAAAGAAAACCAGTAAAGTTAGCCCATTTTTTTCGCATAATGTGAAAGATGAAGTTATGCCGAGTAAATAGATACCTAACATGTCACGTTGCAAGCTGACTGGCCGAACAAGTCGCAAGCCGATTGGCCAAAACTTCAAGCCGCAAGCCGATTGGCCAAAACTTCAAGCCGCAAGCCGATTGGCCGAAACTTCAATCTGCAAGCTGATTGGCTGAAACTTCAAGCCTCAAGCCGATAGGCCGAAACTTCAAGCCGCAAGCCGATTGGCCGAAACTTCAAGTCACAAGCCGATTGGCCGAAACTTCAAGCCGATTGGCTGAAACTTCAAGCCGCAATCCGATTGGCCGAAACTTTAAGCCGCATGCCGATTGGCCGAAAACTTCAAGCCGCAATCCGATTGGCCGAAACTTTAAGCCGCAAGCCGATTGGCTGAAACTCCAAGCCTCAAGCCAATTGGCCGAAACTTCAAGCCGTAAGCCGATTGGCCGAAACTTCTAGCCACAAGCCAATTACCCGAAACTTCAAGCCGCAAGCCCATTGGCCGAAACTTCAAGTCGCAAGCCGATTGGCCGAAACTTCAAGTCGCATGCCGATTGGCTAAAACTTCAAGCCGCAAGCCGATTGGCCGAAACTTCAAGCCGCAAGTCGATTACCCGAAACTTCAAGCCGCAAGCCGATTGGCCGAAACTTCAACTCTCAAGCCGATTGGTCGAAACTTCAAGCCGCAAGCCGATTGGCTGAAACTTTAAGCCGCAAGCCGATTGGCCGAAACTTCAAGTCGCAAGTCGATTGGCCGAAACTTCAAGTCTCAAGCCGATTGGTCGAAACTTCAAGCCGCAAGCCGATTGGCTGAAACTTTAAGCCGCAAGCCGATTGGCCGAAACTTTAAGCCGCAAGCCGATTGGCCGAAACTTTAAGTCGCAAGCCGATTGGCCGAAGCTTTAAGTCGCAAGCCGATTAGCTGAAACTTTAAGCCGCAAGCCGATTGGCCGAAACTTTAAGCCGCAAGCCGATTGGCCGAAACTTTAAGCCGCAAGCCGATTGGCCGAAACTTCAAGCCGATTAGCTGAAACTTCAAGCCGCAAGCCGATTGGCCGAAACTTCAAGTCGCATGCCGATTGGCCGAAACTTCAAGCCGATTGGCTGAAACTTCAAGCCACAATCCGATTGGCCAAAACTTTAAGCCGCAAGCCGATTGGCCGAAAACTTCAAGCCGCAAGCCGATTGGCCGAAAACTTCAAGCCGCAATCCGATTGGCCGAAACTTTAAGCCGCAAGCCGATTGGCCGAAACTTTAAGCCGCAAGCCGATTGGCCGAAACTTCAAGCCGCAAGCCGATTGGCCGAAACTTCAAGCCGATTGGCTGAAACTTCAAGCCGCAAGCCGACTGACCAAAACTTCAAGCCGCAAGCCGATTGGCCGAAACTTCAAGCCGCGAGCAGATTACCCGAAACTTCAAGCCGCAAGCCGATTGGCCGAAACTTCAAGTCGCAAGCCGATTGGCCGAAACTTCAAGCCACAAGCCGATTGGCCGAAAACTTCAAGCCGCAAGCTGATTGGCCGAAAACTTCAAGCCGCAAGCCGATTGGCCAAAACTTTAAGCAGCAAGCCGATTGGCCGAAACTCCAAGCCTCAAGCCGATTGGCCGAAACTTCAAGCCGCAAGCCGATTGGCTGAAAACTTCAAGCCGCAAGCTGATTGGCCGAAAACCTCAAGCCGCAAGCCGATTGGCCGAAACTCCAAGCCTCAAGCCGATTGGCCGAAACTTCAAGCCATAAGCCGATTGGCCGAAACTTCAAGCCACAAGCCGTTTGGCCGAACAAGTCGCAAGCCCATTGGCTGAATATCAAGTCGCAAGCCCATTGGCTGATCATCAAGTCGCCAAACATGTTTTTTTAGCAAAGACCCTAGAGAATACAATGGCGGTGGTTGCAACTTTGTATCTCGTGTGGTATTTGAGTATTAATTTTTCAAACAAGTTTTATTTTTTAAACAGTTTTGTGCTAAAAAAAGAAAACCAGTAAAGTTAGCCCATTTTTTTCGCATAATGTGAAAGATGAAGTTATGTCGAGTAAATAGATACCTAACATGTCACGTTGCAAGCTGACTGGCCGAACAAGTCGCAAGCCGATTGGCCAAAACTTCAAGCCGCAAGCCGATTGGCCAAAACTTCAAGCCGCAAGCCGATTGGCCGAAACTTCAATCTGCAAGCTGATTGGCTGAAACTTCAAGCCTCAAGCCGATAGGCTGAAACTTCAAGCCGCAAGCCGATTGGCCGAAACTTCAAGTCACAAGCCGATTGGCCGAAACTTCAAGCCGCAATCCGATTGGCCGAAACTTTAAGCCGCATGCCGATTGGCCGAAAACTTCAAGCCGCAATCCGATTGGCCGAAACTTTAAGCCGCAAGCCGATTGGCTGAAACTTTAAGCCGCAAGCCGATTGGCCGAAACTTCAAGTCGCAAGTCGATTGGCCGAAACTTCAAGTCTCAAGCCGATTGGTCGAAACTTCAAGCCGCAAGCCGATTGGCTGAAACTTTAAGCCGCAAGCCGATTGGCCGAAACTTTAAGCCGCAAGCCGATTGGCCGAAACTTTAAGTCGCAAGCCGATTGGCCGAAACTTTAAGTCGCAAGCCGATTGGCCGAAACTTTAAGCCGCAAGCCGATTGGCCGAAACTTTAAGCCGCAAGCCGATTGGCCGAAACTTTAAGCCGCAAGCCGATTGGCCGAAACTTCAAGCCGATTGGCTGAAACTTCAAGCCGCAAGCCGATTGGCCGAAACTTCAAGTCGCATGCCGATTGGCCGAAACTTCAAGCCGATTGGCTGAAACTTCAAGCCACAATCCGATTGGCCAAAACTTTAAGCCGCAAGCCGATTGGCCGAAAACTTCAAGCCGCAATCCGATTGGCCGAAACTTTAAGCCGCAAGCCGATTGGCCGAAACTTTAAGCCGCAAGCCGATTGGCCGAAACTTCAAGCCGCAAGCCGATTGGCCGAAACTTCAAGCCGATTGGCTGAAACTTCAAGCCGCAAGCCGACTGACCAAAACTTCAAGCCGCAAGCCGATTGGCCGAAACTTCAAGCCGCGAGCAGATTACCCGAAACTTCAAGCCGCAAGCCGATTGGCCGAAACTTCAAGTCGCAAGCCGATTGGCCGAAACTTCAAGTCTCAAGCCGATTGGCCGAAACTTTAAGCCGCAAGCCGATTGGCCGAAACTTCAAGCCGCAAGCCGATTGGCCGAAACTTCAAGCCGCCAAACATATGTGTTTTTAGCAAAGACCCTAGAGAATACAATGGCGGTCGTTGCAACTTTGTATCTCGTGCGGTATTTGCGCATCAATTTTTCAAACAAGTTTTCTTTTTTAAACAGTTTTTTGCTAAAAAAAAAAAAAAAAACAGTAAAGTTAGCCCATTTTTTCGCATAATGTGAAAGATGAAGTTATGCCGAGTAAATAGATAACTAGCATGTCACGTCGCAAGCTGATTGGCCGAACAAGTCGCAAGCTGATTGGCCGAACAAGTTGCAAGCCTATTGGCCAAAACTTCAAGCCGCAAGCCGATTGGCCGAAAACTTCAAGCCGCAAGCCGATTGGCCGAAACTTTAAGCCGCAAGCCGATTTGCCGAAACTTCAATCTGCAAGCTGATTGGCTGAAACTTCAAGTCGCAAGCCGATTGGCCGAAACTTCAAGCCGATTGGCTGAAACTTCAAGCCGCAAGCCGATTGGCCGAAAACTTCAAGCCGCAAGCCGATTGGCCGAAACTTTAAGCCGCAAGCCGATTTGCCGAAACTTCAATCTGCAAGCTGATTGGCTGAAACTTTAAGCCGCAAGCCGATTGGCCAAAACTTTAAGTCGCAAGCCGATTGGCCGAAACTTTATGTCGCAAGCCGATTGGCCGAAACTTTAAGCCGCAAGCCGATTGGCCGAAACTTTAAGCCGCAAGCCGATTGGCCGAAACTTCAAGCCGATTGGCTGAAACTTCAAGCCGCAAGCCGATTGGCCGAAACTTCAAGTCGCATGCCGATTGGCCGAAACTTCAAGCCGATTGGCTGAAACTTCAAGCCACAATCCGATTGGCCAAAACTTTAAGCCGCAAGCCGATTGGCCGAAAACTTCAAGCCGCAAGCCGATTGGCCGAAAACTTCAAGCCGCAATCCGATTGGCCGAAACTTTAAGCCGCAAGCCGATTGGCCGAAACTTTAAGCCGCAAGCCGATTGGCCGAAACTTCAAGCCGAAAGCCGATTGGCCGAAACTTCAAGCCGATTGGCTGAAACTTCAAGCCGCAAGCCGACTGACCAAAACTTCAAGCCGCAAGCCGATTGGCCGAAACTTCAAGCCGCGAGCAGATTACCCGAAACTTCAAGCCGCAAGTCGATTGGCCGAAACTTCAAGTCTCAAGCCGATTGGCCGAAACTTCAAGCCGCAAGCCGATTGGCCGAAACTTTAAGCCACAAGCCGATTGGCCGAAACTTTAAGCCGCAAGCCGATTGGCCGAAACTTCAAGCCGCAAGCCGATTGGCCGAAACTTCAAGCCGCCAAACATATGTGTTTTTAGCAAAGACCCTAGAGAATACAATGGCGGTCGTTGCAACTTTGTATCTCGTGCGGTATTTGCGCATCAATTTTTCAAACAAGTTTTCTTTTTTAAACAGTTTTTTGCTAAAAAAAAAAAAAAAAAACAGTAAAGTTAGCCCATTTTTTCGCATAATGTGAAAGATGAAGTTATGCCGAGCAAATAGATAACTAGCATGTCACGTCGCAAGCTGATTGGCCGAACAAGTCGCAAGCTGATTGGCCGAACAAGTTGCAAGCCTATTGGCCAAAACTTCAAGCCGCAAGCCGATTGGCCGAAAACTTCAAGCCGCAAGCCGATTGGCCGAAACTTTAAGCCGCAAGCCGATTTGCCGAAACTTCAATCTGCAAGCTGATTGGCTGAAACTTCAAGCCGCAAGCCGATTGGCCGAAAACTTCAAGCCGCAAGCCGATTGGCCAAAACTTTAAGCCGCAAGCCGATTTGCCGAAACTTCAATCTGCAAGCTGATTGGCTGAAACTTCAAGTCGCAAGCCGATTGGCCGAAACTTCAAGCCGATTGGCTGAAACTTCAAGCCGCAAGCCGATTGGCCGAAACTTAAAGCCGCAAGCCGATTGGCCGAAACTTCAAGCCGCAAGCCGATTGGCCGAAACTTCAAGCCGATTGGCTGAAACTTCAAGTCGCAAGTCGATTGGCCGAAACTTCAAGTCGCAAGCCGATTGGCCGAAACTTCAAGTCGCATGCCGATTGGCCAAAACTTCAAGCCTCAAGCCGATTGGCCGAAACTTCAAGTCGCAAGCCGATTGGCCGAAACTTCAAGTCGCATGCCGATTGGCCAAAACTTCAAGCCTCAAGCCAATTACCCGAAACTTCAAGCCGCAAGCCGATTGGCTGAAACTTCAAGTCGCAAGCCGATTGGCCGAAACTTCAAGCCGCAAGCCGATTGGTCGAAACTTCAAGTCGCAAGCCGATTGGCCGAAACTTCAAGCCGATTGGCTGAAACTTCAAGTCGCAAGTCGATTGGCCGAAACTTCAAGTCGCAAGCCGATTGGCCGAAACTTCAAGTCGCATGCCGATTGGCCAAAACTTCAAGCCTCAAGCCGATTGGCCAAAACTTCAAGCCTCAAGCCGATTGGCCGAAACTTCTAGCCGCAAGCCAATTACCCGAAACTTCTAGCCGCAAGCCAATTACCCGAAACTTCAAGCCGCAAGCCGATTGGCCGAAACTTCAAGTCGCAAGCCGATTGGCCGAAACTTCAAGTCGCATGCCGATTGGCCAAAACTTCAAGCCGCAAGCCGATTGGCCGAAACTTCAAGCCGCAAGCCGATTGGCCGAAACTTCAAGTCGCAAGTCGATTGGCCGAAACTTCAAGTCTCAAGCCGATTGGTCGAAACGTCAAGCGCAAGCCGATTGGCTGAAACTTTAAGCCGCAAGCCGATTGGCCGAAACTTCAAGTCGCAAGCCGATTGGCCGAAACTTCAAGCCGATTGGCTGAAACTTCAAGTCGCAAGTCGATTGGCCGAAACTTCAAGTCGCAAGCCGATTGGCCGAAACTTCAAGTCGCATGCCGATTGGCCAAAACTTCAAGCCACAAGCCGATTGGCCGAAACTTTAAGCCGCAAGCCGATTGCCCGAAACTTCAAGCCGCAAGCCGATTGGCCTAAACTTAAAGCCGCAAGCCGATTGGCCGAAACTTCAAGCCGCAAGACGATTGGCAGAAAACTTCAAGCCGCAAGCCGATTGGCAGAAAACTTCAAGCCGCAAGCCGATTACCCGAAACTTCAAGCCGCAAGCCGATTGGCCGAAACTTCAAGTCGCAAGCCGATTGGCCGAAACTTCAAGTCGCATGCCGATTGGCCAAAACTTCAAGCCTCAAGCCGATTGGCCGAAACTTCAAGTCGCAAGCCGATTGGCCGAAACTTCAAGTCGCAAGCCGATTGGCCAAAACTTCAAGCCTCAAGCCAATTACCCGAAACTTCAAGCCGCAAGCCGATTGGCCGAAACTTTAAGCCGCAAGCCGATTTGCCGAAACTTCAATCTGCAAGCTGATTGGCTGAAACTTCAAGTCGCAAGCCGATTGGCCGAAACTTCAAGCCGATTGGCTGAAACTTCAAGCCGCAAGCCGATTGGCCGAAACTTCAATCTGCAAGCTGATTGGATGAAACTTCAAGTCGCAAGCCGATTGGCCGAAACTTCAAGCCGATTGGCTGAAACTTCAAGCCGCAAGCCGATTGGCCGAAACTTAAAGCCGCAAGCCGATTGGCCGAAACTTCAAGCCGCAAGCCGATTGGCCGAAACTTTAAGTCGCAAGCCGATTGGCCGAAACTTCAAGCCGATTGGCTGAAACTTCAAGTCGCAAGTCGATTGGCCGAAACTTCAAGTCGCAAGCCGATTGGCCGAAACTTCAAGTCGCATGCCGATTGGCCAAAACTTCAAGCCTCAAGCCGATTGGCCGAAACTTCAAGTCGCAAGCCGATTGGCCGAAACTTCAAGTCGCATGCCGATTGGCCAAAACTTCAAGCCTCAAGCCAATTACCCGAAACTTCAAGCCGCAAGCCGATTGGCTGAAACTTCAAGTCGCAAGCCGATTGGCCGAAACTTCAAGCCGCAAGCCGATTGGTCGAAACTTCAAGTCGCAAGCCGATTGGCCGAAACTTCAAGCCGATTGGCTGAAACTTCAAGCCGCAAGCCGATTGGCCGAAACTTTAAGCTGATTGGCTGAAACTTCAAGCCGCAAGCCGATTGGCCGAAACTTCAAGCCGCAAGCCGATTGCCCGAAACTTCAAGCCGCAAGCCGATTGGCCTAAACTTAAAGCCGCAAGCCGATTGGCCGAAACTTCAAGCCGCAAGACGATTGGCAGAAAACTTCAAGCCGCAAGCCGATTGGCAGAAAACTTCAAGCCGCAAGCCGATTGGCCGAAACTTCAAGCCGCGAGCCGATTACCCGAAACTTCAAGCCGCAAGCCGATTGGCCGAAACTTCAAGTCGCAAGCCGATTGGCCGAAACTTCAAGTCGCATGCCGATTGGCCAAAACTTCAAGCCTCAAGCCAATTACCCGAAACTTCAAGCCGCAAGCCGATTGGCCGAAACTTCAAGCCGCAAGCCGATTGGTCGAAACTTCAAGTCGCAAGCCGATTGGCCGAAACTTCAAGCCGATTGGCTGAAACTTCAAGTCGCAAGTCGATTGGCCGAAACTTCAAGTCGCAAGCCGATTGGCCGAAACTTCAAGTCGCATGCCGATTGGCCAAAACTTCAAGCCTCAAGCCGATTGGCCGAAACTTCAAGCCGTAAGCCGATTGGCCGAAACTTCTAGCCGCAAGCCAATTACCCGAAACTTCAAGCCGTAAGCCGATTGGCCGAAACTTCTAGCCGCAAGCCAATTACCCGAAACTTCAAGCCGCAAACCGATTGGCCGAAACTTCAAGTCGCAAGCCGATTGGCCGAAACTTCAAGTCGCATGCCGATTGGCCAAAACTTCAAGCCGCAAGCCGATTGGCCGAAACTTCAAGCCGCAAGCCGATTGGCCGAAACTTCAAGTCGCAAGTCGATTGGCCGAAACTTCAAGTCTCAAGCCGATTGGTCGAAACTTCAAGCCGCAAGCCGATTGGCTGAAACTTTAAGCCGCAAGCCGATTGGCCGAAACTTCAAGTCGCAAGCCGATTGGCCGAAACTTCAAGCCGATTGGCTGAAACTTCAAGTCGCAAGTCGATTGGCCGAAACTTCAAGTCGCAAGCCGATTGGCCGAAACTTCAAGTCGCATGCCGATTGGCCGAAACTTTAAGTCGCAAGCCGATTGGCCGAAACTTCAAGCCGATTGGCTGAAACTTCAAGTCGCAAGTCGATTGGCCGAAACTTCAAGTCGCAAGCCGATTGGCCGAAACTTCAAGTCGCATGCCGATTGGCCAAAACTTCAAGCCTCAAGCCGATTGGCCGAAACTTCAAGTCGCAAGCCGATTGGCCGAAACTTCAAGTCGCATGCCGATTGGCCAAAACTTCAAGCCTCAAGCCAATTACCCGAAACTTCAAGCCGCAAGCCGATTGGCTGAAACTTCAAGTCGCAAGCCGATTGGCCGAAACTTCAAGCCGCAAGCCGATTGGTCGAAACTTCAAGTCGCAAGCCGATTGGCCGAAACTTCAAGCCGATTGGCTGAAACTTCAAGCCGCAAGCCGATTGGCCGAAACTTTAAGCTGATTGGCTGAAACTTCAAGCCGCAAGCCGATTGGCCGAAACTTCAAGCCGCAAGCCGATTGCCCGAAACTTCAAGCCGCAAGCCGATTGGCCTAAACTTAAAGCCGCAAGCCGATTGGCCGAAACTTCAAGCCGCAAGACGATTGGCAGAAAACTTCAAGCCGCAAGCCGATTGGCAGAAAACTTCAAGCCGCAAGCCGATTGGTCGAAACTTCAAGTCGCAAGCCGATTGGCCGAAACTTCAAGCCGATTGGCTGAAACTTCAAGTCGCAAGTCGATTGGCCGAAACTTCAAGTCGCAAGCCGATTGGCCGAAACTTCAAGTCGCATGCCGATTGGCCAAAACTTCAAGCCTCAAGCCGATTGGCCGAAACTTCAAGCCGTAAGCCGATTGGCCGAAACTTCTAGCCGCAAGCCAATTACCCGAAACTTCAAGCCGTAAGCCGATTGGCCGAAACTTCTAGCCGCAAGCCAATTACCCGAAACTTCAAGCCGCAAACCGATTGGCCGAAACTTCAAGTCGCAAGCCGATTGGCCGAAACTTCAAGTCGCATGCCGATTGGCCAAAACTTCAAGCCGCAAGCCGATTGGCCGAAACTTCAAGCCGCAAGCCGATTGGCCGAAACTTCAAGTCGCAAGTCGATTGGCCGAAACTTCAAGTCTCAAGCCGATTGGTCGAAACTTCAAGCCGCAAGCCGATTGGCTGAAACTTTAAGCCGCAAGCCGATTGGCCGAAACTTCAAGTCGCAAGCCGATTGGCCGAAACTTCAAGCCGATTGGCTGAAACTTCAAGTCGCAAGTCGATTGGCCGAAACTTCAAGTCGCAAGCCGATTGGCCGAAACTTCAAGTCGCAAGCCGATTGGCCGAAACTTTAAGTCGCAAGCCGATTGGCCGAAACTTCAAGCCGATTGGCTGAAACTTCAAGTCGCAAGTCGATTGGCCGAAACTTCAAGTCGCAAGCCGATTGGCCGAAACTTCAAGTCGCATGCCGATTGGCCAAAACTTCAAGCCTCAAGCCGATTGGCCGAAACTTCAAGTCGCAAGCCGATTGGCCGAAACTTCAAGTCGCATGCCGATTGGCCAAAACTTCAAGCCTCAAGCCAATTACCCGAAACTTCAAGCCGCAAGCCGATTGGCTGAAACTTCAAGTCGCAAGCCGATTGGCCGAAACTTCAAGCCGCAAGCCGATTGGTCGAAACTTCAAGTCGCAAGCCGATTGGCCGAAACTTCAAGCCGATTGGCTGAAACTTCAAGCCGCAAGCCGATTGGCCGAAACTTTAAGCTGATTGGCTGAAACTTCAAGCCGCAAGCCGATTGGCCGAAACTTCAAGCCGCAAGCCGATTGCCCGAAACTTCAAGCCGCAAGCCGATTGGCCTAAACTTAAAGCCGCAAGCCGATTGGCCGAAACTTCAAGCCGCAAGACGATTGGCAGAAAACTTCAAGCCGCAAGCCGATTGGCAGAAAACTTCAAGCCGCAAGCCGATTGGCCGAAACTTCAAGCCGCGAGCCGATTACCCGAAACTTCAAGCCGCAAGCCGATTGGCCGAAACTTCAAGTCGCAAGCCGATTGGCCGAAACTTCAAGTCGCATGCCGATTGGCCAAAACTTCAAGCCTCAAGCCAATTACCCGAAACTTCAAGCCGCAAGCCGATTGGCCGAAACTTCAAGCCGCAAGCCGATTGGTCGAAACTTCAAGTCGCAAGCCGATTGGCCGAAACTTCAAGCCGATTGGCTGAAACTTCAAGTCGCAAGTCGATTGGCCGAAACTTCAAGTCGCAAGCCGATTGGCCGAAACTTCAAGTCGCATGCCGATTGGCCAAAACTTCAAGCCTCAAGCCGATTGGCCGAAACTTCAAGCCGTAAGCCGATTGGCCGAAACTTCTAGCCGCAAGCCAATTACCCGAAACTTCAAGCCGTAAGCCGATTGGCCGAAACTTCTAGCCGCAAGCCAATTACCCGAAACTTCAAGCCGCAAGCCGATTGGCCGAAACTTCAAGTCGCAAGCCGATTGGCCGAAACTTCAAGTCGCATGCCGATTGGCCAAAACTTCAAGCCGCAAGCCGATTGGCCGAAACTTCAAGCCGCAAGCCGATTGGCCGAAACTTCAAGTCGCAAGTCGATTGGCCGAAACTTCAAGTCTCAAGCCGATTGGTCGAAACTTCAAGCCGCAAGCCGATTGGCTGAAACTTTAAGCCGCAAGCCGATTGGCCGAAACTTCAAGTCGCAAGCCGATTGGCCGAAACTTCAAGCCGATTGGCTGAAACTTCAAGTCGCAAGTCGATTGGCCGAAACTTCAAGTCGCAAGCCGATTGGCCGAAACTTCAAGTCGCAAGCCGATTGGCCAAAACTTCAAGCCACAAGCCGATTGGCCGAAACTTCAAGCCGCAAGCCGATTGGCCGAAACTTCAAGTCGCAAGTCGATTGGCCGAAACTTCAAGTCTCAAGCCGATTGGTCGAAACTTCAAGCCGCAAGCCGATTGGCTGAAACTTTAAGCCGCAAGCCGATTGGCCGAAACTTCAATCTGCAAGCTGATTGGCTGAAACTTCAAGCCGCAAGCCGATTGGCCGAAACTTTAAGCAGCAAGCCGATTGGCCGAAACTTCAAGTCACAAGCCGATTGGCCGAAACTTCAAGCCGATTGGCTGAAACTTCAAGCCGCAATCCGATTGGCCGAAACTTTAAGCCGCATGCCGATTGGCCGAAAACTTCAAGCCGCAATCCGATTGGCCGAAACTTTAAGCCGCAAGCCGATTGGCCGAAACTTCAATCTGCAAGCTGATTGGCTGAAACTCCAAGCCTCAAGCCGATTGGCCGAAACTTCAAGCCGTAAGCCGATTGGCCGAAACTTCTAGCCGCAAGCCAATTACCCGAAACTTCAAGCCGCAAGCCGATTGGCCGAAACTTCAAGTCGCAAGCCGATTGGCCGAAACTTCAAGTCGCATGCCGATTGGCTAAAACTTCAAGCCGCAAGCCGATTGGCCGAAACTTCAAGCCGCAAGCTGATTGGCCGAACAAGTCGCAAGCCCATTGGCTGAATATCAAGTCGCAAGCCCATTGGCTGATCATCAAGTCGCCAAACATGTTTTTTTAGCAAAGACCCTAGAGAATACAATGGCGGTGGTTGCAACTTTGTATCTCGTGTGGTATTTGAGTATTAATTTTTCAAACAAGTTTTATTTTTTAAACAGTTTTGTGCTAAAAAAAGAAAACCAGTAAAGTTAGCCCATTTTTTCGCATAATGTGAAAGATGAAGTTATGTCGAGTAAATAGATACCTAACATGTCACATTGCAAGCTGACTGGCCGAACAAGTCGCAAGCCGATTGGCCAAAACTTCAAGCCGCGAGCAGATTACCCGAAACTTCAAGCCGCAAGCCGATTGGCCGAAACTTCAAGCCGCAAGCCGATTGGCCGAAACTTCAAGCCGCAAGCCGATTGGCCGAAACTTCAAGCCGCAAGCCGATTGGCCGAAACTTCAAGTCGCAAGTCGATTGGCCGAAACTTCAAGTCTCAAGCCGATTGGCCGAAACTTCAAGCCGCAAGCCGACTGGCCGAAACTTTAAGCCACAAGCCGATTGGCCGAAACTTCAAGTCGCAAGTCGATTGGCCGAAACTTCAAGTCTCAAGCCGATTGGCCGAAACTTCAAGCCGCAAGCCGATTGGCCGAAACTTTAAGCCACAAGCCGATTGGCCGAAACTTTAAGCCACAAGCCGATTGGCCGAAACTTTAAGCCGCAAGCCGATTGGCCGAAACTTCAAGCCGATTGGCTGAAACTTCAAGCCGCAAGCCGATTGGCCAAAACTTCAAGCCGATTGGCCGAATCTTCAAGCCGCCAAACATATGTGTTTTTAGCAAAGACCCTAGAGAATACAATGGCGGTCGTTGCAACTTTGTATCTCGTGCGGTATTTGCGCATCAATTTTTCAAACAAGTTTTCTTTTTTAAACAGTTTTGTGCTAAAAAAACAAAAAAACAGTAAAGTTAGCCCATTTTTTTTCGCATAATGTGAAAGATGAAGTTATGCTGAGTAAATAGATAGCATGTCACGTTGCAAGCTGATTGGCCGAACAAATCGCAAGCCGATTGGCCGAAACTTCAAGCCGCAAGCCGATTGGCCGAAACTTCAAGTCGCAAGCCGATTGGCCGAAACTTCAAGCCGATTGGCTGAAACTTCAAGCCGCAAGCCGATTGGCCGAAACTTAAAGCCGCAAGCCGATTGGCCGAAACTTCAAGTCGCAAGCCGATTGGCCGAAACTTCAAGTCGCAAGCCGATTGGCCGAAACTTTAAGCTGCAAGCCGATTGGGCGAAACTTCAAGCCGCAAGCCGATTGGCTGAAACTTCAAGCCGCAAGCTGATTGGCCGAAAACCTCAAGCCGCAAGCCGATTGGCCGAAACTTTAAGCAGCAAGCCGATTGGCCGAAACTTCAAGCCGCAAGCCGTTTGGCCGAACAAGTCGCAAGCCCATTGGCTGAATATCAAGTCGCAAGCCCATTGGCTGATTATCAAGTCGCCAAACATGTTTTTTTAGCAAAGACCCTAGAGAATACAATGGCGGTGGTTGCAACTTTGTATCTCGTGTGGTATTTGAGTATTAATTTTTCAAACAAGTTTTATTTTTTAAACAGTTTTGTGCTAAAAATAGAAAACCAGTAAAGTTAGCCCATTTTTTTCGCATAATGTGAAAGATGAAGTTATGCCGAGTAAATAGATACCTAACATGTCACGTTGCAAGCTGACTGGCCGAACAAGTCGCAAGCCGATTGGCCGAAACTTTAAGCCGCAAGCCGATTGGCCGAAACTTCAAGTCGCAAGCCGATTGGCCGAAACTTCAAGTCGCATGCCGATTGGCCAAAACTTCAAGCCGCAAGCCGATTGGCCGAAACTTCAAGCCGCAAGTCGATTACCCGAAACTTCAAGCCGCAAGCCGATTGGCCGAAACTTCAAGTCTCAAGCAGATTGGTCGAAACTTCAAGCCGCAAGCCGATTGGCTGAAACTTTAAGCCGCAAGCCGATTGGCCGAAACTTCAAGCCGATTGGCTGAAACTTCAAGTCGCAAGTCGATTGGCCGAAACTTCAAGTCTCAAGCCGATTGTTCGAAACTTCAAGCCGCAAGCCGATTGGCTGAAACTTTAAGCCGCAAGCCGATTGGCCGAAACTTCAAGTCTCAAGCCGATTGGTCGAAACTTCAAGCCGCAAGCCGATTGGCCGAAACTTTAAGCCGCAAGCCGATTGGCCGAAACTTTAAGCCGCAAGACGATTGGCCGAAACTTTAAGTCGCAAGCCGATTGGCCGAAGCTTTAAGCCGCAAGCCGATTGGCCGAAACTTCAAGCCGATTGGCTGAAACTTCAAGTCGCAAGTCGATTGGCCGAAACTTCAAGTCTCAAGCCGATTGTTCGAAACTTCAAGCCGCAAGCCGATTGGCTGAAACTTTAGGCCGCAAGCCGATTGGCCGAAACTTCAAGTCGCAAGCCGATTGGCCGAAACTTCAAGCCGATTGGCTGAAACTTCAAGTCGCAAGTCGATTGGCCGAAACTTCAAGTCGCAAGCCGATTGGTCGAAACTTCAAGCCGCAAGCCGATTGGCTGAAACTTTAAGCCGCAAGCCGATTGGCCGAAACTTCAAGTCGCAAGTCGATTGGCCGAAACTTCAAGCCGCAAGCCGATTGGCTGAAACTTCAAGCCGCAAGCCGATTGGCCGAAACTTCAAGCCGCAAGCCCATTGGCCAAACAATTCTCAAGCCCATTGGCCGAACATCAAGTCGCAAGCCCATTGGCTGAATATCAAGTCGCAAGCCCATTGGCCAAAACTTCAAGTCGCAATTGGCTGATCAAGTCGCCAAACATATGTTTTTTTAGCAAAGATCCTAGAGAATACAATGGCGGTCGTTGCAACTTTGTATCTCGTGCGGTATTTGCGCATCAATTTTTCAAACAACTTTTCTTTTTAAACAGTTTTGTGCTAAAAAAAAAAAAACAGTAAAGTTAGCCCATTTTTTCGCATAATGTGAAAGATGAAGTTATGCCGAGTAAATAGATAACTAGCATGTCACGTCGCAAGCCGACTGACCGAAACTTCAAGCCGATTGGCCGAAACTTCAAGCCGCAAGCCGATTGGCCGAAACTTCAAGCCACAAGCCGATTGGCCGAAAACTTCAAGCCGCAAGCTGATTGGCCGAAAACTTCAAGCCGCAAGCCGATTGGCCGAAACTTTAAGCAGCAAGCCGATTGGCCGAAACTCCAAGCCTCAAGCCGATTGGCCGAAACTTCAAGCCGCAAGCCGATTGGCTGAAAACTTCAAGCCGCAAGCTGATTGGCCGAAAACCTCAAGCCGCAAGCCGATTGGCCAAAACTTTAAGCAGCAAGCCGATTGGCCGAAACTCCAAGCCTCAAGCCGATTGGCCGAAACTTCAAGCCATAAGCCGATTGGCCGAAACTTCAAGCCGCAAGCCGTTTGGCCGAACAAGTCGCAAGCCCATTGGCTGAATATCAAGTCGCAAGCCCATTGGCTGAATATCAAGTCGCAAGCCCATTGGCTGATCATCAAGTCGCCAAACATGTTTTTTTAGCAAAGACCCTAGAGAATACAATGGCGGTGGTTGCAACTTTGTATCTCGTGTGGTATTTGAGTATTAATTTTTCAAACAAGTTTTATTTTTTAAACAGTTTTGTGCTAAAAAAAGAAAACCAGTAAAGTTAGCCCATTTTTTTCGCATAATGTGAAAGATGAAGTTATGTCGAGTAAATAGATACCTAACATGTCACGTCGCAAGCTGAAGCCGATTGGCCGAAACTTCAAGCCGCAAGCCGATTGGCTGAAACTTCAAGCCACAAGCCGATTGGCCGAAAACTTCAAGCCGCAAGCTGATTGGCCGAAAACTTCAAGCCGCAAGCCGATTGGCCGAAACTTTAAGCAGCAAGCCGATTGGCCGAAACTCCAAGCCTCAAGCCGAGATTGGCCGAAACTTCAAGCCATAAGCCGATTGGCCGAAACTTCAAGCCGCAAGCCGATTGGCTGAACAAGTCGCAAGCCCATTGGCTGAATATCAAGTCGCAAGCCCATTGGCTGATCATCAAGTCGCCAAACATGTTTTTTTTAGCAAAGACCCTAGAGAATACAATGGCGGTGGTTGCAACTTTGTATCTCGTGTGGTATTTGCGTATTAATTTTTCAAACAAGTTTTATTTTTTAAACAGTTTTGTGCTAAAAATAGAAAACCAGTAAAGTTAGCCCATTTTTTTCGCATAATGTGAAAGATGAAGTTATGCCGAGTAAATAGATACCTAACATGTCACGTTGCAAGCTGACTGGCCGAACAAGTCGCAAGCCGATTGGCCGAAACTTTAAGCCGCAAGCCGATTGGCCGAAACTTCAAGTCGCAAGCCGATTGGCCGAAACTTCAAGTCGCATGCCGATTGGCCAAAACTTCAAGCCGCAAGCCGATTGGCCGAAACTTCAAGCCGCAAGTCGATTACCCGAAACTTCAAGCCGCAAGCCGATTGGCCGAAACTTCAAGTCTCAAGCCGATTGGTCGAAACTTCAAGCCGCAAGCCGATTGGCTGAAACTTTAAGCCGCAAGCCGATTGGCCGAAACTTCAAGCCGATTGGCTGAAACTTCAAGTCGCAAGTCGATTGGCCGAAACTTCAAGTCTCAAGCCGATTGTTCGAAACTTCAAGCCGCAAGCCGATTGGCTGAAACTTTAAGCCGCAAGCCGATTGGCCGAAACTTCAAGTCTCAAGCCGATTGGTCGAAACTTCAAGCCGCAAGCCGATTGGCCGAAACTTTAAGCCGCAAGCCGATTGGCCGAAACTTTAAGCCGCAAGCCGATTGGCCGAAACTTTAAGTCGCAAGCCGATTGGCCGAAACTTTAAGCCGCAAGCCGATTGGCCAAAACTTCAAGCCGATTGGCTGAAACTTCAAGTCGCAAGTCGATTGGCCGAAACTTCAAGTCTCAAGCCGATTGTTCGAAACTTCAAGCCGCAAGCCGATTGGCTGAAACTTTAGGCCGCAAGCCGATTGGCCGAAACTTCAAGTCGCAAGCCGATTGGCCGAAACTTCAAGCCGATTGGCTGAAACTTCAAGTCGCAAGTCGATTGGCCGAAACTTCAAGTCACAAGCCGATTGGTCGAAACTTCAAGCCGCAAGCCGATTGGCTGAAACTTTAAGCCGCAAGCCGATTGGCCGAAACTTCAAGTCGCAAGTCGATTGGCCGAAACTTCAAGCCGCAAGCCGATTGGCTGAAACTTCAAGCCGCAAGCCGATTGGCCGAAACTTCAAGCCGCAAGCCCATTGGCCAAACAATTCGCAAGCCCATTGGCCGAACATCAAGTCGCAAGCCCATTGGCTGAATATCAAGTCGCAAGCCCATTGGCCAAAACTTCAAGTCGCAATTGGCTGATCAAGTCGCCAAACATATGTTTTTTTAGCAAAGATCCTAGAGAATACAATGGCGGTCGTTGCAACTTTGTATCTCGTGCAGTATTTGCGCATCAATTTTTCAAACAACTTTTCTTTTTAAACAGTTTTGTGCTAAAAAAAACAAAACAGTAAAGTTAGCCCATTTTTTCGCATAATGTGAAAGATGAAGTTATGCCGAGTAAATAGATAACTAGCATGTCACGTCGCAAGCTGATTGGCCGAAACTTCAAGCCGCAAGCCGACTGACCGAAACTTCAAGCCGATTGGCCGAAACTTCAAGCCGCAAGCCGATTGGCCGAAACTTCAAGCCACAAGCCGATTGGCCGAAAACTTCAAGCCGCAAGCTGATTGGCCGAAAACTTCAAGCCGCAAGCCGATTGGCCAAAACTTCAAGCCGCAAGCCGATTGGCCGAAACTCCAAGCCTCAAGCCGATTGGCCGAAACTTCAAGCCGCAAGCCGATTGGCTGAAAACTTCAAGCCGCAAGCTGATTGGCCGAAAACCTCAAGCCGCAAGCCGATTGGCCAAAACTCCAAGCCTCAAGCCGATTGGCCGAAACTTCAAGCCATAAGCCGATTGGCCGAAACTTCAAGCCACAAGCCGTTTGGCTGAACAAGTCGCAAGCCCATTGGCTGAATATCAAGTCGCAAGCCCATTGGCTGAATATCAAGTCGCAAGCCCATTGGCTGATCATCAAGTCGCCAAACATGTTTTTTTAGCAAAGACCCTAGAGAATACAATGGCGGTGGTTGCAACTTTGTATCTCGTGTGGTATTTGAGTATTAATTTTTCAAACAAGTTTTATTTTTTAAACAGTTTTGTGCTAAAAAAAGAAAACCAGTAAAGTTAGCCCATTTTTTCGCATAAGGTGAAAGATGAAGTTATGCCGAGTAAATAGATACCTAACATGTCACGTTGCAAGCTGACTGGCCGAACAAGTCGCAAGCCGATTGGCCAAAACTTCAAGCCGCGAGCCGATTGGCCGAAACTTCAAGCCGTAAGCTGATTGGCCGAAACTTCTAGCCGCAAGCCAATTACCCGAAACTTCAAGTCGCAAGCCGATTGGCCGAAACTTCAAGTCGCATGCCGATTGGCTAAAACTTCAAGCCGCAAGCCGATTGGCCGAAACTTCAAGCCGCAAGTCGATTACCCGAAACTTCAAGCCGCAAGCCGATTGGCCGAAACTTCAAGTCTCAAGCCAATTGGTCGAAACTTCAAGCCGCAAGCCGATTGGCTGAAACTTTAAGCCGCAAGCCGATTGGCCGAAACTTTAAGCCGCAAGCCGATTGGCCGAAACTTTAAGTCGCAAGCCGATTGGCCGAAACTTTAAGCCGCAAGCCGATTGGCCGAAACTTCAAGCCGATTGGCTGAAACTTCAAGTCGCAAGTCGATTGGCCGAAACTTCAAGTCTCAAGCCGATTGTTCGAAACTTCAAGCCGCAAGCCGATTGGCTGAAACTTTAAGCCGCAAGCCGATTGGCCGAAACTTCAAGTCGCAAGCCGATTGGCCGAAACTTCAAGCTGATTGGCTGAAACTTCAAGTCGCAAGTCGATTGGCCGAAACTTCAAGTCGCAAGCCGATTGGCCGAAACTTCAAGCCGATTGCCTGAAACTTCAAGTCGCAAGTCGATTGGCCGAAACTTCAAGTCTCAAGCCAATTGGTCGAAACTTCAAGCCGCAAGCCGATTGGCTGAAACTTTAAGCCGCAAGCCGATTGGCCAAAACTTCAAGTCGCAAGCCGATTGGCCGAAACTTCAAGCCGCAAGCCCATTGGCCAAACAATTCGCAAGCCCATTGGCCGAACATCAAGTCACAAGCCCATTGGCTGAATATCAAGTCGCAAGCCCATTGGCCAAAACTTCAAGTCGCAATTGGCTGATCAAGTCGCCAAACATATGTTTTTTTAGCAAAGATCCTAGAGAATACAATGGCGGTCGTTGCAACTTTGTATCTCGTGCGGTATTTGCGCATCAATTTTTCAAACAACTTTTCTTTTTAAACAGTTTTGTGCTAAAAAAAAAAAAAAAAACAGTAAAGTTAGCCCATTTTTTCGCATAATGTGAAAGATGAAGTTATGCCGAGTAAATAGATAACTAGCATGTCACGTCGCAAGCTGATTGGCCGAAACTTCAAGCCGATTGGCCGAAACTTCAAGCCGCAAGCCGATTGGCCGAAACTTAAAGCCACAAGCCGATTGGCCGAAAACTTCAAGCCGCAAGCTGATTGGCCGAAAACTTCAAGCCGCAAGCCGATTGGCCGAAACTTTAAGCAGCAAGCCGATTGGCTGAAAACTTCAAGCCGCAAGCTGATTGGCCGAAACTTCAAGCCGCAAGCCGTTTGGCCGAACAAGTCGCAAGCCCATTGGCTGAATATCAAGTCGCAAGCCCATTGGCTGAATATCAAGTCACAAGCCCATTGGCTGATCATCAAGTCGCCAAACATGTTTTTTTAGCAAAGACCCTAGAGAATACAATGGCGGTGGTTGCAACTTTGTATCTCGTGTGGTATTTGAGTATTAATTTTTCAAACAAGTTTTATTTTTTAAACAGTTTTGTGCTAAAAAAAGAAAACCAGTAAAGTTAGCCCATTTTTTTCGCATAATGTGAAAGATGAAGTTATGTCGAGTAAATAGATACCTAACATGTCACGTTGCAAGCTGACTGGCCGAACAAGTCGCAAGCCGATTGGCCAAAACTTCAAGCCGCAAGCCGATTGGCCAAAACTTCAAGCCGCAAGCCGATTGGCCGAAACTTCAATCTGCAAGCTGATTGGCTGAAACTTCAAGCCTCAAGCCGATAGGCCGAAACTTCAAGCCGCAAGCCGATTGGCCGAAACTTCAAGTCACAAGCCGATTGGCCGAAACTTCAAGCCGATTGGCCGAAACTTTAAGCCGCATGCCGATTGGCCGAAACTTTAAGCCGCAAGCCGATTGGCCGAAACTTCAATCTGCAAGCTGATTGGCTGAAACTCCAAGCCTCAAGCCGATTGGCCGAAACTTCAAGCCGTAAGCCGATTGGCCGAAACTTCTAGCCGCAAGCCAATTACCCGAAACTTCAAGCCGCAAGCCGATTGGCCGAAACTTCAAGTCGCAAGCCGATTGGCCGAAACTTCAAGTCGCATGCCGATTGGCTAAAACTTCAAGCCGCAAGCCGATTGGCCGAAACTTCAAGCCGCAAGTCGATTACCCGAAACTTCAAGCCGCAAGCCGATTGGCCGAAACTTCAAGTCTCAAGCCGATTGGTCGAAACTTCAAGCCGCAAGCTGATTGGCTGAAACTTTAAGCCGCAAGCCGATTGGCCGAAACTTTAAGCCGCAAGCCGATTGGCCGAAACTTTAAGTCGCAAGCCGATTGGCCGAAACTTTAAGCCGCAAGCCGATTGGCCGAAACTTCAAGCCGATTGGCTGAAACTTCAAGTCGCAAGTCGATTGGCCGAAACTTCAAGTCGCAAGCCGATTGGCCGAAACTTCAAGCCGATTGCCTGAAACTTCAAGTCGCAAGTCGATTGGCCGAAACTTCAAGTCTCAAGCCGATTGGTCGAAACTTCAAGCCGCAAGCCGATTGGCTGAAACTTTAAGCCGCAAGCCGATTGGCCGATACTTCAAGTCGCAAGCCGATTGGCCGAAACTTCAAGCCGCTAGCCGATTGGCTGAAACTTCAAGCCGCAAGCCGATTGGCCGAAACTTCAAGCCGCAAGCCCATTGGCCAAACAATTCGCAAGCCCATTGGCCGAACATCAAGTCGCAAGCCCATTGGCTGAATATCAAGTCGCAAGCCCATTGGCCAAAACTTCAAGTCGCAATTGGCTGATCAAGTCGCCAAACATATGTTTTTTTAGCAAAGATCCTAGAGAATACAATGGCGGTCGTTGCAACTTTGTATCTCGTGCGGTATTTGCGCATCAATTTTTCAAACAACTTTTCTTTTTAAACAGTTTTGTGCTAAAAAAAAAAAAAAAACAGTAAAGTTAGCCCATTTTTTCGCATAATGTGAAAGATGAAGTTATGCCGAGTAAATAGATAACTAGCATGTCACGTCGCAAGCTGATTGGCCGAAACTTCAAGCCGATTGGCCGAAACTTCAAGCCGCAAGCCGATTGGCCGAAACTTAAAGCCACAAGCCGATTGGCCGAAAACTTCAAGCCGCAAGCTGATTGGCCGAAAACTTCAAGCCGCAAGCCGATTGGCCGAAACTTTAAGCAGCAAGCCGATTGGCTGAAAACTTCAAGCCGCAAGCTGATTGGCCGAAACTTCAAGCCGCAAGCCGTTTGGCCGAACAAGTCGCAAGCCCATTGGCTGAATATCAAGTCGCAAGCCCATTGGCTGAATATCAAGTCACAAGCCCATTGGCTGATCATCAAGTCGCCAAACATGTTTTTTTAGCAAAGACCCTAGAGAATACAATGGCGGTGGTTGCAACTTTGTATCTCGTGTGGTATTTGAGTATTAATTTTTCAAACAAGTTTTATTTTTTAAACAGTTTTGTGCTAAAAAAAGAAAACCAGTAAAGTTAGCCCATTTTTTTCGCATAATGTGAAAGATGAAGTTATGTCGAGTAAATAGATACCTAACATGTCACGTTGCAAGCTGACTGGCCGAACAAGTCGCAAGCCGATTGGCCAAAACTTCAAGCCGCAAGCCGATTGGCCAAAACTTCAAGCCGCAAGCCGATTGGCCGAAACTTCAATCTGCAAGCTGATTGGCTGAAACTTCAAGCCTCAAGCCGATAGGCCGAAACTTCAAGCCGCAAGCCGATTGGCCGAAACTTCAAGTCACAAGCCGATTGGCCGAAACTTCAAGCCGATTGGCTGAAACTTCAAGCCGCAATCCGATTGGCCGAAACTTTAAGCCGCATGCCGATTGGCCGAAAACTTCAAGCCGCAATCCGATTGGCTGAAACTTTAAGCCGCAAGCCGATTGGCCGAAACTTCAATCTACAAGCTGATTGGCTGAAACTCCAAGCCTCAAGCCGATTGGCCGAAACTTCAAGCCGTAAGCCGATTGGCCGAAACTTCTAGCCGCAAGCCAATTACCCGAAACTTCAAGCCGCAAGCCGATTGGCCGAAACTTCAAGTCGCAAGCCGATTGGCCGAAACTTCAAGTCGCATGCCGATTGGCTAAAACTTCAAGCCGCAAGCCGATTGGCCGAAACTTCAAGCCGCAAGTCGATTACCCGAAACTTCAAGCCGCAAGCCGATTGGCCGAAACTTCAAGTCTCAAGCCGATTGGTCGAAACTTCAAGCCGCAAGCTGATTGGCTGAAACTTTAAGCCGCAAGCCGATTGGCCGAAACTTTAAGCCGCAAGCCGATTGGCCGAAACTTCAAGCCGATTGGCTGAAACTTCAAGTCGCAAGTCGATTGGCCGAAACTTCAAGTCGCAAGCCGATTGGCCGAAACTTCAAGCCGATTGCCTGAAACTTCAAGTCGCAAGTCGATTGGCCGAAACTTCAAGTCTCAAGCCGATTGGTCGAAACTTCAAGCCGCAAGCCGATTGGCTGAAACTTTAAGCCGCAAGCCGATTGGCCGAAACTTCAAGTCGCAAGCCGATTGGCCGAAACTTCAAGTCTCAAGCCGATTGGTCGAAACTTCAAGCCGCAAGCCGATTGGCTGAAACTTTAAGCCGCAAGCCGATTGGCCGAAACTTCAAGTCGCAAGCCGATTGGCCGAAACTTCAAGCCGCTAGCCGATTGGCTGAAACTTCAAGCCGCAAGCCGATTGGCCGAAACTTCAAGCCGCAAGCCCATTGGCCAAACAATTCGCAAGCCCATTGGCCGAACATCAAGTCGCAAGCCCATTGGCTGAATATCAAGTCGCAAGCCCATTGGCCAAAACTTCAAGTCGCAATTGGCTGATCAAGTCGCCAAACATATGTTTTTTTAGCAAAGATCCTAGAGAATACAATGGCGGTCGTTGCAACTTTGTATCTCGTGCGGTATTTGCGCATCAATTTTTCAAACAACTTTTCTTTTTAAACAGTTTTGTGCTAAAAAAAGAAAACCAGTAAAGTTAGCCCATTTTTTCGCATAATGTGAAAGATGAAGTTATGCCGAGTAAATAGATAACTAGCATGTCACGTCGCAAGCTGATTGGCCGAAACTTCAAGCCGCAAGCCGACTGACCGAAACTTCAAGCCAATTGGCCGAAACTTCAAGCCGCAAGCCGATTGGCCGAAACTTCAAGCCGCAAGCCGATTGGCCGAAACTTCAAGCCACAAGCCGATTGGCCGAAAACTTCAAGCCGCAAGCTGATTGGCCGAAAACTTCAAGCCGCAAGCCGATTGGCCGAAACTTCAAGCCGCAAGCTGATTGGCCGAAAACCTCAAGCCGCAAGCCGATTGGCCAAAACTTTAAGCAGCAAGCCGATTGGCCGAAACTCCAAGCCTCAAGCCGATTGGCCGAAACTTCAAGCCATAAGCCGATTGGCCGAAACTTCAAGCCGCAAGCCGTTTGGCCGAACAAGTCGCAAGCCCATTGGCTGAATATCAAGTCGCAAGCCCATTGGCTGAATATCAAGTCGCAAGCCCATTGGCTGATCATCAAGTCGCCAAACATGTTTTTTTAGCAAAGACCCTAGAGAATACAATGGCGGTGGTTGCAACTTTGTATCTCGTGTGGTATTTGAGTATTAATTTTTCAAACAAGTTTTATTTTTTAAACAGTTTTGTGCTAAAAAAAGAAAACCAGTAAAGTTAGCCCATTTTTTTCGCATAATGTGAAAGATGAAGTTATGCCGAGTAAATAGATACCTAACATGTCACGTTGCAAGCTGACTGGCCGAACAAGTCGCAAGCCGATTGGCCAAAACTTCAAGCCGCAAGCCGATTGGCCAAAACTTCAAGCCGCAAGCCGATTGGCCGAAACTTCAATCTGCAAGCTGATTGGCTGAAACTTCAAGCCTCAAGCCGATAGGCCGAAACTTCAAGCCGCAAGCCGATTGGCCGAAACTTCAAGTCACAAGCCGATTGGCCGAAACTTCAAGCCGATTGGCTGAAACTTCAAGCCGCAATCCGATTGGCCGAAACTTTAAGCCGCATGCCGATTGGCCGAAAACTTCAAGCCGCAATCCGATTGGCCGAAACTTTAAGCCGCAAGCCGATTGGCTGAAACTCCAAGCCTCAAGCCAATTGGCCGAAACTTCAAGCCGTAAGCCGATTGGCCGAAACTTCAAGTCGCAAGCCGATTGGCCGAAACTTCAAGTCGCATGCCGATTGGCTAAAACTTCAAGCCGCAAGCCGATTGGCCGAAACTTCAAGCCGCAAGTCGATTACCCGAAACTTCAAGCCGCAAGCCGATTGGCCGAAACTTCAACTCTCAAGCCGATTGGTCGAAACTTCAAGCCGCAAGCCGATTGGCTGAAACTTTAAGCCGCAAGCCGATTGGCCGAAACTTCAAGTCGCAAGTCGATTGGCCGAAACTTCAAGTCTCAAGCCGATTGGTCGAAACTTCAAGCCGCAAGCCGATTGGCTGAAACTTTAAGCCGCAAGCCGATTGGCCGAAACTTTAAGCCGCAAGCCGATTGGCCGAAACTTTAAGTCGCAAGCCGATTGGCCGAAGCTTTAAGTCGCAAGCCGATTGGCTGAAACTTTAAGCCGCAAGCCGATTGGCCGAAACTTTAAGCCGCAAGCCGATTGGCCGAAACTTTAAGCCGCAAGCCGATTGGCCGAAACTTCAAGCCGATTAGCTGAAACTTCAAGCCGCAAGCCGATTGGCCGAAACTTCAAGTCGCATGCCGATTGGCCGAAACTTCAAGCCGATTGGCTGAAACTTCAAGCCACAATCCGATTGGCCAAAACTTTAAGCCGCAAGCCGATTGGCCGAAAACTTCAAGCCGCAAGCCGATTGGCCGAAAACTTCAAGCCGCAATCCGATTGGCCGAAACTTTAAGCCGCAAGCCGATTGGCCGAAACTTTAAGCCGCAAGCCGATTGGCCGAAACTTCAAGCCGCAAGCCGATTGGCCGAAACTTCAAGCCGATTGGCTGAAACTTCAAGCCGCAAGCCGACTGACCAAAACTTCAAGCCGCAAGCCGATTGGCCGAAACTTCAAGCCGCGAGCAGATTACCCGAAACTTCAAGCCGCAAGCCGATTGGCCGAAACTTCAAGTCGCAAGCCGATTGGCCGAAACTTCAAGCCACAAGCCGATTGGCCGAAAACTTCAAGCCGCAAGCTGATTGGCCGAAAACTTCAAGCCGCAAGCCGATTGGCCAAAACTTTAAGCAGCAAGCCGATTGGCCGAAACTCCAAGCCTCAAGCCGATTGGCCGAAACTTCAAGCCGCAAGCCGATTGGCTGAAAACTTCAAGCCGCAAGCTGATTGGCCGAAAACCTCAAGCCGCAAGCCGATTGGCCGAAACTCCAAGCCTCAAGCCGATTGGCCGAAACTTCAAGCCATAAGCCGATTGGCCGAAACTTCAAGCCACAAGCCGTTTGGCCGAACAAGTCGCAAGCCCATTGGCTGAATATCAAGTCGCAAGCCCATTGGCTGATCATCAAGTCGCCAAACATGTTTTTTTAGCAAAGACCCTAGAGAATACAATGGCGGTGGTTGCAACTTTGTATCTCGTGTGGTATTTGAGTATTAATTTTTCAAACAAGTTTTATTTTTTAAACAGTTTTGTGCTAAAAAAAGAAAACCAGTAAAGTTAGCCCATTTTTTTCGCATAATGTGAAAGATGAAGTTATGTCGAGTAAATAGATACCTAACATGTCACGTTGCAAGCTGACTGGCCGAACAAGTCGCAAGCCGATTGGCCAAAACTTCAAGCCGCAAGCCGATTGGCCAAAACTTCAAGCCGCAAGCCGATTGGCCGAAACTTCAATCTGCAAGCTGATTGGCTGAAACTTCAAGCCTCAAGCCGATAGGCTGAAACTTCAAGCCGCAAGCCGATTGGCCGAAACTTCAAGTCACAAGCCGATTGGCCGAAACTTCAAGCCGCAATCCGATTGGCCGAAACTTTAAGCCGCATGCCGATTGGCCGAAAACTTCAAGCCGCAATCCGATTGGCCGAAACTTTAAGCTGCAAGCCGATTGGCTGAAACTTTAAGCCGCAAGCCGATTGGCCGAAACTTCAAGTCGCAAGTCGATTGGCCGAAACTTCAAGTCTCAAGCCGATTGGTCGAAACTTCAAGCCGCAAGCCGATTGGCTGAAACTTTAAGCCGCAAGCCGATTGGCCGAAACTTTAAGCCGCAAGCCGATTGGCCGAAACTTTAAGTCGCAAGCCGATTGGCCGAAACTTTAAGTCGCAAGCCGATTGGCCGAAACTTTAAGCCGCAAGCCGATTGGCCGAAACTTTAAGCCGCAAGCCGATTGGCCGAAACTTTAAGCCGCAAGCCGATTGGCCGAAACTTCAAGCCGATTGGCTGAAACTTCAAGCCGCAAGCCGATTGGCCGAAACTTCAAGTCGCATGCCGATTGGCCGAAACTTCAAGCCGATTGGCTGAAACTTCAAGCCACAATCCGATTGGCCAAAACTTTAAGCCGCAAGCCGATTGGCCGAAAACTTCAAGCCGCAATCCGATTGGCCGAAACTTTAAGCCGCAAGCCGATTGGCCGAAACTTTAAGCCGCAAGCCGATTGGCCGAAACTTCAAGCCGCAAGCCGATTGGCCGAAACTTCAAGCCGATTGGCTGAAACTTCAAGCCGCAAGCCGACTGACCAAAACTTCAAGCCGCAAGCCGATTGGCCGAAACTTCAAGCCGCGAGCAGATTACCCGAAACTTCAAGCCGCAAGCCGATTGGCCGAAACTTCAAGTCGCAAGTCGATTGGCCGAAACTTCAAGTCTCAAGCCGATTGGCCGAAACTTTAAGCCGCAAGCCGATTGGCCGAAACTTCAAGCCGCAAGCCGATTGGCCGAAACTTCAAGCCGCCAAACATATGTGTTTTTAGCAAAGACCCTAGAGAATACAATGGCGGTCGTTGCAACTTTGTATCTCGTGCGGTATTTGCGCATCAATTTTTCAAACAAGTTTTCTTTTTTAAACAGTTTTTTGCTAAAAAAAAAAAAAAAAACAGTAAAGTTAGCCCATTTTTTCGCATAATGTGAAAGATGAAGTTATGCCGAGTAAATAGATAACTAGCATGTCACGTCGCAAGCTGATTGGCCGAACAAGTCGCAAGCTGATTGGCCGAACAAGTTGCAAGCCTATTGGCCAAAACTTCAAGCCGCAAGCCGATTGGCCGAAAACTTCAAGCCGCAAGCCGATTGGCCGAAACTTTAAGCCGCAAGCCGATTTGCCGAAACTTCAATCTGCAAGCTGATTGGCTGAAACTTCAAGTCGCAAGCCGATTGGCCGAAACTTCAAGCCGATTGGCTGAAACTTCAAGCCGCAAGCCGATTGGCCGAAAACTTCAAGCCGCAAGCCGATTGGCCGAAACTTTAAGCCGCAAGCCGATTTGCCGAAACTTCAATCTGCAAGCTGATTGGCTGAAACTTTAAGCCGCAAGCTGATTGGCCAAAACTTTAAGTCGCAAGCCGATTGGCCGAAACTTTATGTCGCAAGCCGATTGGCCGAAACTTTAAGCCGCAAGCCGATTGGCCGAAACTTTAAGCCGCAAGCCGATTGGCCGAAACTTCAAGCCGATTGGCTGAAACTTCAAGCCGCAAGCCGATTGGCCGAAACTTCAAGTCGCATGCCGATTGGCCGAAACTTCAAGCCGATTGGCTGAAACTTCAAGCCACAATCCGATTGGCCAAAACTTTAAGCCGCAAGCCGATTGGCCGAAAACTTCAAGCCGCAAGCCGATTGGCCGAAAACTTCAAGCCGCAATCCGATTGGCCGAAACTTTAAGCCGCAAGCCGATTGGCCGAAACTTTAAGCCGCAAGCCGATTGGCCGAAACTTCAAGCCGAAAGCCGATTGGCCGAAACTTCAAGCCGATTGGCTGAAACTTCAAGCCGCAAGCCGACTGACCAAAACTTCAAGCCGCAAGCCGATTGGCCGAAACTTCAAGCCGCGAGCAGATTACCCGAAACTTCAAGCCGCAAGTCGATTGGCCGAAACTTCAAGTCTCAAGCCGATTGGCCGAAACTTCAAGCCGCAAGCCGATTGGCCGAAACTTTAAGCCACAAGCCGATTGGCCGAAACTTTAAGCCGCAAGCCGATTGGCCGAAACTTCAAGCCGCAAGCCGATTGGCCGAAACTTCAAGCCGCCAAACATATGTGTTTTTAGCAAAGACCCTAGAGAATACAATGGCGGTCGTTGCAACTTTGTATCTCGTGCGGTATTTGCGCATCAATTTTTCAAACAAGTTTTCTTTTTTAAACAGTTTTTTGCTAAAAAAAAAAAAAAAAAAACAGTAAAGTTAGCCCATTTTTTCGCATAATGTGAAAGATGAAGTTATGCCGAGCAAATAGATAACTAGCATGTCACGTCGCAAGCTGATTGGCCGAACAAGTCGCAAGCTGATTGGCCGAACAAGTTGCAAGCCTATTGGCCAAAACTTCAAGCCGCAAGCCGATTGGCCGAAAACTTCAAGCCGCAAGCCGATTGGCCGAAACTTTAAGCCGCAAGCCGATTTGCCGAAACTTTAAGCCGCAAGCCGATTTGCCGAAACTTCAATCTGCAAGCTGATTGGCTGAAACTTCAAGCCGCAAGCCGATTGGCCGAAAACTTCAAGCCGCAAGCCGATTGGCCAAAACTTTAAGCCGCAAGCCGATTTGCCGAAACTTCAATCTGCAAGCTGATTGGCTGAAACTTCAAGTCGCAAGCCGATTGGCCGAAACTTCAAGCCGATTGGCTGAAACTTCAAGCCGCAAGCCGATTGGCCGAAACTTAAAGCCGCAAGCCGATTGGCCGAAACTTCAAGCCGCAAGCCGATTGGCCGAAACTTCAAGCCGATTGGCTGAAACTTCAAGTCGCAAGTCGATTGGCCGAAACTTCAAGTCGCAAGCCGATTGGCCGAAAATTCAAGTCGCATGCCGATTGGCCAAAACTTCAAGCCTCAAGCCGATTGGCCGAAACTTCAAGTCGCAAGCCGATTGGCCGAAACTTCAAGTCGCATGCCGATTGGCCAAAACTTCAAGCCTCAAGCCAATTACCCGAAACTTCAAGCCGCAAGCCGATTGGCTGAAACTTCAAGTCGCAAGCCGATTGGCCGAAACTTCAAGCCGCAAGCCGATTGGTCGAAACTTCAAGTCGCAAGCCGATTGGCCGAAACTTCAAGCCGATTGGCTGAAACTTCAAGTCGCAAGTCGATTGGCCGAAACTTCAAGTCGCAAGCCGATTGGCCGAAACTTCAAGTCGCATGCCGATTGGCCAAAACTTCAAGCCTCAAGCCGATTGGCCAAAACTTCAAGCCTCAAGCCGATTGGCCGAAACTTCTAGCCGCAAGCCAATTACCCGAAACTTCTAGCCGCAAGCCAATTACCCGAAACTTCAAGCCGCAAGCCGATTGGCCGAAACTTCAAGTCGCAAGCCGATTGGCCGAAACTTCAAGTCGCATGCCGATTGGCCAAAACTTCAAGCCGCAAGCCGATTGGCCGAAACTTCAAGCCGCAAGCCGATTGGCCGAAACTTCAAGTCGCAAGTCGATTGGCCGAAACTTCAAGTCTCAAGCCGATTGGTCGAAACGTCAAGCGCAAGCCGATTGGCTGAAACTTTAAGCCGCAAGCCGATTGGCCGAAACTTCAAGTCGCAAGCCGATTGGCCGAAACTTCAAGCCGATTGGCTGAAACTTCAAGTCGCAAGTCGATTGGCCGAAACTTCAAGTCGCAAGCCGATTGGCCGAAACTTCAAGTCGCATGCCGATTGGCCAAAACTTCAAGCCACAAGCCGATTGGCCGAAACTTTAAGCCGCAAGCCGATTGCCCGAAACTTCAAGCCGCAAGCCGATTGGCCTAAACTTAAAGCCGCAAGCCGATTGGCCGAAACTTCAAGCCGCAAGACGATTGGCAGAAAACTTCAAGCCGCAAGCCGATTGGCAGAAAACTTCAAGCCGCAAGCCGATTACCCGAAACTTCAAGCCGCAAGCCGATTGGCCGAAACTTCAAGTCGCAAGCCGATTGGCCGAAACTTCAAGTCGCATGCCGATTGGCCAAAACTTCAAGCCTCAAGCCGATTGGCCGAAACTTCAAGTCGCAAGCCGATTGGCCGAAACTTCAAGTCGCAAGCCGATTGGCCAAAACTTCAAGCCTCAAGCCAATTACCCGAAACTTCAAGCCGCAAGCCGATTGGCCGAAACTTTAAGCCGCAAGCCGATTTGCCGAAACTTCAATCTGCAAGCTGATTGGCTGAAACTTCAAGTCGCAAGCCGATTGGCCGAAACTTCAAGCCGATTGGCTGAAACTTCAAGCCGCAAGCCGATTGGCCGAAACTTCAATCTGCAAGCTGATTGGATGAAACTTCAAGTCGCAAGCCGATTGGCCGAAACTTCAAGCCGATTGGCTGAAACTTCAAGCCGCAAGCCGATTGGCCGAAACTTAAAGCCGCAAGCCGATTGGCCGAAACTTCAAGCCGCAAGCCGATTGGCCGAAACTTTAAGTCGCAAGCCGATTGGCCGAAACTTCAAGCCGATTGGCTGAAACTTCAAGTCGCAAGTCGATTGGCCGAAACTTCAAGTCGCAAGCCGATTGGCCGAAACTTCAAGTCGCATGCCGATTGGCCAAAACTTCAAGCCTCAAGCCGATTGGCCGAAACTTCAAGTCGCAAGCCGATTGGCCGAAACTTCAAGTCGCATGCCGATTGGCCAAAACTTCAAGCCTCAAGCCAATTACCCGAAACTTCAAGCCGCAAGCCGATTGGCTGAAACTTCAAGTCGCAAGCCGATTGGCCGAAACTTCAAGCCGCAAGCCGATTGGTCGAAACTTCAAGTCGCAAGCCGATTGGCCGAAACTTCAAGCCGATTGGCTGAAACTTCAAGCCGCAAGCCGATTGGCCGAAACTTTAAGCTGATTGGCTGAAACTTCAAGCCGCAAGCCGATTGGCCGAAACTTCAAGCCGCAAGCCGATTGCCCGAAACTTCAAGCCGCAAGCCGATTGGCCTAAACTTAAAGCCGCAAGCCGATTGGCCGAAACTTCAAGCCGCAAGACGATTGGCAGAAAACTTCAAGCCGCAAGCCGATTGGCAGAAAACTTCAAGCCGCAAGCCGATTGGCCGAAACTTCAAGCCGCGAGCCGATTACCCGAAACTTCAAGCCGCAAGCCGATTGGCCGAAACTTCAAGTCGCAAGCCGATTGGCCGAAACTTCAAGTCGCATGCCGATTGGCCAAAACTTCAAGCCTCAAGCCAATTACCCGAAACTTCAAGCCGCAAGCCGATTGGCTGAAACTTCAAGCCGCAAGCCGATTGGTCGAAACTTCAAGTCGCAAGCCGATTGGCCGAAACTTCAAGCCGATTGGCTGAAACTTCAAGTCGCAAGTCGATTGGCCGAAACTTCAAGTCGCAAGCCGATTGGCCGAAACTTCAAGTCGCATGCCGATTGGCCAAAACTTCAAGCCTCAAGCCGATTGGCCGAAACTTCAAGCCGTAAGCCGATTGGCCGAAACTTCTAGCCGCAAGCCAATTACCCGAAACTTCAAGCCGTAAGCCGATTGGCCGAAACTTCTAGCCGCAAGCCAATTACCCGAAACTTCAAGCCGCAAACCGATTGGCCGAAACTTCAAGTCGCAAGCCGATTGGCCGAAACTTCAAGTCGCATGCCGATTGGCCAAAACTTCAAGCCGCAAGCCGATTGGCCGAAACTTCAAGCCGCAAGCCGATTGGCCGAAACTTCAAGTCGCAAGTCGATTGGCCGAAACTTCAAGTCTCAAGCCGATTGGTCGAAACTTCAAGCCGCAAGCCGATTGGCTGAAACTTTAAGCCGCAAGCCGATTGGCCGAAACTTCAAGCCGATTGGCTGAAACTTCAAGTCGCAAGTCGATTGGCCGAAACTTCAAGTCGCAAGCCGATTGGCCGAAACTTCAAGTCGCATGCCGATTGGCCAAAACTTCAAGCCTCAAGCCGATTGGCCGAAACTTCAAGTCGCAAGCCGATTGGCCGAAACTTCAAGTCGCATGCCGATTGGCCAAAACTTCAAGCCTCAAGCCAATTACCCGAAACTTCAAGCCGCAAGCCGATTGGCTGAAACTTCAAGTCGCAAGCCGATTGGCCGAAACTTCAAGCCGCAAGCCGATTGGTCGAAACTTCAAGTCGCAAGCCGATTGGCCGAAACTTCAAGCCGATTGGCTGAAACTTCAAGCCGCAAGCCGATTGGCCGAAACTTTAAGCTGATTGGCTGAAACTTCAAGCCGCAAGCCGATTGGCCGAAACTTCAAGCCGCAAGCCGATTGCCCGAAACTTCAAGCCGCAAGCCGATTGGCCTAAACTTAAAGCCGCAAGCCGATTGGCCGAAACTTCAAGCCGCAAGACGATTGGCAGAAAACTTCAAGCCGCAAGCCGATTGGCAGAAAACTTCAAGCCGCAAGCCGATTGGTCGAAACTTCAAGTCGCAAGCCGATTGGCCGAAACTTCAAGCCGATTGGCTGAAACTTCAAGTCGCAAGTCGATTGGCCGAAACTTCAAGTCGCAAGCCGATTGGCCGAAACTTCAAGTCGCATGCCGATTGGCCAAAACTTCAAGCCTCAAGCCGATTGGCCGAAACTTCAAGCCGTAAGCCGATTGGCCGAAACTTCTAGCCGCAAGCCAATTACCCGAAACTTCAAGCCGTAAGCCGATTGGCCGAAACTTCTAGCCGCAAGCCAATTACCCGAAACTTCAAGCCGCAAACCGATTGGCCGAAACTTCAAGTCGCAAGCCGATTGGCCGAAACTTCAAGTCGCATGCCGATTGGCCAAAACTTCAAGCCGCAAGCCGATTGGCCGAAACTTCAAGCCGCAAGCCGATTGGCCGAAACTTCAAGTCGCAAGTCGATTGGCCGAAACTTCAAGTCTCAAGCCGATTGGTCGAAACTTCAAGCCGCAAGCCGATTGGCTGAAACTTTAAGCCGCAAGCCGATTGGCCGAAACTTCAAGTCGCAAGCCGATTGGCCGAAACTTCAAGCCGATTGGCTGAAACTTCAAGTCGCAAGTCGATTGGCCGAAACTTCAAGTCGCAAGCCGATTGGCCGAAACTTCAAGTCGCAAGCCGATTGGCCGAAACTTTAAGTCGCAAGCCGATTGGCCGAAACTTCAAGCCGATTGGCTGAAACTTCAAGTCGCAAGTCGATTGGCCGAAACTTCAAGTCGCAAGCCGATTGGCCGAAACTTCAAGTCGCATGCCGATTGGCCAAAACTTCAAGCCTCAAGCCGATTGGCCGAAACTTCAAGTCGCAAGCCGATTGGCCGAAACTTCAAGTCGCATGCCGATTGGCCAAAACTTCAAGCCTCAAGCCAATTACCCGAAACTTCAAGCCGCAAGCCGATTGGCTGAAACTTCAAGTCGCAAGCCGATTGGCCGAAACTTCAAGCCGCAAGCCGATTGGTCGAAACTTCAAGTCGCAAGCCGATTGGCCGAAACTTCAAGCCGATTGGCTGAAACTTCAAGCCGCAAGCCGATTGGCCGAAACTTTAAGCTGATTGGCTGAAACTTCAAGCCGCAAGCCGATTGGCCGAAACTTCAAGCCGCAAGCCGATTGCCCGAAACTTCAAGCCGCAAGCCGATTGGCCTAAACTTAAAGCCGCAAGCCGATTGGCCGAAACTTCAAGCCGCAAGACGATTGGCAGAAAACTTCAAGCCGCAAGCCGATTGGCAGAAAACTTCAAGCCGCAAGCCGATTGGCCGAAACTTCAAGCCGCGAGCCGATTACCCGAAACTTCAAGCCGCAAGCCGATTGGCCGAAACTTCAAGTCGCAAGCCGATTGGCCGAAACTTCAAGTCGCATGCCGATTGGCCAAAACTTCAAGCCTCAAGCCAATTACCCGAAACTTCAAGCCGCAAGCCGATTGGCCGAAACTTCAAGCCGCAAGCCGATTGGTCGAAACTTCAAGTCGCAAGCCGATTGGCCGAAACTTCAAGCCGATTGGCTGAAACTTCAAGTCGCAAGTCGATTGGCCGAAACTTCAAGTCGCAAGCCGATTGGCCGAAACTTCAAGTCGCATGCCGATTGGCCAAAACTTCAAGCCTCAAGCCGATTGGCCGAAACTTCAAGCCGTAAGCCGATTGGCCGAAACTTCTAGCCGCAAGCCAATTACCCGAAACTTCAAGCCGTAAGCCGATTGGCCGAAACTTCTAGCCGCAAGCCAATTACCCGAAACTTCAAGCCGCAAGCCGATTGGCCGAAACTTCAAGTCGCAAGCCGATTGGCCGAAACTTCAAGTCGCATGCCGATTGGCCAAAACTTCAAGCCGCAAGCCGATTGGCCGAAACTTCAAGCCGCAAGCCGATTGGCCGAAACTTCAAGTCGCAAGTCGATTGGCCGAAACTTCAAGTCTCAAGCCGATTGGTCGAAACTTCAAGCCGCAAGCCGATTGGCTGAAACTTTAAGCCGCAAGCCGATTGGCCGAAACTTCAAGTCGCAAGCCGATTGGCCGAAACTTCAAGCCGATTGGCTGAAACTTCAAGTCGCAAGTCGATTGGCCGAAACTTCAAGTCGCAAGCCGATTGGCCGAAACTTCAAGTCGCAAGCCGATTGGCCAAAACTTCAAGCCACAAGCCGATTGGCCGAAACTTCAAGCCGCAAGCCGATTGGCCGAAACTTCAAGTCGCAAGTCGATTGGCCGAAACTTCAAGTCTCAAGCCGATTGGTCGAAACTTCAAGCCGCAAGCCGATTGGCTGAAACTTTAAGCCGCAAGCCGATTGGCCGAAACTTCAATCTGCAAGCTGATTGGCTGAAACTTCAAGCCGCAAGCCGATTGGCCGAAACTTTAAGCAGCAAGCCAATTGGCCGAAACTTCAAGTCACAAGCCGATTGGCCGAAACTTCAAGCCGATTGGCTGAAACTTCAAGCCGCAATCCGATTGGCCGAAACTTTAAGCCGCATGCCGATTGGCCGAAAACTTCAAGCCGCAATCCGATTGGCCGAAACTTTAAGCCGCAAGCCGATTGGCCGAAACTTCAATCTGCAAGCTGATTGGCTGAAACTCCAAGCCTCAAGCCGATTGGCCGAAACTTCAAGCCGTAAGCCGATTGGCCGAAACTTCTAGCCGCAAGCCAATTACCCGAAACTTCAAGCCGCAAGCCGATTGGCCGAAACTTCAAGTCGCAAGCCGATTGGCCGAAACTTCAAGTCGCATGCCGATTGGCTAAAACTTCAAGCCGCAAGCCGATTGGCCGAAACTTCAAGCCGCAAGCTGATTGGCCGAACAAGTCGCAAGCCCATTGGCTGAATATCAAGTCGCAAGCCCATTGGCTGATCATCAAGTCGCCAAACATGTTTTTTTAGCAAAGACCCTAGAGAATACAATGGCGGTGGTTGCAACTTTGTATCTCGTGTGGTATTTGAGTATTAATTTTTCAAACAAGTTTTATTTTTTAAACAGTTTTGTGCTAAAAAAAGAAAACCAGTAAAGTTAGCCCATTTTTTCGCATAATGTGAAAGATGAAGTTATGTCGAGTAAATAGATACCTAACATGTCACATTGCAAGCTGACTGGCCGAACAAGTCGCAAGCCGATTGGCCAAAACTTCAAGCCGCGAGCAGATTACCCGAAACTTCAAGCCGCAAGCCGATTGGCCGAAACTTCAAGCCGCAAGCCGATTGGCCGAAACTTCAAGCCGCAAGCCGATTGGCCGAAACTTCAAGCCGCAAGCCGATTGGCCGAAACTTCAAGTCGCAAGTCGATTGGCCGAAACTTCAAGTCTCAAGCCGATTGGCCGAAACTTCAAGCCGCAAGCCGACTGGCCGAAACTTTAAGCCACAAGCCGATTGGCCGAAACTTTAAGCTGATTGGCTGAAACTTCAAGCCGCAAGCCGATTGGCCGAAACTTCAAGCCGCAAGCCGATTGCCCGAAACTTCAAGCCGCAAGCCGATTGGCCTAAACTTAAAGCCGCAAGCCGATTGGCCGAAACTTCAAGCCGCAAGACGATTGGCAGAAAACTTCAAGCCGCAAGCCGATTGGCAGAAAACTTCAAGCCGCAAGCCGATTGGTCGAAACTTCAAGTCGCAAGCCGATTGGCCGAAACTTCAAGCCGATTGGCTGAAACTTCAAGTCGCAAGTCGATTGGCCGAAACTTCAAGTCGCAAGCCGATTGGCCGAAACTTCAAGTCGCATGCCGATTGGCCAAAACTTCAAGCCTCAAGCCGATTGGCCGAAACTTCAAGCCGTAAGCCGATTGGCCGAAACTTCTAGCCGCAAGCCAATTACCCGAAACTTCAAGCCGTAAGCCGATTGGCCGAAACTTCTAGCCGCAAGCCAATTACCCGAAACTTCAAGCCGCAAACCGATTGGCCGAAACTTCAAGTCGCAAGCCGATTGGCCGAAACTTCAAGTCGCATGCCGATTGGCCAAAACTTCAAGCCGCAAGCCGATTGGCCGAAACTTCAAGCCGCAAGCCGATTGGCCGAAACTTCAAGTCGCAAGTCGATTGGCCGAAACTTCAAGTCTCAAGCCGATTGGTCGAAACTTCAAGCCGCAAGCCGATTGGCTGAAACTTTAAGCCGCAAGCCGATTGGCCGAAACTTCAAGTCGCAAGCCGATTGGCCGAAACTTCAAGCCGATTGGCTGAAACTTCAAGTCGCAAGTCGATTGGCCGAAACTTCAAGTCGCAAGCCGATTGGCCGAAACTTCAAGTCGCAAGCCGATTGGCCGAAACTTTAAGTCGCAAGCCGATTGGCCGAAACTTCAAGCCGATTGGCTGAAACTTCAAGTCGCAAGTCGATTGGCCGAAACTTCAAGTCGCAAGCCGATTGGCCGAAACTTCAAGTCGCATGCCGATTGGCCAAAACTTCAAGCCTCAAGCCGATTGGCCGAAACTTCAAGTCGCAAGCCGATTGGCCGAAACTTCAAGTCGCATGCCGATTGGCCAAAACTTCAAGCCTCAAGCCAATTACCCGAAACTTCAAGCCGCAAGCCGATTGGCTGAAACTTCAAGTCGCAAGCCGATTGGCCGAAACTTCAAGCCGCAAGCCGATTGGTCGAAACTTCAAGTCGCAAGCCGATTGGCCGAAACTTCAAGCCGATTGGCTGAAACTTCAAGCCGCAAGCCGATTGGCCGAAACTTTAAGCTGATTGGCTGAAACTTCAAGCCGCAAGCCGATTGGCCGAAACTTCAAGCCGCAAGCCGATTGCCCGAAACTTCAAGCCGCAAGCCGATTGGCCTAAACTTAAAGCCGCAAGCCGATTGGCCGAAACTTCAAGCCGCAAGACGATTGGCAGAAAACTTCAAGCCGCAAGCCGATTGGCAGAAAACTTCAAGCCGCAAGCCGATTGGCCGAAACTTCAAGTCGCAAGCCGATTGGCCGAAACTTCAAGTCGCATGCCGATTGGCCAAAACTTCAAGCCTCAAGCCAATTACCCGAAACTTCAAGCCGCAAGCCGATTGGCCGAAACTTCAAGCCGCAAGCCGATTGGTCGAAACTTCAAGTCGCAAGCCGATTGGCCGAAACTTCAAGCCGATTGGCTGAAACTTCAAGTCGCAAGTCGATTGGCCGAAACTTCAAGTCGCAAGCCGATTGGCCGAAACTTCAAGTCGCATGCCGATTGGCCAAAACTTCAAGCCTCAAGCCGATTGGCCGAAACTTCAAGCCGTAAGCCGATTGGCCGAAACTTCTAGCCGCAAGCCAATTACCCGAAACTTCAAGCCGTAAGCCGATTGGCCGAAACTTCTAGCCGCAAGCCAATTACCCGAAACTTCAAGCCGCAAGCCGATTGGCCGAAACTTCAAGTCGCAAGCCGATTGGCCGAAACTTCAAGTCGCATGCCGATTGGCCAAAACTTCAAGCCGCAAGCCGATTGGCCGAAACTTCAAGCCGCAAGCCGATTGGCCGAAACTTCAAGTCGCAAGTCGATTGGCCGAAACTTCAAGTCTCAAGCCGATTGGTCGAAACTTCAAGCCGCAAGCCGATTGGCTGAAACTTTAAGCCGCAAGCCGATTGGCCGAAACTTCAAGTCGCAAGCCGATTGGCCGAAACTTCAAGCCGATTGGCTGAAACTTCAAGTCGCAAGTCGATTGGCCGAAACTTCAAGTCGCAAGCCGATTGGCCGAAACTTCAAGTCGCAAGCCGATTGGCCAAAACTTCAAGCCACAAGCCGATTGGCCGAAACTTCAAGCCGCAAGCCGATTGGCCGAAACTTCAAGTCGCAAGTCGATTGGCCGAAACTTCAAGTCTCAAGCCGATTGGTCGAAACTTCAAGCCGCAAGCCGATTGGCTGAAACTTTAAGCCGCAAGCCGATTGGCCGAAACTTCAATCTGCAAGCTGATTGGCTGAAACTTCAAGCCGCAAGCCGATTGGCCGAAACTTTAAGCAGCAAGCCAATTGGCCGAAACTTCAAGTCACAAGCCGATTGGCCGAAACTTCAAGCCGATTGGCTGAAACTTCAAGCCGCAATCCGATTGGCCGAAACTTTAAGCCGCATGCCGATTGGCCGAAAACTTCAAGCCGCAATCCGATTGGCCGAAACTTTAAGCCGCAAGCCGATTGGCCGAAACTTCAATCTGCAAGCTGATTGGCTGAAACTCCAAGCCTCAAGCCGATTGGCCGAAACTTCAAGCCGTAAGCCGATTGGCCGAAACTTCTAGCCGCAAGCCAATTACCCGAAACTTCAAGCCGCAAGCCGATTGGCCGAAACTTCAAGTCGCAAGCCGATTGGCCGAAACTTCAAGTCGCATGCCGATTGGCTAAAACTTCAAGCCGCAAGCCGATTGGCCGAAACTTCAAGCCGCAAGCTGATTGGCCGAACAAGTCGCAAGCCCATTGGCTGAATATCAAGTCGCAAGCCCATTGGCTGATCATCAAGTCGCCAAACATGTTTTTTTAGCAAAGACCCTAGAGAATACAATGGCGGTGGTTGCAACTTTGTATCTCGTGTGGTATTTGAGTATTAATTTTTCAAACAAGTTTTATTTTTTAAACAGTTTTGTGCTAAAAAAAGAAAACCAGTAAAGTTAGCCCATTTTTTCGCATAATGTGAAAGATGAAGTTATGTCGAGTAAATAGATACCTAACATGTCACATTGCAAGCTGACTGGCCGAACAAGTCGCAAGCCGATTGGCCAAAACTTCAAGCCGCGAGCAGATTACCCGAAACTTCAAGCCGCAAGCCGATTGGCCGAAACTTCAAGCCGCAAGCCGATTGGCCGAAACTTCAAGCCGCAAGCCGATTGGCCGAAACTTCAAGCCGCAAGCCGATTGGCCGAAACTTCAAGTCGCAAGTCGATTGGCCGAAACTTCAAGTCTCAAGCCGATTGGCCGAAACTTCAAGCCGCAAGCCGACTGGCCGAAACTTTAAGCCACAAGCCGATTGGCCGAAACTTCAAGTCGCAAGTCGATTGGCCGAAACTTCAAGTCTCAAGCCGATTGGCCGAAACTTCAAGCCGCAAGCCGATTGGCCGAAACTTTAAGCCACAAGCCGATTGGCCGAAACTTTAAGCCACAAGCTGATTGGCCGAAACTTTAAGCCGCAAGCCGATTGGCCGAAACTTCAAGCCGATTGGCTGAAACTTCAAGCCGCAAGCCGATTGGCCAAAACTTCAAGCCGATTGGCCGAATCTTCAAGCCGCCAAACATATGTGTTTTTAGCAAAGACCCTAGAGAATACAATGGCGGTCGTTGCAACTTTGTATCTCGTGCGGTATTTGCGCATCAATTTTTCAAACAAGTTTTCTTTTTTAAACAGTTTTGTGCTAAAAAAACAAAAAAACAGTAAAGTTAGCCCATTTTTTTTCGCATAATGTGAAAGATGAAGTTATGCTGAGTAAATAGATAGCATGTCACGTTGCAAGCTGATTGGCCGAACAAATCGCAAGCCGATTGGCCGAAACTTCAAGCCGCAAGCCGATTGGCCGAAACTTCAAGTCGCAAGCCGATTGGCCGAAACTTCAAGCCGATTGGCTGAAACTTCAAGCCGCAAGCCGATTGGCCGAAACTTAAAGCCGCAAGCCGATTGGCCGAAACTTCAAGTCGCAAGCCGATTGGCCGAAACTTCAAGTCGCAAGCCGATTGGCCGAAACTTTAAGCTGCAAGCCGATTGGGAGAAACTTCAAGACGCAAGCCGATTGGCTGAAACTTCAAGCCGCAAGCTGATTGGCCGAAAACCTCAAGCCGCAAGCCGATTGGCCGAAACTTTAAGCAGCAAGCCGATTGGCCGAAACTTCAAGCCGCAAGCCGTTTGGCCGAACAAGTCGCAAGCCCATTGGCTGAATATCAAGTCGCAAGCCCATTGGCTGATTATCAAGTCGCCAAACATGTTTTTTTAGCAAAGACCCTAGAGAATACAATGGCGGTGGTTGCAACTTTGTATCTCGTGTGGTATTTGAGTATTAATTTTTCAAACAAGTTTTATTTTTTAAACAGTTTTGTGCTAAAAATAGAAAACCAGTAAAGTTAGCCCATTTTTTTCGCATAATGTGAAAGATGAAGTTATGCCGAGTAAATAGATACCTAACATGTCACGTTGCAAGCTGACTGGCCGAACAAGTCGCAAGCCGATTGGCCGAAACTTTAAGCCGCAAGCCGATTGGCCGAAACTTCAAGTCGCAAGCCGATTGGCCGAAACTTCAAGTCGCATGCCGATTGGCCAAAACTTCAAGCCGCAAGCCGATTGGCCGAAACTTCAAGCCGCAAGTCGATTACCCGAAACTTCAAGCCGCAAGCCGATTGGCCGAAACTTCAAGTCTCAAGCAGATTGGTCGAAACTTCAAGCCGCAAGCCGATTGGCTGAAACTTTAAGCCGCAAGCCGATTGGCCGAAACTTCAAGCCGATTGGCTGAAACTTCAAGTCGCAAGTCGATTGGCCGAAACTTCAAGTCTCAAGCCGATTGTTCGAAACTTCAAGCCGCAAGCCGATTGGCTGAAACTTTAAGCCGCAAGCCGATTGGCCGAAACTTCAAGTCTCAAGCCGATTGGTCGAAACTTCAAGCCGCAAGCCGATTGGCCGAAACTTTAAGCCGCAAGCCGATTGGCCGAAACTTTAAGCCGCAAGACGATTGGCCGAAACTTTAAGTCGCAAGCCGATTGGCCGAAGCTTTAAGCCGCAAGCCGATTGGCCGAAACTTCAAGCCGATTGGCTGAAACTTCAAGTCGCAAGTCGATTGGCCGAAACTTCAAGTCTCAAGCCGATTGTTCGAAACTTCAAGCCGCAAGCCGATTGGCTGAAACTTTAGGCCGCAAGCCGATTGGCCGAAACTTCAAGTCGCAAGCCGATTGGCCGAAACTTCAAGCCGATTGGCTGAAACTTCAAGTCGCAAGTCGATTGGCCGAAACTTCAAGTCGCAAGCCGATTGGTCGAAACTTCAAGCCGCAAGCCGATTGGCTGAAACTTTAAGCCGCAAGCCGATTGGCCGAAACTTCAAGTCGCAAGTCGATTGGCCGAAACTTCAAGCCGCAAGCCGATTGGCTGAAACTTCAAGCCGCAAGCCGATTGGCCGAAACTTCAAGCCGCAAGCCCATTGGCCAAACAATTCTCAAGCCCATTGGCCGAACATCAAGTCGCAAGCCCATTGGCTGAATATCAAGTCGCAAGCCCATTGGCCAAAACTTCAAGTCGCAATTGGCTGATCAAGTCGCCAAACATATGTTTTTTTAGCAAAGATCCTAGAGAATACAATGGCGGTCGTTGCAACTTTGTATCTCGTGCGGTATTTGCGCATCAATTTTTCAAACAACTTTTCTTTTTAAACAGTTTTGTGCTAAAAAAAAAAAAACAGTAAAGTTAGCCCATTTTTTCGCATAATGTGAAAGATGAAGTTATGCCGAGTAAATAGATAACTAGCATGTCACGTCGCAAGCCGACTGACCGAAACTTCAAGCCGATTGGCCGAAACTTCAAGCCGCAAGCCGATTGGCCGAAACTTCAAGCCACAAGCCGATTGGCCGAAAACTTCAAGCCGCAAGCTGATTGGCCGAAAACTTCAAGCCGCAAGCCGATTGGCCGAAACTTTAAGCAGCAAGCCGATTGGCCGAAACTCCAAGCCTCAAGCCGATTGGCCGAAACTTCAAGCCGCAAGCCGATTGGCTGAAAACTTCAAGCCGCAAGCTGATTGGCCGAAAACCTCAAGCCGCAAGCCGATTGGCCAAAACTTTAAGCAGCAAGCCGATTGGCCGAAACTCCAAGCCTCAAGCCGATTGGCCGAAACTTCAAGCCATAAGCCGATTGGCCGAAACTTCAAGCCGCAAGCCGTTTGGCCGAACAAGTCGCAAGCCCATTGGCTGAATATCAAGTCGCAAGCCCATTGGCTGAATATCAAGTCGCAAGCCCATTGGCTGATCATCAAGTCGCCAAACATGTTTTTTTAGCAAAGACCCTAGAGAATACAATGGCGGTGGTTGCAACTTTGTATCTCGTGTGGTATTTGAGTATTAATTTTTCAAACAAGTTTTATTTTTTAAACAGTTTTGTGCTAAAAAAAGAAAACCAGTAAAGTTAGCCCATTTTTTTCGCATAATGTGAAAGATGAAGTTATGTCGAGTAAATAGATACCTAACATGTCACGTCGCAAGCTGAAGCCGATTGGCCGAAACTTCAAGCCGCAAGCCGATTGGCTGAAACTTCAAGCCACAAGCCGATTGGCCGAAAACTTCAAGCCGCAAGCTGATTGGCCGAAAACTTCAAGCCGCAAGCCGATTGGCCGAAACTTTAAGCAGCAAGCCGATTGGCCGAAACTCCAAGCCTCAAGCCGAGATTGGCCGAAACTTCAAGCCATAAGCCGATTGGCCGAAACTTCAAGCCGCAAGCCGATTGGCTGAACAAGTCGCAAGCCCATTGGCTGAATATCAAGTCGCAAGCCCATTGGCTGATCATCAAGTCGCCAAACATGTTTTTTTAGCAAAGACCCTAGAGAATACAATGGCGGTGGTTGCAACTTTGTATCTCGTGTGGTATTTGCGTATTAATTTTTCAAACAAGTTTTATTTTTTAAACAGTTTTGTGCTAAAAAAAAAACCCAGTAAAGTTAGCCCATTTTTTTCGCATAATGTGAAAGATGAAGTTATGCCGAGTAAATAGATACCTAACATGTCACGTTGCAAGCTGACTGGCCGAACAAGTCGCAAGCCGATTGGCCAAAACTTCAAGCCGCAAGCCAATTGGCCGAAACTTCAAGCCGCAAGCCGATTGGCCGAAACTTCAAGCAGCAAGCCGATTGGCCGAAACTTCAAGCCGCAAGCCGATTGGCCGAAACTTCAAGCCGCAAGCCGATTGGCCGAAACTTCAAGCAGCAAGCCGATTGGCCGAAACTTCAAGCCGCAAGCCGATTGGCCGAAACTTCAAGCCGCGAGCAGATTACCCGAAACTTCAAGCCGCAAGTCGATTGGCCGAAACTTCAAGTCTCAAGCCGATTGGCCGAAACTTCAAGCCGCAAGCCGACTGGCCGAAACTTTAAGCCACAAGCCGATTGGCCGAAACTTCAAGTCGCAAGTCGATTGGCCGAAACTTCAAGCCTCAAGCCGATTGGCCGAAACTTTAAGCCGCAAGCCGATTGGCCGAAACTTCAAGCCGCAAGCCGATTGGCCGAAACTTCAAGTCGCAAGCCGATTGGCCGAAACTTCAAGCCGATTGGCTGAAACTTCAAGCCGCAAGCCGATTGGCCGAAACTTAAGCCGCAAGCCGATTGGCCGAAACTTCAAGTCGCAAGCCGATTGGCCGAAACTTCAAGCCGCAAGCCGATTGGCTGAAACTTCAAGCCGCAAGCTGATTGGCCGAAAACCTCAAGCCGCAAGCCGATTGGCCGAAACTTTAAGCAGCAAGCCGATTGGCCGAAACTTTAAGCAGCAAGCCGATTGGCCGAAACTTCAAGCCATAAGCCGATTGGCCGAAACTTCAAGCCGCAAGCCGATTGGCCGAACAAGTCGCAAGCCCATTGGCTGAATATCAAGTCGCAAGCCCATTGGCTGATCATCAAGTCGCCAAACATGTTTTTTTAGCAAAGACCCTAGAGAATACAATGGCGGTGGTTGCAACTTTGTATCTCGTGTGGTATTTGCGTATTCATTTTTCAAACAAGTTTTATTTTTTAAACAGTTTTGTGCTAAAAAAAGAAAACCAGTAAAGTTAGCCCATTTTTTTCGCATAATGTGAAAGATGAAGTTATGCCGAGTAAATAGATACCTAACATGTCACGTTGCAAGCTGACTGGCCGAACAAGTCGCAAGCCGATTGGCCGAAACTTTAAGCCGCAAGCCGATTGGCCGAAACTTCAAGTCGCATGCCGATTGGCCAAAACTTCAAGCCGCAAGCCGATTGGCCGAAACTTCAAGCCGCAAGTCGATTACCCGAAACTTCAAGCCGTAAGCCGATTGGCCGAAACTTCAAGTCTCAAGCCGATTGGTCGAAACTTCAAGCCGCAAGCCGATTGGTCGAAACTTCAAGCCGCAAGCCGATTGGCTGAAACTTTAAGCCGCAAGCCGATTGGCCGAAACTTTAAGCCGCAAGCCGATTGGCCGAAACTTTAAGTCGCAAGCCGATTGGCCGAAACTTCAAGCCGATTGGCTGAAACTTCAAGTCGCAAGTCGATTGGCCGAAACTTCAAGTCTCAAGCCGATTGTTCGAAACTTCAAGCCGCAAGCCGATTGGCTGAAACTTTAAGCCACAAGCCGATTGGCCGAAACTTCAAGTCGCAAGCCGATTGGCCGAAACTTCAAGCCGATTGGCTGAAACTTCAAGTCGCAAGTCGATTGGCCGAAACTTCAAGTCGCAAGCCGATTGGCCGAAACTTCAATCCGATTGCCTGAAACTTCAAGTCGCAAGTCGATTGGCCGAAACTTCAAGTCTCAAGCCGATTGGTTGAAACTTCAAGCCGCAAGCCAATTGGCTGAAACTTTAAGCCGCAAGCCGATTGGCCGAAACTTTAAGCTGCAAGCCGATTGGCCGAAACTTCAAGCCGCAAGCCGATTGGCCGAAACTTCAAGCCGCAAGCCCATTGGCCAAACAATTCGCAAGCCCATTGGCTGATCATCAAGTCGCCAAACATTTTTTTTAGCAAAGACCCTAGAGAATACAATGGCGGTCGTTGCAACTTTGTATCTCGTGCGGTATTTGCGCATCAATTTTTCAAACAAGTTTTCTTTTTTAAACAGTTTTGTGCTAAAAAAAAAAAAAACAGTAAAGTTAGCCCATTTTTTCGCATAATGTGAAAGATGAAGTTATGCCGAGCAAATAGATAACTAGCATGTCACGTCGCAAGCTGATTGGCCGAACAAGTCGCAAGCTGATTGGCCGAACAAGTTGCAAGCCGATTGGCCGAAAACTTCAAGCCGCAAGCCGATTGGCCGAAACTTTAAGCCGCAAGCCGATTTGCCGAAACTTCAATCTGCAAGCCGATTGGCTGAAACTTCAAGCCTCAAGCCGATTGGCCGAAACTTCAAGCCATAAGCCGATTGGCCGAAACTTCAAGCCGCAAGCCGATTGGCCGAACAAGTCGCAAGCCCATTGGCTGAATATCAAGTCGCAAGCCCATTGGCTGATCATCAAGTCGCCAAACATGTTTTTTTAGCAAAGACCGTAGAGAATACAATGGCGGTGGTTGCAACTTTGTATCTCGTGTGGTATTTGCGTATTAATTTTTCAAACAAGTTTTATTTTTTAAACAGTTCTGTGCTAAAAAAAGAAAACCAGTAAAGTTAGCCCATTTTTTTCGCATAATGTGAAAGATGAAGTTATGCCGAGTAAATAGATACCTAACATGTCACGTTGCAAGCTGACTGGCCAAACAAGTCGCAAGCCGATTGGCCAAAACTTCAAGTCGCAAGCCAATTGGCCGAAACTTCAAGCCGCAAGCCGACTGACCGAAACTTCTAGTCGCAAGCCGATTGGCCGAAACTTCAAGCCGATTGGCTGAAACTTCAAGCCGCAAGCCGATTGGCCGAAACTTCAAGCCGCAAGGCGATTGGCCGAAACTTCAAGCCGCAAGGCGATTGGCCGAAACTTCAAGCCGCAAGGCGATTGGCCGAAACTTCAAGCCGCAAGCCGACTGACCGAGACTTCAAGCCGCAAGCCGATTGGCCGAAACTTCAAGCTGATTGGGGGCGTGGCTTGGCGCGCGACGGAGATGGCCGCCTGAAAGAGGAGCTCCGTGCAGCCTGAAGCCCTAAGCACCTCTCTGCCCAGCACCCAGCGAGGATGAACAAGCAATTTCGCGGATCACAGCACTCACGATCCCGCCGATCCACCGCGGTATCTGCTAGCAGGAATATCTCTGACATATTCCAGAAACAGGCGATGGCACAGCGGGCCCCGGAACGAGGCAAGATGGCGCCGGTTCCCACTGACGGCGATCTCAGCGAGGACTCCCAATCTGCTACGGAGGATAACGGTAGGAGAATGGCTTGACCTGACCATCCCCTCACATATGCAGACATGTCAGGTTTTGCTGCTGACATCAAGGCATCATTTTCAGCGGCCATTACAGACTTGAAAACTAAGCTGCTTGTGCTCACTGAAAAGATGGCTACCGCCGAAACAGCAGGGAAACTTAGAGACAAAGCAATACTCCGCTTAGACAATGTCACCTCCACACATGCTCAGCACTTTATTGAGTTGAACAGGCACATGGAGGACCTCGACAACAGAGGAAGGAGGAACAACATAAGAGTCAGGGGGGTGCCAGAGTCAGTGACCGCTGAGCAGATAGTTCCAGCTCTCCAAAGGGTCTTTAATAGTGTACTGGAGAGGCCAGAAGATTCTGCTATTGAATTAGTCCGGGCCCACAGGGCTCTCCGAGCTAGAGGCCCTGATACCTTGCCTCCGCGTGACATAATATGCTGCTTGCAGAACTTTTCCCTAAAGGAGGAAATCATGCTTAAGGCACGTAGAAACGAACTGACCGTGTTTAACGGCGAGAACATTAAACTGTTTCAAGATCTCTCGCAAATAACCCTTAAAAATCGCAGAGCCCTGCGCCCTTTGCTGGAGATACTGCGGGCCAGAGACCTCCGTTACACGTGGCGCTTCCCCTTCGCCCTCCTGGTGTCTCACAATGGCAAGCAATACACGCTCCGCACGCCGAATGATCTCCCAGAATTTTGCAACGCTTTGCACCTAGATCCTGTGGACTTACCGGATTGGTACCAGGAGTATGCACTGCCACCCAGGGAGAGGAGTCCGCCCCATTCCCCCGTGTCAACGCCCGACAAGCGCCATCCTAAAAAGCAACGTTCGGCCTGGCAGGAGAGCCCTGGTGCGGGCACGCCTCGCAGAAGAGCACACTCCTCACGGTCCCAGCCTGAGGACTAGAGTTTGACATGTTGGATCACTACGCACAAGTTCCTAGTTTTTGTGGTTCCCCCTCACCACTTCTTTCCTGGGCAAACAATTGCTAATGTTCCTGCGCTTCAGTATCACTGTGGATGTCCTAAGACATACTTGACCTCAGAGACTAATGCCTTTCCTAGTTTGATGTGCAATGCTGTCTCACCATTTGACCCCTCAGGTTTATTGTTTTTGGGGGCGCTGGGAGGGTCGTAACGGGCTATTGCCCTATAACCGCAGGTCCCTGCAGACATTTGTATTACTTGAACAGCTATGGGTCCTAGGATGGTTTGGGGTGGGCCATGGGGTATTCCACAGCGTACCTGTGAGGGGGGTGGTGTGTGGTGGTGGAGGGGGGAGGTTGCCCGTTCTTCCTGCCCGCACCTCTGTCGGCGGTGCCCCCTGATGCTGGCTTTAATGTTTAACAGGTTTGATTCTCAGTTCTTATGCCCGGATTTAGTTTAATATGTTCACCCGTTTAAGAGATATGTTTTATACATCTCTTATGGCAGAGAGGATTCTATAGTTAGTTATGTACGCTACAAGGGCTGGGGCTCGGCTCCCTCTGATTTATTGTGGGTTTTTTTTTCCCTCCTTTGCTGGTGTACCCTTTGCGTTTTGGCATTTTCAACTTTTTGCTTATGCCATTGCGCACAGGATAGTGACCGCGGCTCCGTTTGGGTGCCTCCCTTGTCCCCACAAACAGTTGGGGGTCTGGACGGTGCTTCTGTTGCCGCCCGGGCTCCAGATTTTTTGTCCTGCTTGGACGACTTATTAGTCCAGGTGGGTCGTTACCTCTACCTCCTACTCTACATCTGACTCTCTTTTGCCTTCTTTCTTTCTCTGTTTCCTTTCCCCATTCCCTATCTGCTTCTCTTGGCCTCCCTTTTGGTGGAATCGGTGGGGGTGGAATAATTTCTAGGTTTGTAATTTTTGTTCTCCACAGGTGGGGCTTTTGGACACGGCTCGACATCTCTCTCTGACCTGGACCGATGGCTTACTCGGCACTGGGCACTGCGCCTACGCTGGTGTCCCACAATGTGAAAGGGTTAAACATCCCTGAGAAGCGCTCAACCTTGCTGAGGGAGTTGAAAAAAGGTAGGCCAAAGATCGTCTTCCTACAGGAGACTCATTTTAGATCGGGCCAGGTCCCTAGGCTCACCGACTCCTACTTCACAGAAGCACACCACTCAACTAATGATGTCTCTAAGTCAAAAGGGGTTTCCATCCTACTGAGTAAGGGGGCAAACTTTGAGCTTTCTGACCAACTAGTGGACCCAAACGGGAGATTTATCTTCTTAAAGGGGACCTTGGCGGGAATACCTACTACATTGGCGAATGTATATTTCCCTAATACTTCCCATCTAGCCTTCTGTAGGGGGATGATAAAAGAACTTGAGAGCTTTGGGTCGGGATGCTTGGTCCTAGGTGGGGATTTTAATATCCCGCTCAACCCCTTACTGGACACTTCTACTGGGAAGACTCTTGTCTCCTTTCAGACCTTGAAAACAATAAAAACTCTTCTCCACACTTTAGACTTGATAGACACGTGGCGTTACTTACACCCAGCTGATAAAGACTTTTCATTTTATTCTATCCCGCACGACAGACACTCGCGGATCGACTACCTATTTGTTTCCCAAAGAGACCTACACTTAGTACATGCGGCTCATATAGGAATTCAAACTATTTCTGACCATGCCCCGGTGTCGCTCAGTCTCGACTTGGTGCCTACCACTAAAACGTCCCCCATGTGGAGACTGAACTCCTCACTCCTGACGGATCCTTTACTGTTCCCAAAAATTGAAGCTGCCGTAAAAGATTTTTTTGAGCATAACGTAACCCCTGATATTGACCCTTTAGTGCTCTGGGAAGCCCATAAATGCACCGTTAGGGGGACTCTGATGGCGATGGGAGCTCAAAGGAAGAGGGAAAGAGAGGACGAAATTCGACGACTGACTCACACCATTCGTCGTCTAGAAACCCTCCATAAGCAGTCTTTGTCCGAACGCTCTGCTGCAACATTACTAGAGACGCGACGGACCCTTAAACAGCTCTTTGACTCAAAAACCAAGCGGCTTCTGTTTCTTCGGAAAAAGATGTATTATGAACAGGGAGACAAGGCTGGACGTTTGCTCGCTAGAGCCCTGAGGGACCTCACAAATAATACCAACATACCAGGTATTCGCAACAAAGACGGTCACGTTGACAGGACGACTGACAAAATAGCCCAACACTTCCACGATTTTTATACTAAGCTTTATAACCTCCCGCCCCAACACAAACCCCCAGACATACAGAGTGTTAGAACACAAGCGATACGGGAATACCTACATGACTCGGGACTCCCCGCACTTACACAGGAAGACTCTATTGCTCTTGACGCCCCCATAACCCAAGCAGAACTCAACTTGGCAATCAAGGAACTTAAGACAGGCAAAAGCCCGGGCCCGGACGGATACACAGCCATATACTACAAGACATTCCGAGACATACTGACCCCACATCTTCTGGCCGCTTTGAATTCTTTGACGGGGGAGGGCAGGTCCCACCGGATTTTCTATCTGCTTACATTGCAGTTATTTTGAAACCGGACAAGGACCCAGTAAACTGCGCTAGTTATAGGCCGATCTCGCTGTTAAACCTAGATGCCAAACTGCTAGCGAAGATTATAGCTACGAGACTGTTACCTTTTCTTCCCAAACTGATAGGCCCGAGTCAGGCGGGTTTTATGCCGGGAAAGGAGGCCAGAGATAACGTTACTAAGGCCCTGGACCTGATACATGCGGCCCGTGAGCGAAAGATCGAGGGCCTTCTCCTGTCAACCGATGCGGAGAAGGCCTTCGATAGAGTAGCTTGGGACTACATGTTTGAGACTTGTAGATATGTGGGACTGGGACCCGGCATGCTGAACTTGATAGCATCCCTGTACCAAGATCCCTCAGCTAGGCTAAAGATTAACGGCGTGCTGTCTAACAGAGTAAGCATAAGGAATGGCACTCGACAGGGTTGTCCCCTGTCTCCCTTGCTATTCATCCTTACACTTGAACCTTTCATTAGAAAGATCATGACCAACAGGTCGGTGAGAGGTTTCGAGGTCGGGGAGAGGGAGTTTAAGGTGGCCGGTTACGCTGACGATCTCCTATTTTTTGTCACCGAACCACACATAACAGTGCCATCCCTTTTAAAGGAATTCACAACGTATGGTTACCTATCTAACCTTAAAATAAACTACTCCAAGTCGGAAGCGATGAACGTATCATTGCCGGCACAGAAATTGCAACAAATCATGGACAATAGTACCTTCAGATGGGTCACGCATGCCATTAAATATCTGGGGGTTTGGTTAACTCCCAAGGTTGACTATTTTCACACATAACTTTGTGCCCCCTCCTCCGGTCAATTGAGAAGGACTTGCAAAATTGGCATGCCAAGCTCTTCTCATGGTTTGGTAGGGCTGCTATTTGTAAAATGAATGTCCTGCCTAGGGTACTATACCTAATTCGCGCCCTCCCTGTCAGGATTCCCCAAAGTTTCTTTAGGTCCATGCAGGTATTGCTGCTGAAATTCTTGTGGGCGCAAAAAACGCCTCGTATTAGATTCGCTCTATTAATGAGACCTAAACATCTGGGAGGGTTGGGGGTGCCAAACTTCAAGACCTACTACCATGCCTCCCACATCGCCCGCATTATTGACTGGCACTGTCATGCCGATACAAAGGAGTGGGTGGTGCTGGAAGAGGAGTCTGCCCCAATACCCCTGCTCTTTTCCCCCTGGATCCCGAGATCCGTGTACCCTTCACACCTAAAAAAACATCCCTTAATAGGGACAACATTGGACGTTTTCCACTTACTATCTAAACAAGACAGATTTACCACACCCTTAGGTCCCCTCACGCCCTTACAAAACAATCCAGAATTCACCCCAGGGTTGGGGAACCAATTATTAAGATCCAACAACAAACAACACCCCCTCCTTGCACTTCACTGTTTCAATGAGGGAGTTATGAAGGACTTTTTCAGACCTGAAAACTGACAACGATATACCCGACATGCCCCTGTGGACGTATTTCCAAATACGTTCTTATGTTAATCGACAGTCTAGTAAGCATTTTTTTGCTAGAGACCTCACGGAGTTGGAATCGGTGTGCCTCAAGGGGGACAGGGTTCTAAAAACAACCTCTGCGGCCTACGAGTGGCTACAGCACCTAAAAGTAATAACGAGCGACCGGTTCAGAGAGAGATGGTCGGAAGACCTGAATGTAAACATTTCTGATGTCCAATGGGAGAGGGCTTGCTCACTGGCTCATAAGTGTTCCATCAGTACAAGGATGCAGGAGACAGCGTACAAGGTACTTACCCGTTGGTATGCTACACCCGACAGAATACACAGGTGGTATCCTCTGTCGAGCAACTTATGTTGGCGTGGTCAAAAGGATAAGGGTACTATATTACATATTTGGTGGACGTGCGAAAAGATAAGGCCATACTGGGATGCAGTGATTGGGCTGGTGCGTCAAATCACGGAGACCAGGCTTACTTTAGATGCTGCGTGCTGTTTACTCAACATTACCAACTTCTCTATGAAAAAGTACAAAAACTCCTTATCTAGACACTTAATCAATGCGGCTCGGTCACTTGTTCCTCTACACTGGAAGACCACTCGCACTCCCTCCCTGAAAGAATGGTTACTCAAAATTTCTTACATTGGTGAGCTGGAAGACACCAAAGCACAATCGGAGGAAAACATTGAACGCTACCATAAGACCTGGTCTCCCTGGTTTGAGTACCGGCTCTCGCCGGAATTCAGGTCTTTGGTCGGGTGACCTGGAGTTTGATCTGGCAGAAATGCAAAGTTACCGTTGACTGGATTGATGACCCTCCAATATGATACTTATTACATGCTGTATACAATGTCCTTAGTCCACCGGATCCCCCACCGTTATTCCTGCTGACTCAACTTTCTCTTTCCTTTTTGTTCTCCTTTTTTCCTGTTTCTTCTTATTCTCCTTTATCTCACGAAGTATAGAGATTTTACGCTGCTCATTGTTAGCCACAATCTGTGTGGCCAATTAGCTGTGCTGCTAACCCTGGTTTACAGTCCTGTTCAGTTTTGAGCTGATAGATAATTCTTGTTTTGGACATAACCTGATGCACTTATTGATTGGTAATTTGTATTCTTATGCCTTATTTTTGTCTAACTCCACTCCGAGTCTGTACTTTACCCCTGTACTGTTTCTACCTTTCAATAAATATATTTCTTGAATGTAAAAAAAAAAAACTTCAAGCCGATTGGCTGAAACTTCAAGCCGCAAGCCGATTGGCCGAAACTTCAAGCCACCAAACATATGTGTTTTTAGCAAAGACCCTAGAGAATACAATGGCGGTCGTTGCAACTTTGTATCTCGTGCGGTATTTGCGCATCAATTTTTCAAACAAGTTTTATTTTTTAAACAGTTTTGTGCTAAAAAAAGAAAACCAGTAAAGTTAGCCCATTTTTATCGCATAATGTGAAAGATGAAGTTATGCCGAGTAAATAAATACCTAACATGTCACGTTGCAAGCTGACTGGCCGAACAAGTCGCAAGCCGATTGGCCAAAACTTCAAGCCGCAAGCCGATTGGCCAAAACTTTAAGCCGCAAGCCGATTGGCCGAAACTTTAAGCAGCAAGCCGATTGGCCGAAACTCCAAGCCTCAAGCCGATTGGCCGAAACTTCAAGTCTCAAGCTGATTGGCCGAAACTTCAAGCCGCAAGCCGATTGGTCGAAACTTTAAGCCGCAAGCCAATTGGCTGAAACTTTAAGCCGCAAGCCGATTGGCCGAAACTTCAAGTCGCAAGCCGATTGGCCAAAACTTCAAGCTGATTGGCTGAAACTTCAAGCCGCAAGCTGATTGGCCAAAACTTCAAGCCGCCCTTGGCTGATCAAGTCGCCAAACATATGTGTTTTTAGCAAAGACCCTAGAGAATACAATGGCGGTCGTTGCAACTTTGTATCTCGTGCGGTATTTGCGCATCAATTTTTCAAACAAGTTTTCTTTTTTAAACAGTTTTGTGCTAAAAAAAAAAAAAACAGTAAAGTTAGCCCATTTTTTCGCATAATGTGAAAGATGAAGTTATGCCGAGCAAATAGATAACTAGCATGTCACGTCGCAAGCTGATTGGCCGAACAAGTCGCAAGCTGATTGGCCGAACAAGTTGCAAGCCGATTGGCCAAAACTTCAAGCCGATTGGCTGAAACTTCAAGCCGCAAGCCGATTGGCCGAAACTTAAAGCCGCAAGCCGATTGGCCGAAACTTCAAGTCGCAAGCCGATTGGCCGAAACTTTAAGCTGCAAGCCGATTGGCCGAAACTTCAAGCCGCAAGCCGATTGGCTGAAACTTCAAGCCGCAAGCCGATTGGCCGAAACTTCAAGCCGCAAGCCCATTGGCCAAACAATTCGCAAGCCCATTGGCCGAACATCAATTCGCAAGCCCATTGGCCAAAACTTCAAGTCGCAATTGGCTGATCAAGTCGCCAAACATATGTTTTTTTAGCAAAGATCCTAGAGAATACAATGGCGGTCGTTGCAACTTTGTATCTCATGCGGTATTTGCGCATCAATTTTTCTTTTTTAAACAGTTTTGTGCTAAAAAAACAAAAAAACAGTAAAGTTAGCCCATTTTTTCGCATAATGTGAAAGATGAAGTTATGCCGAGTAAATAGATAACTAGCATGTCACGTCGCAAGCTGATTGGCCGAAACTTAAAGCCATAAGCCGATTGGCCGAAAACTTCAAGCCGCAAGCTGATTGGCTGAAAACCTCAAGCCGCAAGCCGATTGGCCGAAACTTTAAGCAGCAAGCCGATTGGCCGAAACTCCAAGCCTCAAGCCGATTGGCCGAAACTCCAAGCCTCAAGCCAATTGGCCGAAACTTCAAGCCATAAGCCGATTGGCCGAAACTTCAAGCCGCAAGCCGATTGGCCGAACAAGTCGCAAGCCCATTGGCTGAATATCAAGTCGCAAGCCCATTGGCTGATCATCAAGTCGCCAAACATGTTTTTTAGCAAAGACCCTAGAGAATACAATGGCGGTGGTTGCAACTTTGTATCTCGTGTGGTATTTGCGTATTAATTTTTCAAACAAATTTTATTTTTTAAACAGTTTTGTGCTAAAAAAAGAAAACCAGTAAAGTTAGCCCATTTTTTTCGCATAATGTGAAAGATGAAGTTATGCCGAGTAAATAGATACCTAACATGTCACGTTGCAAGCTGACTGGCCAAACAAGTCGCAAGCCGATTGGCCAAAACTTCAAGTCGCAAGCCAATTGGCCGAAACTTCAAGCCGCAAGCCGATTGGCCGAAACTTTAAGCCGCAAGCCGATTGGCCGAAACTTCAATCTGCAAGCTAATTGGCTGAAACTCCAAGCCTCAAGCCGATTGGCCGAAACTTCAAGCCGTAAGCCGATTGGCCGAAACTTCTAGCCGCAAGCCAATTACCCGAAACTTCAAGCCGCAAGCCGATTGGCCGAAACTTCAAGTCGCATGCCGATTGGCCAAAACTTCAAGCCGCAAGCCGATTGGCCGAAACTTCAAGCCGCGAGTCGATTACCCGAAACTTCAAGCCGCAAGCCGATTGGCCGAAAACTTCAAGCCGCAAGCCGATTGGCCGAAAACTTCAAGCCACAATCCGATTGGCCGAAACTTTAAGCCGAAAGCCGATTGGCCGAAACTTTAAGCCGCAAGCCGATTGGCCGAAACTTCAAGCCGCAAGCCGAATGACGAAACTTCAAGTCGCAAGCCGATTGGCCAAAACTTCAAGCCGATTACCCGAAACTTCAAGCCGCAAGCCGATTGGCCGAAACTTCAAGACGCAAGCCGATTGGCCGAAAACTTCAAATCTCAAGCCGATTGGTCGGAACTTCAAGCCGCAAGCCAATTGGCTGAAACTTTAAGTCGCAAGCCTATTGGCTGAAACTTTAAGCCGCAAGCCGATTGGCCGAAACTTCAAGTTGGCCAAAACTTCAAGCCGCAAGCCAATTGGCTGAAACTTCAAGCCGCAAGCCGATTGGCCGTAACTTCAAGCCGTAAGCCGATTGGCCGTAACTTCAAGCCGCAAGCCGATTGGCTGAAACTTTAAGCCGCAAGCCGATTGGCCGAAACTTTAAGCCGCAAGCCGATTGGCCGAAACTTTAAGCCGCAAGCCGATTGGCCGAAACTTCAATCTGCAAGCTGATTGGCTGAAACTCCAAGCCTCAAGCCGATTGGCCGAAACTTCAAGCCGTAAGCCGATTGGCCGAAACTTCAAGTCACAAGCCGATTGGCCGAAACTTCAAGCCGATTGGCTGAAACTTCAAGCCGCAATCCGATTGGCCGAAACTTTAAGCCGCAAGCCGATTGGCCGAAAACTTCAAGCCGCAAGCCGATTGGCCGAAAACTTCAAGCCGCAAGCCGATTGGCCGAAAACTTCAAGCCGCAATCCGATTGGCCGAAACTTTAAGCCGCAAGCCGACTGACGAAACTTCAAGCCGCAAGCCGATTGGCCGAAACTTCAAGTCACAAGCCGATTGGCCGAAACTTCAAGTTGATTGGCTGAAACTTCAAGCCGCAATCCGATTGGCCGAAACTTTAAGCCGCAATTGGCTGATCAAGTCGCCAAACATATGTTTTTTTAGCAAAGATCCTAGAGAATACAATGGTGGTCGTTGCAACTTTGTATCTCGTGCGGTATTTGCGCATCAATTTTTCAAACAAGTTTTCTTTTTTAAACAGTTTTGTGCTAAAAAAAACAAAAAAACAGTAAAGTTAGCCCATTTTTTCGCATAATGTGAAAGATGAAGTTATGCCGAGTAAATAGATAACTAGCATGTCACGTCGCAAGCTGATTGGCCGAAACTTCAAGCCGCAAGCCGACTGACCGAAACTTCAAGCCGATTGGCCGAAACTTCAAGCCGCAAGCCGATTGGCCGAAACTTCAAGCCACAAGCCGATTGGCCGAAAACTTCAAGCCGCAAGCTGATTGGCCGAAAACTTCAAGCCGCAAGCCGATTGGCCGAAACTTTAAGCAGCAAGCCGATTGGCCGAAACTCCAAGCCGATTGGCCGAAACTTCAAGCCATAAGCCGATTGGCCGAAACTTCAAGCCGCAAGCCGATTGGCCGAACAAGTCGCAAGCCCATTGGCTGAATATCAAGTCGCAAGCCCATTGGCTGATCATCAAGTCGCCAAACATGTTTTTTTAGCAAAGACCCTAGAGAATACAATGGCGGTGGTTGCAACTTTGTATCTCGTGTGGTATTTGCGTATTAATTTTTCAAACAAGTTTTATTTTTTAAACAGTTTTGTGCTAAAAAAAGAAAACCAGTAAAGTTAGCCCATTTTTTTCGCATAATGTGAAAGATGAAGTTATGCCGAGTAAATAGATACCTAACATGTCACGTTGCAAGCTGACTGGCCGAACAAGTAGCAAGCCGATTGGCCAAAACTTCAAGCCGCAAGCCAATTGGCCGAAACTTCAAGCCGCAAGCCAATTGGCCGAAACTTCAAGCCGCAAGCCGATTGGCCGAAACTTCAAGCAGCAAGCCGATTGGCCGAAACTTCAAGCCGCAAGCCGATTGGCCGAAACTTCAAGCCGCAAGCCGATTGGCCGAAACTTTAAGCCGCAAGCCGATTGGCCGAAAACTTCAAGCCGCAAGCCGATTGGCCGAAAACTTCAAGCCGCAAGCCGATTGGCCGAAACTTCAAGCCGCAAGCCGATTGGCTGAAACTTTAAGCCGCAAGCCGATTGGCCGAAACTTTAAGCCGCAAGCCGATTGGCCGAAACTTTAAGCCGCAAGCCGATTGGCCGAAACTTCAATCTGCAAGCTGATTGGCTGAAACTCCAAGCCTCAAGCCGATTGGCCGAAACTTCAAGCCGTAAGCCGATTGGCCGAAACTTTAAGCCGCAAGCCGATTGGCCGAAACTTCAAGCCGATTGGCTGAAACTTCAAGCCGCAATCCGATTGGCCGAAACTTTAAGCCGCAAGCCGATTGGCCGAAAACTTCAAGCCGCAAGCCGATTGGCCGAAAACTTCAAGCCGCAAGCCGACTGACGAAACTTCAAGCCGCAATCCGATTGGCCGAAACTTCAAGTCACAAGCCGATTGGCCGAAACTTCAAGCCGATTGGCTGAAACTTCAAGCCGCAATCCGATTGGCCGAAACTTTAAGCCGCAAGCCGATTGGCCGAAACTTCAAGTCGCAATTGGCTGATCAAGTCGCCAAACATATGTGTTTTTAGCAAAGACCCTAGAGAATACAATGGCGGTCGTTGCAACTTTGTATCTCGTGCGGTATTTGCGCATCAATTTTTCAAACAAGTTTTCTTTTTTAAACAGTTTTTTGCTAAAAAAAAAAAAAAAAACAGTAAAGTTAGCCCATTTTTTCGCATAATGTGAAAGATGAAGTTATGCCGAGTAAATAGATAACTAGCATGTCACGTCGCAAGCTGATTGGCCGAAACTTCAAGCCGCAAGCCGACTGACCGAAACTTCAAGCCGATTGGCCGAAACTTCAAGCCGCAAGCCGATTGGCCGAAACTTCAAGCCACAAGCCGATTGGCCGAAAACTTCAAGCCGCAAGCTGATTGGCCGAAACTTTAAGCAGCAAGCCGATTGGCCGAAACTCCAAGCCGATTGGCCGAAACTTCAAGCCATAAGCCGATTGGCCGAAACTTCAAGCCGCAAGCCGATTGGCCGAACAAGTCGCAAGCCCATTGGCTGAATATCAAGTCGCAAGCCCATTGGCTGATCATCAAGTCGCCAAACATGTTTTTTTAGCAAAGACTCTAGAGAATACAATGGCGGTGGTTGCAACTTTGTATCTCGTGTGGTATTTGCGTATTAATTTTTCAAACAAGTTTTATTTTTTAAACAGTTTTGTGCTAAAAAAAGAAAACCAGTAAAGTTAGCCCATTTTTTTCGCATAATGTGAAAAATGAAGTTATGCCGAGTAAATAGATACCCAACATGTCACGTTGCAAGCTGACTGGCCGAACAAGTCGCAAGCCGATTGGCCAAAACTTCAAGCCGCAATCCGATTGGCTGCAACTTTAAGCCGCAAGCCAATTGGCCGAAACTTCAAGCAGCAAGCCGATTGGCCGAAACTTCAAGCCGCAAGCCGATTGGCCGAAACTTCAAGCCGCAAGCCGATTGGCCGAAACTTCAATCTGCAAGCTGATTGGCTGAAACTCCAAGCCTCAAGCCGATTGGCCGAAACTTCAAGCCGTAAGCCGATTGGCCGAAACTTCTAGCCGCAAGCCAATTACCCGAAACTTCAAGCCGCAAGCCGATTGGCCGAAACTTCAAGTCGCAAGTCGATTGGCCGAAACTTCAAGTCGCAAGCCGATTGGCCGAAAACTTCAAGCCGCAAGCCGATTGGCCGAAACTTTAAGCCGCAAGCCGATTTGCCGAAACTTCAATCTGCAAGCTGATTGGCTGAAACTTCAAGTCGCAAGCCGATTGGCCGAAACTTCAAGCTGATTGGCTGAAACTTCAAGCCGCAAGCCGATTGGCCGAAACTTCAAGTCGCAAGCCGATTGGCCGAAACTTCAAGCCGCAAGCCGATTGGCCGAAACTTCAAGCCGCAAGCCGATTGGCTGAAACTTCAAGCCGCAAGCCGATTGGCCGAAACTTTAAGCCGCATGCCGATTGTCCGAAAACTTCAAGCCGCAATCCGATTGACCGAAACTTTAAGCCGCAAGCCGATTGGCCGAAACTTTAAGCCGCAAGCCGATTGGCCGAAACTTCAATCTGCAAGCTGATTGGCCGAAACTTCTAGCCGCAAGCCAATTACCCGAAACTTCAAGCCGCAAGCTGATTGGCCAAAACTTCAAGCCGCAAGCCGATTGGCCGAAACTTCAAGAAGCGAGTCGATTACCCGAAACTTCAAGCCGCAAGCCGATTGGCCGAAACTTCAAGTCGCAAGTCGATTGGCCGAAACTTCAAGTCTCAAGCCGATTGGTCGAAACTTCAAGCCATAAGCCGATTGGCCGAAACTTCAAGCCGCAAGCCATTTGGCCGAACAAGTCGCAAGCCCATTGGCTGAATATCAAGTCGCAAGCCCATTGGCTGATCATCAAGTCGCCAAACATGTTTTTTTAGCAAAGACCCTAGAGAATACAATGGCGGTGGTTGCAACTTTGTATCTCGTGTGGTATTTGAGTATTAATTTTTCAAACAAGTTTTATTTTTTAAACAGTTTTGTGCTAAAAAAAGAAAACCAGTAAAGTTAGCCCATTTTTTTCGCATAATGTGAAAAATGAAGTTATGCCGTGTAAATAGATACCTAACATGTCACGTTGCAAGCTGACTGGCCGAACAAGTCGCAAGCCGATTGGCCAAAACTTCAAGCCGCAATCCGATTGGCCGCAACTTTAAGCCGCAAGCCGATTGGCCGAAACTTCAAGCCGCAAGCCGATTGGCCGAAACTTCAAGCCGCAAGCCGATTGGCTGAAACTTCAAGCCGCAAGCCGATTGGCCGAAACTTTAAGCCGCATGCCGATTGTCCGAAAACTTCAAGCCGCAATCCGATTGACCGAAACTTTAAGCCGCAAGCCGATTGGCCGAAACTTCAAGTCGCAAGTCGATTGGCCGAAACTTCAAGCCGCAATCCGATTGGCTGCAACTTTAAGCCGCAAGCCAATTGGCCGAAACTTCAAGCAGCAAGCCGATTGGCCGAAACTTCAAGCCGCAAGCCGATTGGCCGAAACTTCAAGCCGCAAGCCGATTGGCCGAAACTTCAATCTGCAAGCTGATTGGCTGAAACTCCAAGCCTCAAGCCGATTGGCCGAAACTTCAAGCCGTAAGCCGATTGGCCGAAACTTCTAGCCGCAAGCCAATTACCCGAAACTTCAAGCCGCAAGCCGATTGGCCGAAACTTCAAGTCGCAAGTCGATTGGCCGAAACTTCAAGTCGCAAGCCGATTGGCCGAAAACTTCAAGCCGCAAGCCGATTGGCCGAAACTTTAAGCCGCAAGCCGATTTGCCGAAACTTCAATCTGCAAGCTGATTGGCTGAAACTTCAAGTCGCAAGCCGATTGGCCGAAACTTCAAGCTGATTGGCTGAAACTTCAAGCCGCAAGCCGATTGGCCGAAACTTCAAGTCGCAAGCCGATTGGCCGAAACTTCAAGCCGCAAGCCGATTGGCCGAAACTTCAAGCCGCAAGCCGATTGGCTGAAACTTCAAGCCGCAAGCCGATTGGCCGAAACTTTAAGCCGCATGCCGATTGTCCGAAAACTTCAAGCCGCAATCCGATTGACCGAAACTTTAAGCCGCAAGCCGATTGGCCGAAACTTTAAGCCGCAAGCCGATTGGCCGAAACTTCAATCTGCAAGCTGATTGGCCGAAACTTCTAGCCGCAAGCCAATTACCCGAAACTTCAAGCCGCAAGCTGATTGGCCAAAACTTCAAGCCGCAAGCCGATTGGCCGAAACTTCAAGAAGCGAGTCGATTACCCGAAACTTCAAGCCGCAAGCCGATTGGCCGAAACTTCAAGTCGCAAGTCGATTGGCCGAAACTTCAAGTCTCAAGCCGATTGGTCGAAACTTCAAGCCATAAGCCGATTGGCCGAAACTTCAAGCCGCAAGCCATTTGGCCGAACAAGTCGCAAGCCCATTGGCTGAATATCAAGTCGCAAGCCCATTGGCTGATCATCAAGTCGCCAAACATGTTTTTTTAGCAAAGACCCTAGAGAATACAATGGCGGTGGTTGCAACTTTGTATCTCGTGTGGTATTTGAGTATTAATTTTTCAAACAAGTTTTATTTTTTAAACAGTTTTGTGCTAAAAAAAGAAAACCAGTAAAGTTAGCCCATTTTTTTCGCATAATGTGAAAAATGAAGTTATGCCGTGTAAATAGATACCTAACATGTCACGTTGCAAGCTGACTGGCCGAACAAGTCGCAAGCCGATTGGCCAAAACTTCAAGCCGCAATCCGATTGGCCGCAACTTTAAGCCGCAAGCCGATTGGGCGAAACTTCAAGCCGCAAGCCGACTGACCGAAACTTCAAGTCGCAAGCCGATTGGCCGAAACTTCAAGCCGATTGGCTGAAACTTCAAGCCGCAAGGCGATTGGCCGAAACTTCAAGCCGCAAGGCGATTGGCCGAAAATTCAAGCCGCAAGCCGACTGACCGAAACTTCAAGCCGCAAGCCGATTGGCCGAAACTTCAAGACGCGAGCATATTACCCGAAACTTCAAGCCGCAAGCCGATTGGCCGAAACTTCAAGTCGCAAGTCGATTGGCTGAAACTTCAAGTCTCAAGCCGATTGGCCGAAACTTCAAGCCGATTGGCTGAAACTTCAAGCCGCAAGCCGATTGGCCGAAACTTCAAGCCGCAAGGCGATTGGCCGAAACTTCAAGCCGCAAGCCGATTGGCCGAAACTTCAAGCCGCAAGCCGACTGACCGAAACTTCAAGCCGCAAGCCGACTGACCGAAACTTCAAGCCGCAAGCCGATTGGCCGAAACTTTAAGCCACAAGCCGATTGGCCGAAACTTTAAGCCGCAAGCCGATTGGCCGAAACTTCAAGCCGATTGGCTGAAACTTCAAGCCGCAAGCCGATTGGCCGAAACTTCAATCCGCCAAACATATGTGTTTTTAGCAAAGACCCTAGAGAATACAATGGCGGTCGTTGCAACTTTGTATCTCGTGCGGTATTTGCGCATCAATTTTTCAAACAAGTTTTCTTTTTTAAACAGTTTTGTGCTAAAAAAACAAAAAAACAGTAAAGTTAGCCCATTTTTTTTCGCATAATGTGAAAGATGAAGTTATGCTGAGTAAATAGATAGCATGTCACGTCGCAAGCTGATTGGCCGAACAAATCGCAAGCCGATTGGCCAAAACTTCAACCGCAAGCCGATTGGCCGAAACTTTAAGCCGCAAGCCGATTGGCCGAAACTTAAAGCCGCAAGCCGATTGGCCGAAACTTAAAGCCGCAAGCCGATTGGCCGAAACTTCAAGCCGATTGGCTGAAACTTCAAGCCGATTGGCCGAAACTTAAAGCCGCAAGCCGATTGGCCGAAACTTCAAGTCGCAAGCCGATTGGCCGAAACTTTAAGCTGCAAGCCAATTGGGCGAAACTTCAAGCCGCAAGCCGATTGGCTGAAACTTCAAGCCGCAAGCTGATTGGCCGAAAACCTCAAGCCGCAAGCCGATTGGCCGAAACTTTAAGCAGCAAGCCGATTGGCCGAAACTCCAAGCCTCAAGCCGATTGGCCGAAACTTCAAGCCGCAAGCCGTTTGGCCGAATAAGTCGCAAGCCCATTGGCTGATTATTAAGTCGCAAGCCCATTGGCTGATCATCAAGTCGCCAAACATGTTTTTTTAGCAAAGACCCTAGAGAATACAATGGCGGTGGTTGCAACTTTGTATCTCGTGTGGTATTTGCGTATTAATTTTTCAAACAAGTTTTATTTTTTAAACAGTTTTGTGCTAAAAAAGAAAACCAGTAAAGTTAGCCCATTTTTTTCGCATAATGTGAAAAATGAAGTTATGCCGAGTAAATAGATACCTAACATGTCACGTTGCAAGCTGACTGGCCGAACAAGTCGCAAGCCGATTGGCCAAAACTTCAAGTCGCAAGCCAATTGGCCGAAACTTCAAGCCGCAAGCCGATTGGCCGAAACTTCAATCTGCAAGCTGATTGGCCAAAACTTCAAGCCGCAAGCCGATTGGCCGAAACTTCAAGCCGCAAGCCGATTGGCCGAAACTTCAAGTCACAAGCTGATTGGCCGAAACTTCAAGCCGATTGGCTGAAACTCCAAGCCTCAAGCCGATTGGCCGAAACTTCAAGCCGCAAGCCAATTACCCGAAACTTCAAGCCGCAAGCCGATTGGCCGAAACTTCAAGTCGCAAGCCGATTGGCCGAAACTTCAAGTCGCATGCCGATTGGCCAAAACTTCAAGCCGCGAGTCGATTACCCGAAACTTCAAGCCGCAAGCCGATTGGCCGAAACTTCAAGTCGCAAGTCGATTGGCCGAAACTTCAAGTCTCAAGCCGATTGGTCGAAACTTTAAGCCGCAAGCCGATTGGCCGAAACTTCAAGTCGCATGCCGATTGGCCGAAACTTCAAGCCGATTGGCTGAAACTTCAAGTCGCAAGTCGATTGGCCGAAACTTCAAGTCGCATGCCGATTGGCCAAAACTTTAAGCCGCAAGCCGATTGGCCGAAACTTTAAGCAGCAAGCCGATTGGCCGAAACTTTAAGCAGCAAGCCGATTGGCCGAAACTTCAAGTCGCAAGCCGATTGGCCGAAACTTCAAGCTGATTGGCTGAAACTTCAAGCCGCAAGCTGATTGGCCAAAACTTCAAGCCGCCATTGGCTGATCAAGTCGCCAAACATATGTGTTTTTAGCAAAGACCCTAGAGAATACAATGGCGGTCGTTGCAACTTTGTATCTCGTGCGGTATTTGCGCATCAATTTTTCAAACAAGTTTTCTTTTTTAAACAGTTTTGTGCTAAAAAAAAAAAAAACAGTAAAGTTAGCCGATTTTTTCGCATAATGTGAAAGATGAAGTTATGCCGAGCAAATAGATACCTAACATGTCACGTTGCAAGCTGACTGGCCGAACAAGTCGCAAGCCGATTGGCCAAAACTTCAAGTCGCAAGCCAATTGGCCGAAACTTCAAGCCGCAAGCCAATTGGCCGAAACTTCAAGCCGCAAGCCGATTGGCCGAAACTTCAATCTGCAAGCTGATTGGCCAAAACTTCAAGCCGCAAGCCGATTGGCCGAAACTTCAAGCCGCAAGCCGATTGGCCGAAACTTCAAGCCGATTGGCTGAAACTCCAAGCCTCAAGCCGATTGGCCGAAACTTCAAGCCGCAAGCCAATTACCCGAAACTTCAAGCCGCAAGCCGATTGGCCGAAACTTCAAGTCGCAAGCCGATTGGCCGAAACTTCAAGTCGCATGCCGATTGGCCAAAACTTCAAGCCGCGAGTCGATTACCCGAAACTTCAAGCCGCAAGCCGATTGGCCGAAACTTCAAGTCGCAAGTCGATTGGCCGAAACTTCAAGTCTCAAGCCGATTGGTCGAAACTTTAAGCCGCAAGCCGATTGGCCGAAACTTCAAGTCGCATGCCGATTGGCCGAAACTTCAAGCCGATTGGCTGAAACTTCAAGTCGCAAGTCGATTGGCCGAAACTTCAAGTCGCATGCCGATTGGCCAAAACTTTAAGCCGCAAGCCGATTGGCCGAAACTTTAAGCAGCAAGCCGATTGGCCGAAACTTCAAGTCGCAAGCCGATTGGCCGAAACTTCAAGCTGATTGGCTGAAACTTCAAGCCGCAAGCTGATTGGCCAAAACTTCAAGCCGCCATTGGCTGATCAAGTCGCCAAACATATGTGTTTTTAGCAAAGACCCTAGAGAATACAATGGCGGTCGTTGCAACTTTGTATCTCGTGCGGTATTTGCGCATCAATTTTTCAAACAAGTTTTCTTTTTTAAACAGTTTTGTGCTAAAAAAAAAAAAAAACAGTAAAGTTAGCCGATTTTTTCGCATAATGTGAAAGATGAAGTTATGCCGAGCAAATAGATAACTAGCATGTCACGTCGCAAGCTGATTGGCCGAACAAGTCGCAAGCTGATTGGCCGAACAAGTTGCAAGCCGATTGGCCAAAACTTCAAGCCGCAAGCCGATTGGCTGAAAACTTCAAGCCGCAAGCCGATTGGCTGAAAACTTCAAGCCACAAGCCGATTGGCCGAAACTTTAAGCCGCAAGCCGATTTGCCGAAACTTCAATCTGCAAGCTGATTGGCTGAAACTTCAAGTCGCAAGCCGATTGGCTGAAACTTCAAGCCGATTGGCTGAAACTTCAAGCCGCAAGCCGATTGGCCGAAAACTTCAAGCCGCAAGCCGATTGGCCGAAACTTCAATCTGCAAGCTGATTGGCTGAAACTTCAAGCCGCAAGCCGATTGGCCGAAAACTTCAAGCCGCAAGCCTTTTTGCCGAAACTTCAATCTGCAAGCTGATTGGCTGAAACTTCAATCTGCAAGCCGATTGGCCGAAACTTTAAGCTGCAAGCCGATTGGCCGAAACTTCAAGCCGCAAGCCGATTGGCCGAAACTTCAAGTCGCAAGTCGATTGGCCGAAACTTCAAGCCGCAAGCCAACTGACCGAAAACTTCAAGCCGCAAGCCGATTGGCCGAAAACTTCAAGCCGCAAGCCGATTGGCTGAAACTTTAAGCCGCAAGCCGATTGGCCGAAACTTCAAGCCGCAAGCCGACTGACCGAAACTTCAAGTCGCAAGCCGATTGGCCGAAACTTCAATCCGATTGGCTGAAACTTCAAGCCGCAAGCCGATTGGCCGAAACTTCAAGCCGCAAGGCGATTGGCCGAAACTTCAAGCCGCAAGCCGATTGGCTGAAACTTCAAGCCGCAAGCCGATTGGCCGAAACTTCAAGCCGTAAGCCCATTGGCCAAATAATTCGCAAGCCCATTGGCCGAACATCAAGTCGCAAGCCCATTGGCTGAATATCAAGTCGCAAGCCCATTGGCCGAAACTTCAAGTCGCAATTGGCTGATCAAGTCGCCAAACATATGTTTTTTTAGCAAATATCCTAGAGAATACAATGGCGGTCGTTGCAACTTTGTATCTCGTGCGGTATTTGCGCATCAATTTTTCAAACAACTTTTCTTTTTTAAACAGTTTTGTGCTAAAAAAAACAAAAAAACAGTAAAGTTAGCCCATTTTTTCGCATAATGTGAAAGATGAAGTTATGCCGAGTAAATAGATAACTAGCATGTCACGTCGCAAGCTGATTGGCCGAAACTTCAAGCCGCAAGCCGACTGACCGAAACTTCAAGCCGATTGGCCGAAACTTCAAGCCACAAACCGATTGGCCGAAAACTTCAAGCTGCAAGCTGATTGGCCGAAAACCTCAAGCCGCAAGCCTATTGGCTGAAACTTTAAGCAGCAAGCCGATTGGCCGAAACTCCAAGCCTCAAGCCGATTGGCCGAAACTCCAAGCCTCAAGCCGATTAGCCGAAACTTCAAGCCATAAGCCGATTGGCCAAAACTCCAAGCCTCAAGCCGATTAGCCGAAACTTCAAGCCATAAGCCGATTGGCCGAAACTTCAAGCCATAAGCCGATTGGCCGAAACTTCAAACCGCAAGCCGATTGGCTGAACAAGTCGCAAGCCCATTGGCTGAATATCAAGTTGCAAGCCCATTGGCTGATCATCAAGTCGCCAAACATGTTTTTTTAGCAAAGACCCTAGAGAATACAATGGCGGTGGTTGCAACTTTGCATCTCGTGTGGTATTTGTTCATTGATTTTTCAAACAAGTTTTATTTTTTAAACAGTTTTGTGCTAAAAAAAGAAAACCAGTAAAGTTAGCCCATTTTTTTCGCATAATGTGAAAGATGAAGTTATGCCGAGTAAATAGATACCTAACATGTCACGTTGCAAGCTGACTGGCCGAACAAGTCGCAAGCCGATTGGCCAAAACTTTAAGCCGCAAGCCGATTGGCCGAAACTTCAAGCCGATTGGCCAAAACTGTAAGCCGCAAGCCGATTGGCCGAAACTTTAAGCTGCAAGCCGATTGGCCGAAACTTCAAGCCGCAAGCCGATTGGCCGAAACTTCAAGTCGCAAGTCGATTGGCCAAAACTTCAAGTCGCAAGCCGATTGGCCGAAACTTCAATCCGCAAGCCGATTGGCCGAAACTTCAAGCCGCAAGCCAACTGACCGAAAACTTCAAGCCGCAAGCCGATTGGCCGAAAACTTCAAGCCGCAAGCCGATTGGCTGAAATTTTAAGCCGCAAGCCGATTGGCCGAAACTTCAAGCCGCAAGCCGACTGACCGAAACTTCAAGTCGCAAGCCGATTGGCCGAAACTTCAATCCGATTGGCTGAAACTTCAAGCCGCAAGCCGATTGGCCGAAACTTCAAGCCGCAAGCCGATTGGCTGAAACTTCAAGCCGCAAGCCGATTGGCCGAAACTTCAAGCCGCAAGCCCATTGGCCAAACAATTCGCAAGCCCATTGGCCGAACATCAAGTCGCAAGCCCATTGGCTGAATATCAAGTCGCAAGCCCATTGGCCAAAACTTCAAGTCGCAATTGGCTGATCAAGTCGCCAAACATATGTTTTTTTAGCAAAGATCCTAGAGAATACAATGGCGGTCGTTGCAACTTTGTATCTCGTGCGGTATTTGCGCATCAATTTTTCAAGCAACTTTTCTTTTTTAAACAGTTTTGTGCTAAAAAAAACAAAAAAACAGTAAAGTTAGCCCATTTTTTCGCATAATGTGAAAGATGAAGTTATGCCGAGTAAATAGATACCTAACATGTCACGTTGCAAGCTGACTGGCCGAACAAGTCGCAAGCCGATTGGCCAAAACTTCAAGCCATAAGCCGATTGGCCGAAACTTCAAGCCGCAAGCCGATTGGCCGAACAAGTCGCAAGCCCATTGGCTGAATATCAAGTCGCAAGCCCATTGGCTGATCATCAAGTCGCCAAACATGTTTTTTTAGCAAAGACCCTAGAGAATACAATGGCGGTGGTTGCAACTTTGTATCTCGTGTGGTATTTGCGTATTAATTTTTCAAACAAGTTTTATTTTTTAAACAGTTTTGTGCTAAAAAAAGAAAACCAGTAAAGTTAGCCCATTTTTTTCGCATAATGTGAAAGATGAAGTTATGCCGAGTAAATAGATACCTAACATGTCACGTTGCAAGCTGACTGGCCGAACAAGTCGCAAGCCGATTGGCCAAAACTTCAAGCCGCAAGCCGACTGACCGAAACTTCAAGCCGCGAGCAGATTACCCGAAACTTCAAGCCGCAAGCCGATTGGCCGAAACTTCAAGTCTCAAGCCGATTGGCCGAAACTTCAAGCCGATTGGCTGAAACTTCAAGCCGCAAGCCGATTGGCCGAAACTTCAAGCCGCAAGCCGATTGGCCGAAACTTCAAGCCGCAAGCCGATTGGCCGAAACTTCAAGCCGCGAGCAGATTACCCGAAACTTCAAGCCGCAAGCCGATTGGCCGAAACTTCAAGTCTCAAGCCGATTGGCTGAAACTTCAAGCCGATTGGCTGAAACTTCAAGTCTCAAGCCGATTGGCTGAAACTTCAAGCCGATTGGCTGAAACTTCAAGTCTCAAGCCGATTGGTCGAAACTTCAAGCCATAAGCCGATTGGCCGAAACTTCAAGCCGCAAGCCGTTTGGCCGAACAAGTCACAAGCCCATTGGCTGAATATCAAGTCGCAAGCCCATTGGCTGATCATCAAGTCGCCAAACATGTTTTTTTTAGCAAAGACCCTAGAGAATACAATGGCGGTGGTTGCAACTTTGTATCTCGTGTGGTATTTGCGTATTAATTTTTCAAACAAGTTTTATTTTTTAAACAGTTTTGTGCTAAAAAAGAAAACCAGTAAAGTTAGCCCATTTTTTTCGCATAATGTGAAAAATGAAGTTATGCCGAGTAAATAGATACCTAACATGTCACGTTGCAAGCTGACTGGCCGAACAAGTCGCAAGCCGATTGGCCAAAACTTCAACCGCAAGCCGATTGGCCGAAACTTCAAGTCACAAGCTGATTGGCCGAAACTTCAAGCCGATTGGCTGAAACTTCAAGCCGCAATCCGATTGGCCGAAACTTTAAGCCGCATGCCGATTGGCCGAAACTTTAAGCCGCAAGCCGATTGCCCGAAACTTCAATCTGCAAGCTGATTGGCTGAAACTCCAAGCCTCAAGCCGATTGGCCGAAACTTCAAGCCGCAAGCCGATTGGCCGACACTTCAAGTCTCAAGCCGATTGGTCTAAACTTTAAGCCGCAAGCCGATTGGCCGAAACTTCAAGTCGCAAGCCGATTGGCCGAAACTTCAAGTCGCAAGTCGATTGGCCGAAACTTCAAGTCGCAAGCCGATTGGCCGAAACTTTAAGCCGCAAGCCGATTGACCGAAACTTTAAGCAGCAAGCCGATTGGCCGAAACTTCAAGTCGCAAGCCGATTGGCCGAAACTTCAAGCTGATTGGCTGAAACTTCAAGCCGCAAGCTGATTGGCCAAAACTTCAAGCCGCCATTGGCTGATCAAGTTGCCAAACATATGTGTTTTTAGCAAAGACCCTAGAGAATACAATGGCGGTGGTTGCAACTTTGTATCTCGTGTGGTATTTGCGTATTAATTTTTCAAACAAGTTTTATTTTTTAAACAGTTTTGTGCTAAAAAAAGAAAACCAGTAAAGTTAGCCCATTTTTTTCGCATAATGTGAAAGATGAAGTTATGCCGAGTAAATAGATACCTAACATGTCACGTTGCAAGCTGACTGGCCGAACAAGTCGCAAGCCGATTGGCCAAAACTTCAAGCCGCAAGCCGACTGACCGAAACTTCAAGCCGCGAGCAGATTACCCGAAACTTCAAGCCGCAAGCCGATTGGCCGAAACTTCAAGTCTCAAGCCGATTGGCCGAAACTTCAAGCCGATTGGCCGAAACTTCAAGCCGATTGGCTGAAACTTCAAGCCGATTGGCTGAAACTTCAAGCCGCAATCCGATTGGCCGAAACTTCAAGCCGCAAGGCGATTGGCCGAAACTTCAAGCCGCAAGCCGATTGGCCGAAACTTCAAGCCGCAAGCCGACTGACCGAAACTTCAAGCCGCAAGCCGATTGGCCGAAACTTCAAGCCGCGAGCAGATTACCCAAAACTTCAAGCCGCAAGCCGATTGGCCGAAACTTCAAGTCTCAAGCCGATTGGCTGAAACTTCAAGCCGATTGGCTGAAACTTCAAGCCGCAAGCCGATTGGCCGAAACTTCAAGCCGCAAGCCGATTGGCCGAAACTTTAAGCCACAAGCCGATTGGCCGAAACTTTAAGCCGCAAGCCGATTGGCCGAAACTTCAATCTGCAAGCTGATTGACTGAAACTTCAAGTCGCAAGCCAATTGGCCGAAACTTCAAGCCGATTGGCTGAAACTTCAAGCCACAAGCCGATTGGCCGAAACTTAAAGCCGCAAGCCGATTGGCCGAAACTTCAAGTCGCAAGCCGATTGGCCGAAACTTCAAGCCGCAAGCCGATTGGCTGAAACTTCAAGCTGCAAGCCGATTGGCCGAAACTTCAAGCCGCAAGCCCATTGGCCAAACAATTCGCAAGCCCATTGGCTGAATATCAAGTCGCAAGCCCATTGGCCAAAACTTCAAGTCGCAATTGGCTGATCAAGTCGCCAAACATATGTTTTTTTAGCAAAGATCCTAGAGAATACAATGGTGGTCGTTGCAACTTTGTATCTCGTGCGGTATTTGCGCATCAATTTTTCAAGCAACTTTTCTTTTTTAAACAGTTTTGTGCTAGAAAAAACAAAAAAACAGTAAAGTTAGCCCATTTTTTCGCATAATGTGAAAGATGAAGTTATGCCGAGTAAATAAATAACTAGCATGTCACGTCGCAAGCTGATTGGCCGAAACTTCAAGCCGCAAGCCGACTGACCGAAACTTCAAGCCGATTGGCCGAAACTTCAAGCCGCAAGCCGATTGGCCGAAACTTTAAGCCGCAAGCCGATTGGCCGAAAACTTCAAGCCGCAAGCCGATTGGCCGAAAACTTCAAGCCGCAAGCCGATTGGCCGAAAACTTCAAGCCGATTGGCTGAAACTTCAAGCCGCAATCTGATTGGCCGAAACTTTAAGCCGCATGCCGATTGGCCGAAAACTTCAAGCCGCAATCCGATTGACCGAAACTTTAAGCCGCAAGCCGATTGGCCGAAACTTTAAGCCGCAAGCCGATTGGCCGAAACTTTAAGCCGCAAGCCGATTGGCCAAAACTTCAAGAAGCGAGTCGATTACTGGAAACTTCAAGCCGCAAGCCGATTGGCCGAAACTTCAAGTCGCAAGTCGATTGGCCGAAACTTCAAGTCTCAAGCCGATTGGTCGAAACTTCAAGCCATAAGCCGATTGGCCGAAACTTCAAGCCGCAAGCCGTTTGGCCGAACAAGTCACAAGCCCATTGGCTGAATATCAAGTCGCAAGCCCATTGGCTGATCATCAAGTCGCCAAACATGTTTTTTTTAGCAAAGACCCTAGAGAATACAATGGCGGTGGTTGCAACTTTGTATCTCGTGTGGTATTTGAGTATTAATTTTTCAAACAAGTTTTATTTTTTAAACAGTTTTGTGCTAAAAAAGAAAACCAGTAAAGTTAGCCCATTTTTTTCGCATAATGTGAAAAATGAAGTTATGCCGAGTAAATAGATACCTAACATGTCACGTTGCAAGCTGACTGGCCGAACAAGTCGCAAGCCGATTGGCCAAAACTTCAACCGCAAGCCGATTGGCCGAAACTTCAAGTCACAAGCTGATTGGCCGAAACTTCAAGCCGATTGGCTGAAACTTCAAGCCGCAATCCGATTGGCCGAAACTTTAAGCCGCATGCCGATTGGCCGAAACTTTAAGCCGCAAGCCGATTGGCCGAAACTTCAATCTGCAAGCTGATTGGCTGAAACTCCAAGCCTCAAGCCGATTGGCCGAAACTTCAAGCCGCAAGCCGATTGGCCGAAACTTCAAGTCGCAAGTCGATTGGCCGACACTTCAAGTCTCAAGCCGATTGGTCTAAACTTTAAGCCGCAAGCCGATTGGCCGAAACTTCAAGTCGCAAGCCGATTGGCCTGAAACTTCAAGCCGATTGGCTGAAACTTCAAGTCGCAAGTCGATTGGCCGAAACTTCAAGTCGCAAGCCGATTGGCCGAAACTTTAAGCCGCAAGCCGATTGGCCGAAACTTCAAGTCGCAAGCCGATTGGCCGAAACTTCAAGCTGATTGGCTGAAACTTCAAGCCGCAAGCTGATTGGCCAAAACTTCAAGCCGCCATTGGCTGATCAAGTCACCAAACATATGTGTTTTTAGCAAAGACCCTAGAGAATACAATGGCGGTCGTTGCAACTTTGTATCTCGTGTGGTATTTGCGCATAAATTTTTCAAACAAGTTTTCTTTTTTAAACAGTTTTGTGCTAAAAAAAAAAAAAACAGTAAAGTTAGCCCATTTTTTCGCATAATGTGAAAGATGAAGTTATGCCGAGTAAATAGATAACTAGCATGTCACGTCGCAAGCTGATTGGCCGAACAAGTCGCAAGCTGATTGGCCGAACAAGTTGCAAGCCGATTGGCCAAAACTTCAAGCCGCAAGCCGATTGGCCGAAAACTTCAAGCCGCAAGCCGATTGGCCGAAACTTTAAGCCGCAAGCCGATTTGCCGAAACTTCAATCTGCAAGCTGATTGGCTGAAACTTCAAGTCGCAAGCCGATTGGCCGAAACTTCAAGCCGATTGGCTGAAACTTCAAGCCGCAAGCCGATTGGCCGAAAACTTCAAGCCGCAAGCCGATTGGCCGAAACTTTAAGCCGCAAGCCGATTTGCCGAAACTTCAGTCTGCAAGCTGATTGGCTGAAACTTCAAGTCGCAAGCCGATTGGCCGAAACTTAAAGCCGCAAGCCGATTGGCCGAAACTTCAAGTCGCAAGCCGATTGGCCGAAACTTCAAGCCGCAAGCCGATTGGCTGAAACTTCAAGCCGCAAGCCGATTGGCCGAAACTTCAAGCCGCAAGCCCATTGGCCAAACAATTCGCAAGCCCATTGGCCGAACATCAAGTCGCAAGCCCATTGGCTGAATATCAAGTCGCAAGCCCATTGGCCAAAACTTCAAGTCGCAATTGGCTGATCAAGTCGCCAAACATATGTTTTTTTAGCAAAGATCCTAGAGAATACAATGGCGGTCGTTGCAACTTTGTATCTCGTGCGGTATTTGCGCATCAATTTTTCAAACAACTTTTCTTTTTTAAACAGTTTTGTGCTAAAAAAAAAAAAAAACAGTAAAGTTAGCCCATTTTTTCGCATAATGTGAAAGATGAAGTTATGCCGAGTAAATAGATAACTAGCATGTCACGTCGCAAGCTGATTGGCCGAAACTTCAAGCCGCAAGCCGACTGACCGAAACTTCAAGCCGCAAGCCGATTGGCCGAAACTTCAAGCCGCAAGCTGATTGGCCGAAAACTTCAAGCCGCAAGCCGATTGGCCGAAACTTTAAGCAGCAAGCCGATTGGCCGAAACTCCAAGCCTCAAGCCGATTGGCCGAAACTTCAAGCCATAAGCCGATTGGCCGAAACTTCAAGCCGCAAGCCGATTGGCCGAACAAGTCGCAAGCCCATTGGCTGAATATCAAGTCGCAAGCCCATTGGCTGATCATCAAGTCGCCAAACATGTTTTTTTAGCAAAGACCCTAGAGAATACAATGGCGGTGGTTGCAACTTTGTATCTTGTGTGGTATTTGCGTATTAATTTTTCAAACAAGTTTTATTTTTTAAACAGTTTTGTGCTAAAAAAAGAAAACCAGTAAAGTTAGCCCATTTTTTTCGCATAATGTGAAAAATGAAGTTATGCCGAGTAGATACCTAACATGTCACGTTGCAAGCTGACTGGCCGAACAAGTCGCAAGCCGATTGGCCAAAACTTCAAGTCGCAAGCCAATTTGCCGAAACTTCAAGCCGCAAGCCGATTGGCCGAAACTTCAATCTGCAAGCCGATTGGCCGAAACTTCAATCTGCAAGCCGATTGGCCAAAACTTCAAGCCGCAAGCCGATTGGCCGAAACTTCAAGCCGCAAGCCGATTGGCCGAAACTTCAAGCCGCAAGCTGATTGGCCGAAAACTTCAAGCCGCAAGCCGATTGGCCGAAACTTTAAGCAGCAAGCCGATTGGCCGAAACTCCAAGCCTCAAGCCGATTGGCCGAAACTTCAAGCCATAAGCCGATTGGCCGAAACTTCAAGCCGCAAGCCGATTGGCCGAACAAGTCGCAAGCCCATTGGCTGAATATCAAGTCGCAAGCCCATTGGCTGATCATCAAGTCGCCAAACATGTTTTTTTAGCAAAGACCCTAGAGAATACAATGGCGGTGGTTGCAACTTTGTATCTTGTGTGGTATTTGCGTATTAATTTTTCAAACAAGTTTTATTTTTTAAACAGTTTTGTGCTAAAAAAAGAAAACCAGTAAAGTTAGCCCATTTTTTTCGCATAATGTGAAAAATGAAGTTATGCCGAGTAGATACCTAACATGTCACGTTGCAAGCTGACTGGCCGAACAAGTCGCAAGCCGATTGGCCAAAACTTCAAGTCGCAAGCCAATTGGCCGAAACTTCAAGCCGCAAGCCGATTGGCCGAAACTTCAATCTGCAAGCCGATTGGCCGAAACTTCAATCTGCAAGCCGATTGGCCAAAACTTCAAGCCGCAAGCCGATTGGCCGAAACTTCAAGCCGCAAGCCGATTGGCCGAAACTTCAAGCCGCAAGCTGATTGGCCGAAAACTTCAAGCCGCAAGCCGATTGGCCGAAACTTTAAGCAGCAAGCCGATTGGCCGAAACTCCAAGCCTCAAGCCGATTGGCCGAAACTTCAAGCCATAAGCCGATTGGCCGAAACTTCAAGCCGCAAGCCGATTGGCCGAACAAGTCGCAAGCCCATTGGCTGAATATCAAGTCGCAAGCCCATTGGCTGATCATCAAGTCGCCAAACATGTTTTTTTAGCAAAGACCCTAGAGAATACAATGGCGGTGGTTGCAACTTTGTATCTTGTGTGGTATTTGCGTATTAATTTTTCAAACAAGTTTTATTTTTTAAACAGTTTTGTGCTAAAAAAAGAAAACCAGTAAAGTTAGCCCATTTTTTTCGCATAATGTGAAAAATGAAGTTATGCCGAGTAGATACCTAACATGTCACGTTGCAAGCTGACTGGCCGAACAAGTCGCAAGCCGATTGGCCAAAACTTCAAGTCGCAAGCCAATTGGCCGAAACTTCAAGCCGCAAGCCGATTGGCCAAAACTTCAAGCCGCAAGCCGATTGGCCGAAACTTCAATCTGCAAGCCGATTGGCCAAAACTTCAAGCCGCAAGCCGATTGGCCGAAACTTCAAGCCGCAAGCCGATTGGCCGAAACTTCAAGCCGCAAGCCGATTGGCCGAAACTTCAAGCCGCAAGCCGATTGGCCGAAACTTCAAGTCACAAGCCGATTGGCCGAAACTTCAAGCCGATTGGCTGAAACTCCAAGCCTCAAGCCGATTGGCCGAAACTTCAAGCCGTAAGCCGATTGGCCGAAACTTCTAGCCGCAAGCCAATTACCCGAAACTTCAAGCCGCAAGCCGATTGGCCGAAACTTCAAGCCGCGAGTCGATTACCCGAAACTTCAAGCCGCAAGCCGATTGGCCGAAACTTCAAGCCGCAAGCCGATTGGCCGAAACTTCAAGTCGCAAGTCGATTGGCCGAAACTTCAAGTCTCAAGCCGATTGTTCGAAACTTCAAGCCGCAAGCCGATTGGCTAAAACTTTAAGCCGCAAGCCGATTGGCTAAAACTTTAAGCCGCAAGCCGATTGGCCGAAACTTCAAGTCGCATGCCGATTGGCCAAAACTTCAAGCCGCAAGCCGATTGGCCGAAACTTCAAGCCGCAAGCCGATTGGCCGAAACTTCAAGTCGCAAGCCGATTGGCCGAAACTTCAAGTCGCAAGCCGATTGGCCGAAACTTCAAGTCGCAAGCCGATTGGCCGAAACTTCAAGTCGCATGCCGATTGGCCAAAACTTCAAGCCGCAAGCCGATTGGCCGAAACTTCAAGCCGCAAGTCGATTACCCGAAACTTCAAGCCGCAAGCCGATTGGCCGAAACTTCAAGCCGCAAGTCGATTACCCGAAACTTGAAAATGAAAAATTGACACCCTGGGCTTGCCCTACATAGTTGAAGGTAAATCTTATGCCCTGTACACACGACAAGTTTTCCCATCACACCAAAGTGCCCGATCGTCAAGAACACGGTGACGTACAACACGTACAACAGGACTAGAAAAAGGAAGTTAAATAGCCAGTAGCCAATAGCTTCCGTCTCGCACTTGCTTCAGAGCATGTGTCGTTTTTGGTCTGTCGGAACAGCATAGAGATGAGCGGTTTTCCCGATAGGAATTGGTTCCATCGGAAATATTTAGAGCATGTTCTCTTTCTAGGTCCATCAGAATTTTTGACTTAAAAAGTCCAATGGGGCATACACACGATCGGAATATACGATGAAAAGCTCCTGTCTGACTTTTTCTGTCGGACATTCCGCTCGTGTGTACGCGGCATAGGGGAAATTGAATATGAAAATGCTATGATGCATGGCCAGCTTAAGGTCGAGTTTGCATGGGCTGAAAAGGGGTGGTAAAAACAAATGATTGGTCTGCATTTTTACCACTTGCCAAATTATTTTTTTTTTAAATGGCAGCCACTCAGGTCTGTACACGTTGCAGTTGCTGTAATTCTTTGTGGTGCAGGAAATTGAAGTCATGTCACATTTGACAGATGGTGCCTCTTGTCAAAGGGACCCATTTAAGTAAAGTCAAATGGACCCATTAAAGTCATGGGGACCATGCCATAACCGTTTGGCACACAGTTACAGCATGGTATTGGAATACAAAATCCCCCCTTGGGATCAAAAGAAGCAGCGGTATTACCTCCTGAACACCTTCAAGCTGTCGCTCAAGCACCTAGTAAATGTGATCCACCATGGATGGCTTTGAAAAAAAAAAAAAAAGCAAAGGAGGCCAAAGGGGAATATTTATGAAGAAGCGAATCTGGTGTTCAACAAAAATATAATTCAGTTGAATCTTCAAAGTGCATAAGTTATTAATGAAAGGGATTGATTCATCATCAGTGATTGTCGTGAAAGTCACATTCACTACTTTATAAATATACCCTTAAGCCCTTGTACACACGGTCGTAGATTCCGACAACCAAATCCGTCGGAGTAATTCTGACGGATTAATTACACACGGTCGGACTAAGTTGTCGGGAAATCCGATTGTACATAACGTGATGACGTTATTTCGTTAGGACGGGACTACGTTCAGGCTAGTAGCCAATAGCTTTGGTCTAGGAATTTGATCTGAGCATGCGTGGCACCTTGTCCGTCGGAGTAGGCTACACATGATTGGAGTATGTCCGATCGGAGCATTTTGTCTGAAAATTTTACCGGCAAGTTGGAAAAATTGGTCCGTCAGATACTCCGATGGAAACAGTCCGATGCAGACCACACACAGTCGGAATATCCGACAAAATGGTCTGATAGGACACATTCCGACTGAATCTCCGACCGTGTGTACAAGAGCTAAAAGTCACATCTAACAGCAGGTACAGTATGGCTTGCTTCTCCCAACTGTTAGCTGGAAAACTGTGCGTCTCTCTGCTTTGGTTCCACTTTTTTTTTTTAGTGGGAACTGCCTTGATTTCCATGCCAAGGCCTGCCCAAATGCTATTACCCCTTCTACAATAACAGCACATCAGTGGCCACTAAAGGAACGCTTACTGGACATTGTGCAAGCCTGTGGGCGGGGCTTGGCCGGGAAGTCAGTAAAGTCTTTTAGAAGTAGTAAAGTGAAATTTAATCAGAGAGGCACAAAGATTAAATGATGCCAACAACATAAAGGCACCTTCTGGGACCTGCTCTTGGGCATAACTTTAAACAAAAGTAAAAAAAAAAAATAAAAAATTTATGAATTACATGCCAGGTTGTATTTCATGCTTTGCTACATTTTCCACTCATTAAAAACATAGCAGTTGCAGGGCACATGGAGGGCTCACATTGCATAGCCAGGAAAACCGCTTTTACCCAATGGACATTTTTTAACAATCCGGTTATTGTGTTCCTTGTACAAAAAGATCTAAATAAAAAAAAGGTCTCGTTTGACTTGAATGAAGACTTTTTATACAAAACCATCAGGGATGTGCTAGAACTTTTCGTAGCTTACCTGGGCATAATTACGCATAGTCTCATAATCCTCATTGGCTCCAAAAACACAGTGATTGGCCACCTTGGTTTTGTCTCCATCATCTATGCGAGTGCCGCCTGGAGCTAGGAATAGAAAAACGTGTTATGCACTGCATATATATATATATATATATATAGAATGATAAAGAATAATATGTGATGTAATGAGATATTATGCAATGTAATATAACATATATCCAGGATTGTAAAATGTGAGTCTTGGGGTGCTGGGGGGGGGAGGATGCGTGGGCCCTGGGTTTCTTACTCCCAAGCTTTGGATGGGTGTCTCTTTGGCCGATCCTAAGGAGCGGAATCCCCTTGGCCTTTTGGTCTGTACCAGTGATGGTGAACCTTGGCACCCCAGATGTTTTGGAACTACATTTCCCATGATGCTCATGCACTCTGCAGTGTAGTGGAGCATCATGGGAAATGTAGTTCCAAAACATCTGTAGTTCGCTATCACTGGTCTAGGTGGACCCGAGTGTGCATTACTCCAGGGAGGGTACTTCTCCTTTGGGAGGGGGACCATTTGACACACCCTTGTACACTTTGTGTGTGTAACATGCACTTTTTTGGTTCACTTTGGTAGAGAATAACGTTCTATTTGTCCTGTTGCCCATTATCCGTAAAATAAAAAGACAAATTATTTTTTTTTGAATTGTCACCACAGCAATAGCCTAGGGCAGGTTTTCTCAAACAGGGTACCTCCAGAAATTAGCAATTTCTGCCTTCGGTTCCCACTGACACCACTGATCTTTTTAGCTATATATAAAAAGTGGGTAATTCTTCCCAATGACCACAAGTGTAAGGCGCATTCTTCCCACCGACCATCACACTAATGTATCATGAGTTGTAGATATAATCATTTTTATCAGGAGTTCCTTGAGTCTTAGAAAGTTATTTCAAGGATTCCTCTGTGTTGAAAATGTTGAGAAAGGCCGGACTAAAAGGAAATATTCCAATAGGGACAAATGTTCTGGTGACAACTGTCTAAGATGAGACTCTCTCTTTGGGGAGAATTGCTCTAATTTCCCCTTGCCTCTCCAGGACAGGAAGTGATAGGAAATCTCAGGGCACAGGAAACGTGTCATCCCCAGAATGGTTGTAAACTCCAGCCTGAATTATTTTTTTTTTTGTTTTTATTTCCTTTTGATAAAACCTCTGTCAAGCTTTTACTGCTGCCCGTGTTTCCATTAGAAATAGCCCTCCCCTAATTTTCTGGCAGGACAGAAGGTCAAAGAGTACACAGGCAACAAAAAGAACACATTTGTAGCAGAACGCATTAGGACTAGGGTTGTTTTTATTGCCATCTGAGCAGTGGCAGCTGGTGTTGGTGCTGGTGGGAGAGACAACCATGCCCCCCCCCCTGGTCGGCCGGCTATTGCCACAGAACTGGGTGGGCTTAGGGCGTAGTGCGCTGCACCCCGAACCTAGCCTTTTTTTAAGCCAATTAGAGCCTCATTCCTTGGACAGGTGTTGCAGGGTTAAATTAAAAGCTGGTTGGAAGTCAACTCTTCCACACTCTATAAAAATCAAGAACACACACACAAAAAAAAAAAATTGCTTGGATTTAAGCTTTAACCACTTGCCTACTGGGCACTTGCACCCCCTTCCTGTCCAGGAAATTTTTCAGCGCTGTCGCATTTTGAATGTCAATTGCGCAGTCATGTTGCACTGTACTGTACAAATACATTTGTTATCATTTTCTTCACATAAATAGAGTTTTCTTTTGGTGGTATTTAATCACTGCTGGGTTTTTTATTTTTTACAAAAAAAAAAAAAAAGGCCAAAAATGTAGAAAACCATTTTTTTTTTTACTTAGTTTCTGTTAGTACATTTTGTAACCAAGTATTTTTCCTCCTTCACTGATGTGCGCTGTTGAGGTGGCACTGATGGGCATTGATGAGGAGGCACTAATATGCCACACTTATGGGCACTGATAGGTGGCAATAATGGGCACTAATAGGCAGTAAAGATGGGTATTGATGGGTGGCACTGATGGGCATTGATCAACAGCAGTGATGGGCAGCACTGACAGGCAGCACTGATAGCCAGCACCAACTGGCATCGCTAACGGGCACCAATTGGTGGGACTTGTGGGCACTGATTGCTGGCACTGGTGGGCAATGATTGGTGACACAGTTGGCACTATATATTAATCAGGGCACTGACATCCCTAGATGTTCCATGTGAGGAGATGCCACTCATCGGCTCTCCTCGTCACACAGTCTGTCAGTGTGAGGCGAGGACCGCCGATTACCGGCATCTTCATGTTTACATGTGACCGGCTGTGATTGGACACAGCCGATCACATGGTTAAAGAGCCAAGAGCGCGGAAGCAGTTAAAGCCCAACTGAACTTGCCATTTAAATCAATAAAAAAAAAAAAAAAAAGTGTGCTAAGCCTTGCAGTTTGCTTTCTTTAGAAAGCAGCCACAGCCAGAGAAGAAAAGCTTGTCCTCTGCCAACATGCTACAGGAAAGGACACTTTGCTCTCCGCGTGGAAGCAGTGGCCCCCTTGCAGAGGTCCGACACACTGACTGAATCAATGCTACAGCTCTCCAACCAGAATAGAGCATGAGATTTGATAAATGAAGAGCTCTAGCTTTGACTCTGCAAAGGGAATGTCAGTCGGTTGCAGAGAGACCACTATTTATGCACAGAGATCAAAGTTCCTTCTCGGCAGCATACTGGCAGGGGGACAGGTTTTCTACTCAGACTGTGGGTGCTTTAGCAAGCATAGGGCTTTGCATACCTTTTGATTTGATGCACCTGGAATGTATTTAGCCAATTTAGGCCTCAAGCACACTGTGCGTTTTCTACAGCTGCTGTTTTGGGCATCAGGCTTTTTTTTTTTTTTTCAGCCAGTGAACTCTCCAGCATGTTATCCTATGTGTCCATGCACACATACGCTGTTATCAGCAGTTTTTGGTAGGAGCATTTGCAGGCTGGAAAAAACACCCAGAGCTAGTGCGTTTGAAGAGCTGTAAAGCGCTCTAATGCTGTAAAAACATGGCTATCCAGCGTTGGAGCATTTTTGGGCCTCAAGCTTTTGTGAGCTTGAGGCCCATGGCAAATTGTACGGTTTTAACACGGCATTATACAGCTAACGCTATGTCAGAAAACATGAATCAGACTGAGACAGAAGTACAGTTAAATCACACTTGTTTAATAATAATAAAAGCTAAAAAGTAAAACGTAGTCAAAACATAGCCAGAGTTCAGGAACCAGAACGGATAGTCAGACAAGCCAAAACATCAGGGAGCCGGAGATGAGTGTAGTAGAACAGCAAGCAGGATCTGGAGCCAGAAGGAATGTCAGCCAAGCAAGTCTTTAACAGGAACACAGGCGAGCGTCTCTAGAGATGTGACCAAGGTGAAGGCAGAGATCATCTGGACTGGACGGCTTAAGTAGGCAGGACTGATGAGCAGGATATCATCAACAGCTGAGTCACTGTGGAGAGATGGGAGCTGGCAATTAGCCGATAGCTGAGCGGCCAGCTTAGAGAAGGAAGGGCTGAGCCCAGCCCTGACACACTACTGGCGTTTTTATAACGCTAAGGCCGGTTCACACTGGTGCAATATCAGAGATTGAATGTGACTTGCACCACACTGCAGTAAAAATGACATGCGATCTCTGTGCGATGCGATTTCAGCCATAAAGATCGTATCGCTGAATTCCCATCAAATTCGCAAAGGAACCTTTTTTCTTGGTGCGCAGCAGAATCGGATCGCATGGGTGTTCACCCGCAATGCGATCCGATTCCTGTCCAAGTTTGCAGATCGCACTGCGATATGGGAACTGGTTTGGGGGTGTCATTAACTTTTACATGACACTGCCCTATGCGAACTGCTGCTGGGGAAACATGTGATGCGGGAACCCAAAGTGGATTTGCAGGGTTCCCGCATCGCAGTGGTGTGAACCGGCCCCAAGTGCGCACAAGGCCTACTACAACTGGAAGTTCAGCTGGGCTTTAAAGGAGTTGTAAAAGTTAAAAAAAATTCACCTTAATGCATTAAAGTGAAAAAAACATCAGACAATGAAGCCTGCTGCTGTCAATTCATCCGGGCCGAGTGATACAGTGAGCGGCTATGGCCACCGGCTGTACCATGGGAGCGCGCCCGCGAGCACTCCTCAACATGCAAGACCAGGTTCAGGGCCACTCTGTGCAAAACGAGCTGCACAGTGAAGGTAAGTATAACATGTTTGTTATTTTAAAAAGAAATAAAAATATACCTTTACAACCCCTTAAGTTCAACTTTTTTCTTTAACCTTCTTTTCACCGACATAACACATATGCGGCTTCAGAAAGGCAGAGAGAAAAAAATAAATAAAAAAACCTAGATCAAGGTTTGAGCTAGGTCGGTGCCAGGGTTAGTGATCGGTCAAAGGTCAGGGTTTCTTCTTTTTTTTTTTAATTAGTAACAGTGTTTTAGGTAGGACCAAAAAAAAAAAAGGTGCACTATTGTTTCTGGGCTGTACTACGGGTACAAACAACAACTAACATACAGTATGTGGTATCGCTTCGATCATCAAGCGCAGGAGAATTTTGGGTTGTCCCTTGGTGTAAGGTTATGATAGTAATAAGAAAAATACAGCCAAGTCTTATAAAAAAAATAAAAATATATATTTTACTATTCTGTGCTAGTTTTCCCTTATTTTTATTTAGGAAAGGAAAACTAGCACAGAATAGTCCATTTTTTTTTTTTTTTTTTTTTTTTTAATAAGGCTTAGCTGTATTTTTCTTATTACTACCATAACCTAAGGCCCCTTTCACACTGACGTCCCGTTCAGGCCCGCCTGTCCGTTTTTCAGGCGGACCTGAACGGGTGCTCCATAGAGCTCTATGGAGCGTCGGATGTCAGCGGTGACATGTCCGCTGACATCCGACCCGCTCCGATCCGAAAAAGTGTAACGGAGGAAAAAGCTATTTTTCCATCCGTCTGCGGATCGGATCGGGTGACGACGGGCACTGCGGTCCGTCGTCATCCGATCTCCCATTGGGGAGAGCGGCACTGTGACAGGTCTGTCCCTGCGCAGTATGCAGAGACGGACCTGTCATCTCCCTGCTCAGCGGGGATCGGCGGAGTGATCCCCGCTGAGCAAACGGATATCCACGGGGCGGATCAGAACTGATCCGCCCCGTGTGAAAGGACCCTAAGTCTTATAAAAAAAAAAAAATACTATTCTGGTTTTCCTTTTTTTTTTTTTTTTTATCAAAAAGGGAAAACTAGCACAGAATAGTAAAATATTATTTTTATTTTTATTTTTTTATAAGACTTAGCTGTATTTTTCTTATTACTACCATAACCTTACACCAAGGAACAACCCAATTTTTTTATTTTTTTTTATCAAATCAGGAGCTATCTATAACTATTTACCACCAAAAGAAAGTCCAATTTGTCCTGGAAAAAATGTGTTAAAATCCACCTGGATACAAGTAATTGTGACGATTTGTACAGTTTTACTAACAAACGTCAAGGTTGCAAAATTGTGCTTAGGCATTAAGATTTGTTTTACTCTTAGGTGTGACGGGGTTAAACAAAATAATTGTTTTAGTTAAATGTTATCTTTTCTTTTTTTTAATCATGATTGTTTCAGTTCAACTTGTTTTCTTCTTTTTTCACAAAAAGATTGGATGTATTCCCTTTCAACAACACCAAACCCTTTGATCAGTGCGACTTAAAGCGGGAGTCCACCGGGACTCCGCGTTTTTTTTTTTTTTTTAAAAGCCAGCAGCTACAAATACTGCAGCTGCTGACTTTTAAATAGTGACACTTACCTGTCCAGCGCGCCCGCGATGTCGGCACCCGAAGCCGATCGCTCGCTCGTCTGTCAGGTCCTGCCGCCGCCATCTTGGGTTCATTTCCCGGTTCCCTACTGCGCATGCGCGAGCCGCGCGGCGCAATCCGGACGGTCCCCGCTGCCTCTGGGAGCTGTGCGTTTCCCAGCAGGCAGCGGGGCACTTGCTGAAGGGGGCGGGCGCTTGCGGAAAGGGGCGTAACTTTCCGCAGAGAGCTAGCCCGGAAGTGGGTGCAGTTACCTGGATTATCCAGGTAACTGCACCCCCCTCCCCCCTGAAAGGTGCCGATTGTGGCGCCGGAGGGGGGGGGGATTCCGATGAGCGGAGGTCCATTTTAGGGTGGACCTCCGCTTTAAAGGGGTTGTAAAGCTTTGTTTTTTATTTTATAAATAGGTTCCTTTAAGCTAGTGCATTTTTGGTTCACTTACCTTTTCCTTCGATTTCCCTTCTAAATGTTTTTTTTCCTTTGTCTGACTTTCTCACTTCCTGTTTCTCCTCAGTAAACTTCACACCATCACCCGAGAGGTGTTTAGTCAGCCAGAACAGCTTACTGAACAGCTTACTGAGGAGGAACAGGAAGTGAGAAATTCAGACAAAGAAAACAAAGAAAAAAAACATTTAGAAGGGAATTCGAAGGAATGGGTAAGTGAACCAACAATGCACTAGCTTAAAGGAACCTATTTAGAAAATAAAAAACAAACCTTTACAACCCCTTTAACCTGCCAGGGAAAAAAAAGTCTCCTTGGTGTTATAAATCACGCTGCGTTTTTGCGCCTCTGGCAGACAGCTTTCTATCCCACAATAGTTCATCGCACTCGTATTTTCATTCCTCGGATGGGTTGGCAATTTACCCCGGAGTGGACAATGACTTTAAAATGATCATTTCCTCAGAACTGTGAAGAAAATATCCCCGCCAATGTGCGAATCGCCATCTACATCCGAAACGCAGCGCTTTATTGCCGCCCTCCGGGTGTCTGCTCGCTTCTACCAGAATTTCCAAATTGATTTCCCATTCCCGTCTGACTGTGACAGGGGTATCAATCTGATCCCCTCCAAAGGCTGAAATCACCTTATCCTGAACATCCACCCAACCATAAATCTAATAGGCACAGATAATGTTGTGCCTGATGTCAATCGCTTCCTGCGGCACGTTATTAGAGGACTGAAAACATAGTTAGAGGGGACGCACTGCGATACAATGTTGCTTTAAAATAAAAAATAAAAATATAGAGGTGTCCTAATGGCAAGACTATCAGATAAACTCAAAATGAATGTTCATTTTGCAGTTATTTTAGTTATTCTATTGATTTTCTCCAACAACTGCTATATATATAGAACATTAAAGCAGTGTTCCGCCTGGGGAAAAAAAAAATTCAAGTGTTACTAAACCCACAACAGTAAAATCTGTCTGTATATGCAGCATAGCATGCTTGTTATACTCACTGTGGAACTTAAGGGGTTAATCCTCTGCATTGTGTTAAAAGACTGTTTGATCCTCCCCTTCTTGCATTGTTTATCTTGGGAAGGCCAGCTAACACACAGGCAGTAGCCCACCTGAACATGCTCAGTTGTGTCTTTGCTGGAGAGAACATTTACTTGTTCTCAGAGCTAGCCAGGTCACATGATATTGGCATCACACATATGGGCGTGTTTACAGGCTGCCGTGGAAATCTCCTCCTACCTGAACTCTCAGCACTAGAGAAACTGTGCAGTTTATCGCTGACCATGGTATACAGATCAGCCAAAAAAGGTATATTGTGTCAAATATTTTTACCTAAAAAGATGTATAAGCTGTGGGGGAGCAGATGAACTATTTTCATATTATTGGGTTTAGTAACACCAACTGCTTCCCGACCGCCTCACGCAGATATACTGCGGCGGATTAACGTCCCTATACGTTGCCCTTTAAGAGGTGGCTTGCCGGGAGCTCTGTGACCGTAACCGCGGGTCCTGCACACTCTATGTCCGCGGGGATACCTGCGATTGTCTCACGGAGAGGAAGTACGGGGAGATGCTAATGTCAACAAGCATCTCCCCATTCTACCTAATGACACTGTCACTGATGACAGCTTCCTGTAATCGGGAGCATGATCAGTGACATGTCACACACAGCCCCCTCCCCCCCCCACAGTTAGAATCACTCCATAGGACACACTTAACCCCTACAGCGCCACCTAGTGGTTAACCCCTTCAACGCCAGTCAAATTTTTACAGTAATCAATGCAATTTTTTTTTAGCATTGATCGCTGTATTAATGCCAATGGTTCCAAAAATGTGTCAAAAATTGTCCAATGTGTCCTCCATAATGTCGCAGTCACGATAAAAATTGCTGATCGCCGCCATTACTAGTAAAAAAAAATATATATATATATCAATAAAAATGGCATAAAACTATCCCCTATTTTGTAGACGCTATATAACTTTTGCGCAAACCAATCAATAAACGCTTATTGCGATTTTTATTTTATTTACCAAAAATACATAGAAGAATACGTAATTGGCCTAAACTGAGGGAAAAAAAATTATATATTTTTTGGGGATATTTATTATAGCAAAAAGTAAAAAAGAATGCGTTTTTTCAAAATTGTCGCTATTTTTTTTGTTTATAGCGTGAAAAAATAAAAAACCGCAGAGGTGATAAAATACCACCAAAAGAAAGTTCTATTTGTGGGAAGAAAAGGTCGTAAATTTTGTTTGGGAGCCACATCACACGACCACGCAATTGTCAGTTAAAGCGACGCAGTGCCGAATCGCAAAAAGTGCTCTGGTCAGGAAAGGGGGTAAATTCTTCCGGGGTTGAAATGGTTAAAAGTCAGCAGCTACAAATACTGTAGCTGCTGACTTTTAACATATGATCACATACAGTGAGGGAAAAAAGTATTTGATCCCCTGCTGATTTTGTACGTTTGCCCACTGACAAAGAAATGATCAGTCTATAAATGTTAATGGTAGGTTTAATTTAACAGCGAGAGACAGAATAACAAAAAAAAATAGAAAAACTGATTTTAGAAAAGTTATAAAGTTGATTTACATTTTAATGAGTGAAATAAGTATTTGATCCCATATCAATCAGCGAGATTTCTGTCTCCCTGGTGTCTTCCATACAGGTAACAAGCTGATATTATGAGCACTTTCTTAAACTGAGTGCTCCAAATCTCAGCTTGTTACCTGTATAAAAGACACCTGTCAACAGAAGTAACCAGATTCCAATCTCTCCACCATGGCCAAGACCAAAGAGCTGTCCAAGGATGTTGGGGACAAGATTGTAGACCTACACAAGGCTGGAATGGGCTACAAGACCAACGCTAAGCAGCTTGGTGAGAGGGTGAGGGTTATTCACAAAATAACTAACTGTCACTCTCCCTCGGTCTGGGGCCCCATGCAAGATCTCACCTCGTGGAGTTTCAGTGATAATGAGAACGGTGAGGAATCAGCCCAGAACTACACAGGAGAATCTGGTCAATGATCTCAGGGCAGCTGGGACCATAGTCACCAAGAAAACAATTGGTAACACACTACGCCGTGAGGGACTGAAATCCTGCAGCACCCGCAAGGTCCCCCCGCTCAAGAAAACACATGTTCATTAGCAAACTTCAGATGGAACTGTACATCTGAATGATTCAGAGGAGAACTGGGTGAAAGTGTTGTGGTCAGATGAGACCAAAATCGAGCTCTTTGGCATCAACTCAACTCGCCGTGTTTGGAGGAGGAAATGCTGCCTATGACCCCAAGAACACCATCCCCACCGTCAAACATGGAGGTGGAAACATTATGCTTTGGGGGTGTTTTTAAGCTAAGGAGACAGTACAACTTCACCACATCAAAGGGATGATGCACGGGGCCATGTACTGTCAAATCTTGGGTGAGAACCTCCTTCCCGCAGCCAGGGCATTGAAAATAGGTCATGGATGGGTATTCCAGCATTACAGTGACCCAAAACACATGGCCAAGGCAACAAAGGAGTGGCTCAAGGAGAAGCACATTAAGGCCCTGGAGTGGCCATGTCAGTCTCCAGACCTTAATCCCATAGAAAATATGTGGAGGGAGCTGAAGGGTCGAGTTACCAAATGTCAGCCTCAAAACCTTAATGACTTGGAGGAGGATCTGCAAAAAGGAGTGAGATATGTGAAAACCTGGTGGCCAACTACAAGAAATGTCCTTCCCACCTCAACTGCCACAGCATCCCCTTGAATAGTTCTGACCCCCCCCCCCCCCCCAAAGTGCAAAGATCATTTGACTAACGGAATTTGCCATCACAGTGGTCAAATGATCTGGAATCATTCCCACCAGCTACTGATCTTTAGTCCGGACAGCTCAGTATCTGTGCTGGGAGCGCGCTCTCAGCACAGAAACAATGGCAGCCCAGGAACACACATATGCGATGTATGGGTGTTAAAGGCCACTCTTCTGCCGCCACACATTATACAATTCAACTACTCTTGATGTCTTCAGATAGATCATTTTTGTGAGGCATGGCTCACATTAGCTGATGCTTCTTTTGAACAGCAATCTTAAAATGTCTTTTTTTTTTTTTTTTTTTTTTTTTATCAAAGTAGCTCTAAACCACACTCCAAACTCATTTAATTAATTAGGCTCAAGCTGTGTAGACTACTGATGCCAATTAGATTAAATTTAAGTAATTAGCCCATGGGTTCACTTACTTTTTTCTCCAGCACTGTGATTGTTTAATGGGTGTGTTCAATATAGACAGGAGAAATTAGAATAGTCTGTGTGTTATCAGCTTAAAAAAAGATGTATAGGAATATTTTTATTTTTTTAACCATACTTACCTAGGTGGATGCAGCATCAGTCCCCCGCTGCCACTAACACTGAGACCCGATTGATCAAACCCCACGACCGCTCGGCTCTCACAGCTCCCTGAGCAGAGAGCTAGTGACTATCAGTCACCGCTCTCTGCTATGCACCCCCTCGCTCCTGCATGAGCTCGGCTATGGAGGGGGTGGGAACAGATGGCTCAGGCTCTCAGTGGCTCGCTGAGCGGCTGAGCCGGGTGCCGGTCCAGGCATGTGGGCGGATCCCAACCCTATGGTCGCCATCTTTCCCAGCTCTGTGAGGCTAGCCGACAGCCAAAAAATGGGTCACAGGAGTGCAGAAGGTACTGCGCCTCCTGTTATCCACAGGAGAAGTACAGCCAAACAAGCTTTGTCTGTACTTCTCCTTTAAGCACATCGTGTTTGTCTATTGTTGTAACTTAGATGAGGATCGCGTCACATTTTATGGCCAATTACGGCAGAAAAACAGTTAATGCCATGGGGTTCGCATACTTTTTCTTGTTTCTGTATGTGTTACGCAGCCAGCAGCAAGTTAACGTTCAGATTTAATAAGTAAACTGGTGACTATGCCACGTGGGGATTGGAGGTCTCACTAGGTGCAAATAGAACCCATAAATAAAATGCTGCATAACCAAACACAGTACATACTTTTAAATTGGCCACAAATTACGGAAACACCTTGTAAATTGCAATTTAGATACATTTCTAAAAGCAAAATAATTTCTGAAAAAAAAAAAAAAGCCAGATTTTCTCCTTACCTAGCATGCTCCCGGCTATGAGAATGTCAAACAGCGTGTCAGCATAGCGGCGGTAATCTAATCGGGAGCCTGTTGTGTCAAGAAATTTCGCTACTGCCTCCAAGTCAGCGCCAGCTTCATTGAGGCCCTGGATGATCGTATCCCGAAACACTGTAGGTTCAAATTTCTCTTTTTCATCTGCAGGAGCGTGGAAAAAAATAAAATGTTATAAATATTACTCCAGCGGAATTTAAGAAATCTATTTATAATATCAGCATTCCTGCAAGCCGAACGTAATTTGTCACCGTATTTTATCTAAGAGATTAATGCCTGTATCATCAGCTCCATCTAGTGGCCAAAATAGAAGTATAGTTTTCTGAAACGTTGACTTAAGTGTACCGCATTTTGGTCACTAGATGGAGCTGATAATACAGGCATTAATCTTGTGACATTTTCTTCAGTTTGCACAAATGCTTCTGACATGCAACAAATGTTTGACAAATAAACCACAAAGTGTAGGTCATGCCAAAACTTTTTTATTTTTAACTTTGGATAGTGTGGGGAAGAATTAGAACCCCCATCACATTTCCCCTGCTCTTCAGGGGCTCCCATAAGAGAACTTTCCCTTTACGTCATGTTTCGACAACAGTTTCACCTGACAGGAAATGAGGGAAAATCTGCAACAGAAATACATACAGAAGTAGAGCAGGGGACAGTCAGACCCCCCTTGTCAGCTTTTTGTATCTGTGTCCCCGTTAGGGCTCAGTTACACTTGCTTCGGCTTCAACACACATTGACGGCTAGTCTACACTTGCATTCAAAACATGGCTTCAGACATGCTTTGTTAAAGCTCTCTGAACACCAATCAAAGCTCCAGTCACTAAATAAAATGGTTAGCGTACAGTCCTGTTTACACCTGCTTTTGCTTTGCTTCCGCTTCAAAAATGATAACCCATGTAGCTTTAGCGGTGCTTCAAAGCATCTTCAAAGCCTCCATAGAAGTCTATGGCAAAGCTCGCTTGAAGCCCCACCGAAGCCTCATCAAAGCTCCACCGAAACCCCATCGAAGCTCCACCAAAGCCACATCGAAGCCCCACCGAAGCCTCATCAAAACCCCATCGCAGAGCCATCGAAGCGCCATTGAAACCCCATGAAAGCTCCACCAAAGCCCCATGAATGCTCCTCCAAAGCTCCATGAATGCTCCTCCAAAGCTCCATGAATGCTCCTCCAAAGCTCCATGAAAGCTCCACCAAAGCTCCACCAAAGCCCCATCGAAGCCTCACCAAAGCCCCATCGAAGCCTCACCAAAGCCCCATGAAAACTCCACCTAAGCCCCTTCAAAGCTCCAATAAAGCCCCTTCAAAGCTCCAACAAAGCCCCTTCAAAGCTCCAACAAAGCCCCTTCAAAGCTCCAACAAAGCCCCTTCAAAGCTCCAACAAAGCCTCATTGAAGCCTCACCAAAGCCTCATTGAAGCCTCACCAAAGCCCCATCGAAGCCTAACCAAAGCCCCATCGAAGCCTAACCAAAGCCCCATCGAAGCCTAACCAAAGCCCCATCAAAGCGTCATTGAGGCATTAAGCAAAAGCAGGTGTAAACAGGACTGTAAGCCAACCACTTTATTTAGTGACAGGAGCTTTGAATAGCATTCAGAGAGCTTTAGGGCTCATTTACACTTGCTTCGGCTTCAACAAGGCTTTGTTAAAGCTCTCAGAACACCAGTCAAAGCTCCTGTCACTAAATAAAATGGTTAGCTTACAGTCCTGTTTACACCTGCTTTTACTTTGTTTCGGCATCACTTCAAAAATTATATCCCATGTAGCTTCAGTGGTGCTTCAAAGCGTCTTCAAAGCCTCCATAGAAGTCTATGGCAAAGCTTGCTGGAAGCCTCATCAAAGCACCAAGCAAATGCAAGGTGTAAACAGGACCGTAAGCTAACCATTCATGACGAGAGCTTTTTGACTGGCATTCAGAGAGCTTTACCATAGCGTGTCCAAAGCCATGTTTTTAAGCAAGTGTAAACTAGCCGTTACAGATTTTCCCTCACTTCCTGTCTGGTGAATTTGTTGTCACCAGGACAGAAAATGAGGGGAAATCTCTGAGTCCATGGATAGCAACAGAAACCTGACAGGGGTTGGGGGATACCTCTCATAATGGGCACAGCAGGTGTACAAACTCGGGAACTCAGCACAGGGATGGTGGGAACTCCGTATAATGAACACAGCAGGTGTACAGACCCGGGAACTCAGCACAGGGATGGTGGGAACTCCGTATAATGAACACAGCAGGTGTACAGACCCGGGAACTCAGCACAGGGATGGTGGGAACTGCTCATAAAGGGCACAGCAGATGGTACAGACCTGGGAACTCAGCACAGGCATTGTGGAAACCCCTCATATTGGGCATAGCAGGTGCACAGACTGAGGAACTCAGAGCAGGGATGGTGGGAACCCCTCATAATGGGCACAGCAGGTGTTCAAACCCAGAAACTCAGCACAGGGATGGTGGGAACCCCTCATAATGGGCACAGCAGTTGTTCAAACCCGGGAACTCAGCACAGGGAGGGTGGGAACCCCTCATAATGGGCACAGCAGATGGTACAGACCAGTTAATTCAGCAAGGAAATGGTGGAAACCCCTCAAAATGGGCACAGCAGATGGTACAGACCCGGGAACTCAGCACAAGGATGGTGGGAACCTCTCATATTGGGCACAGCAGGAGTATAGACCTGGGAACTCAGCACAGGGATGGTGGGAACCCCTCATAATGGGCACAGCAGGAGTATAGACCTGGGAACTCAGCACAAGGAACTCATAAACAGGATTCCCAAGTAAGAGAAGAAATGGATTTATCTCTCCAGCTTCCACCAAACACTGAAATATCAGTTTGGGTGGACTGACCCTTTAACACCCATTAGTCTGCTTTGTGGTCTCGGCCGGCGGTAGACTTACCCCTCTTTCTGGTTTTAAACCTCTGGCCCGTTAGCACTGGCTTCTGATGCTTATTCATAAAATGTCTGCATGGGAAGAAAAGAAAATGCCGGTTAGTTGGGAAATTTTTCATTGCCTGAAATAAGTCTGGGCGAAGATTCTGCAAAATTGGTTGAATAATAAACAGACTGTAAGCTTGTGAACAAAGAACACGGAGCTGGAGGACGGCCGATCATCTGCTGAAATCACTAAATGTAACCACCTCCTATTCTCCCTCCCGATCTTATAATAAAGAGGACATTTAATAGCAGCCCTGATGCATCCGCAAACTCCTGGGACCAATTATAATGGACTCTCACCAGCCTTATAAAATTCATTCAGCCCTGGTCTACACTGGAGCGTTTTGACATGTCAAATCGGCGGCAATTGCCGTCAATGGCACCGTCTTAAAATCGGTGACATGCCGCATCTGCGGCGCTGCACCCGATTTCAAACCCTCAAAAAGAGGAATTAAAGCCCAACTCCAGGAAACATAAAAAAATATGATACAGCAAAAACTGAATATTTTTTGGGCAGAGTGCTTCTTTAGGTGATCCCAAACTATGGCCCGGCAAACACGAGCTCCTCCACCCCCTTCAGAATGTCATCGAAAGGGTTCTATTACAAGCAAGTAGGATTACAAATTGATTCTTTGTAGCACACGGACATCCACACGCCAAGCCAGTGTAGAATGAGAATTAACGATCGTTCACAGAAAATGAGCGCGATACGAGTGAGCCCCCGCCCCCCCCACACCTTCATCCTCATTCACTTTATTTTGTAGCTCAAAATTAATTATGTCGGGACGTCTCATACAGACGGCAGCCCTAATCCAAGGACAAGTCTACAAGTGTGTTAATAAAGACGGAGAGCGATCGCCTCACGATTTAATTCAGCGAGGGCCGATAACAAGATGTGTGCGACCCATTAACCTTGTCTGAAGCCGCTCGTTGCTTGTTCACAATGATAGGAGGCTGCCGGAGAGAGGAGAAAATACCGGGAACAAAAGTACAGCAGACCGGGTGGATTCAATTCAAATCACTTGCAAAAAACGCTCGATTTAAATGTAGCGGCGGCTCCCGAAGAGCACGGGCTATGCGTTTTTTTTCCAAGTTAAAATTGCCTAAACTGCAGTTTGGTTTGGGTACAATTATCTAAATTAGACTTCAGCATCCGTCTGACTGGACTGTGAAATGTTCAGCCTGGCCACAAGGGGCGCTGTCTCTTCTGGCAGGCATGGAACTAGTCTGGTTAGGTGCTTAAAGCGGTTCTGCACTCACTTTCAAAAGTTAGGCTTATTCGTTACGAAATGCAGCAAAGAGCGCACAATGGCTTTTTTTTTTTTCGTACCTGTTCATGTATGTAATCTTTTTTTTTTTTTTTTTTTAAACCCTGCGGCTGTGGGCGGTGTTTGTGCGGGGATCCGCATCATGTCCGGTGAACGCCACACTGTCTCCTGGGATTACGCCGTTGTAGTGTCACATCGTAGAATGATCCGGAAGTGACGTTGCAGCCAGAAATTTCACAACGCGCCTGCTCGATGCGTTCCAACCCCTTGCGCCATGCGTTCCAAAGGATTTGCGGCAATGCAGTTCAGTGAAATGAAACTTTAGACGGAATGGAGAGAGAGCGGGTAACCGTGGCTCGGGGAGGGGATTACCTCCCCTATGTGGATTCGGGAGAAAATTATCTGACAATTTCAGTGGTCTGCATTGCCGCAAATCCTTTGGAACGCATGGCGCAAGTGTTTGGAGCACATCCCGCATGCGCAGTGCAAAATTTCTGTCCGCCACGTCACTTTCGGAGCATTCTACGATGGGGAGCAAGATATGACACTACAACGGAACACGGAAGTGATTGCTTGTGGGCTTCAAATGCCCACAAGCAAGATGACGTCTGCAGTGCTCGATTTTATAAAGTGTCGATTATACCAAAAAACGGACCTGGATACTGGGCATCAGCAGTACAAGTGAGTCTGGCGTTAGAATGAAATTCTTTTTAAACATTACAAGAAAAAAATAAATAAAAAAACATCAGTGCAGAACCGCTTTAAGTTAATCTCTCTCGGAGTCCGCTCAGTGGGAGTGGCGCTCTCGCTGTGCCTTCTGGGTATTTAAGATGCGGACGTCACGTGGTTCGGGGTTCCGGTGCAGCATGATGTACTGAATTCATGGTCCTCCTGACCAGCCCCCAGGAAGGCTATGGCCTGGGGTGCGGATCCACCCCACTGTGATGTCTTGGGGCTGGCTAGCCCGAGGCAAGGAAACTAAAGGAGGATTCTGAGGTGTTTGGGTGCTGTCTCCGGTTTGGGAGAGACCCAGTGCACTTCAAGCATTCCAGGGGAGGACTCTTCAGAAGAAGACCACGTACGGGTTGGTTTCTTAGTAAGAGCCTGGAAGGGCTGAAGCACCCAGGAGAGAATCCGGTCTTGTGGATATCGCCAAGCTGGCTGAAAGATCCAGGTATCCTACAAGTGTTCTAAAGCTTAGTTTCCCTACGTGTTCTACAACCTCTGTGGCAGAGGCATTATCTTGTATGTTCTACAACAACGTCTGTGGCAGAGACTTGTTCCTGAGTAAAGCACCTTGTTGGCTGCTGGGCCTTGTGAGAGAAGGACTGTCCAACTTGAGTGATCGTCCAGCTGTGAATGGCTATTCTCTGGATGCCGTCAAAGTAAGCAAGTTCTTCAACATTTTGGCTTTGACACTAATAGTCTGGCGGAATTGGTCCAGCAAACAATCCGGACTTTATAACGAACGGACTTGGAAACACACAGACGCCCCAAAAGTCCGGCGATTTCTTTTTTTTTTTTTTTTTTTTTTTTTTTTTTTTCACATAATAATAAATACAACACCATTTCTTTAAGGATAATCTACCTTATCCCTCCCTCCCCTCCCCCCTCACTCGGTCCCCCCCTTTGCTAGCAATCAAACAGCTTTAGATAACCTTCAGTTTTTCCGAATTGTATCCAAAGTCGCCATTTATACTGATATCTCCCTTCTGAGTTATCCAGTTTATACATTGTCTCCTCAATGTTTCGTATCCTTTCTAATCTTTCTACCCACTTCTTCATCGAGGGGGGGTCGGATTTCCTCCAGCTTCGCGGGATCAGTGCCTTAGCAGAATTCAATAAGCCCGGGACCAGGGATTGCCCATACTCTCTCTCACTTTTTTCAGAGTCATGGAATAAGCAAACCCATGGGTCTCTTCTAATCCCTTCCCCAGTTATTTCAAGGATAGCTTTTATAATCTTCTCCCAAAATAACTGTATCTTAGGGCACTCCCACCATATATGGGCGAAGGAACCCACTACTGAACAGCCTCTCCAGCATAATGGGGAGGTCTCGCTGCAGATTTTATTTCCTTGCTGTGGGGTTATATACCATCTTGTTAAAAGTTTATATGACATCTCTCTAGTTTGAAGGTCTTTGGCAACCGAGTACGTTCGTCTAATTATCCTGTTTCTATGAAGGTCGTTATCCAGCGGTCCCAATTCACTTTCCCACTTTTCTATATAGGGGGGGAATTTTTGTTCTTCTACTTCCCCTAAGATTTCATATATTTTTGAGATCCTTTTTACCAAGCATTGGGGATTCCCTATCCACTTCTCCAGAGGTCTAAGTTGCTCCTGTCCTCGTAGTGGTTGTGGTAAAGACTGAGTAAAATGATATAGTTGTAAGTATCTCCACCTATCTAAGGGCTTGTGGCCCCACTTTCCTATAATTTCCTCATATGTGCATACCCTATTCCCTTCCATAACCTCTTGTAATTTAATTTTATCTTTCTTAGCCCATCTACTATAGTATATATATTCCTCTTGACCTGGTGGAAAAGTTTTAGTGTCTAATAGTGGCATAAATGGTGAATTGTGCTCCCACTTATTTCTCTTATTTATTATATCCCATATTCGTAGTACCCCTTTTGTCAATAAACTTGTGTTAATCCCTAATTCTCTATGTTTTGCAGGTATCCATATTATCTCCCCTAGCTCCCTTCTACTTAACTTAATTTCTAATTCCACCCAATCCTTCCCTTTTTTGTTGTGTGTCCAGTCTGTGATTCGTGAAATTACTATAGCCTCGTGATACCTTTTAAAATCGGGCATTGCTAATCCTCCTCTGTCTTTAGTTCTTGTCAAAGTATTAAGGGCCACCCTCGCCATTTTTTTTTTCCATATAAATCTTTTGATCATCATATTTAATTTATTTAAATATCCCTGTGGTAATAGAATGGGGACCATTTGACAAATGTAAGTAAACATTGGTAGAATGAACATTTTTACTGTGTTTATTCTCCCTATCCAAGATAAAGCTTTATGTTGGGTCTTATCTAAATACTGTTTGATTTTATTAAGTAGGGGGATATAGTTAGCCTCAAACAAGTCTTCTCTCCCTGCCGTAAGCTTTATACCCAAATAGGTCAACTCCCTCCCACACCATCTAAAGGGGTATTTGATTTGCAGGGTTCTTTGCTCTTCTACTGGTATATTTAAGTTTAGAATTTCAGATTTAGTTGCATTAACCCTAAAGTTGGAGACTTTTCCGTATTTTTTTATTTCTTCCATAATCGCCGGTATAGAGGTCCCCGGGCTAGAGACATAGAGCAAAAGATCATCTGCAAAAGCAGCAACCCGATACTCCCTCCCTTCGGCCCATATTCCGTGGATGTTTTGGTTCTTTCTAATAGCCGTCAGGAGAGGTTCTAGAGCCAGAACAAATAATATTGGGGAGAGCGGGCAACCCTGTCTTGTCCCGTTGCACAATTCAAGGGGGCAGGACAGGGCCCCGTTTATTCTTATTTTAGCTTTAGGCTTGGTATACAAAGCTTCAATCCACCCTCTCATCCTCACTCCTAATCCATATCGCTCCAGCACTTCGAATAAGAACCCCCAGCTAACCCTGTCAAATGCCTTTTCAGCATCTATAGACATGAGTATCGTGGGGGTCTTCTGTCTTATGGATTCCTGGCTTAGCATAATAGTCTTTAATGCGTTATCCCGCCCTTCTCTCCCTTGGATAAATCCAACCTGATCCTGCTGTACCCACTCTGGCACGTAAGGTCTTAATCGTTCAGAGATAATTTTTGCAAAAAGTTTAATATCTGAGTTTAGCAAGGAAATTGGTCTGTAGCTTTCCACTGCAAGTGGGTCCTTTGCCTCTTTCAAGATCAAGACCACATGTGCCAGTAATGTCTCTTCTCGAAATTTTTCATCTCTCCCCACTGCGTTGAAATACTCGCATAATTTTGGAACTAGCTGTTTTTGGAATTCCTTGTAGTATGAGATCGGGAAACCATCTGGCCCGGGGCATCCTCCCTTAGCTGTATTTTTGATAGCCCATTCAACTTCCAGCTTTGATATCGGGGCTTCTAATGCTTCCATTTCTATTTGTTTAGCCCTGGGGATCTCTATCCCTTTCAAATAGTCCTTTATTGCATCTCGGCCTCTGTTCTCTGAGCTATCCTGTTGGATATTGTATAGGGCCCTATAGTATGTAAAAAACGTATTTTCAATATCCTCCGGCATATTTTGTATGTCCCCTACCTCATTTCTTACCCTCGGGATAAAAGTTCTACTTTTCTTATCCTTCACTCTCCTGGCCAGCCATTTACCGGCTTTGTTTCCCCATTGATACCTCTCTGTTCCCAAAATATAATAAGCGGCCATCCTGTCCTGCTCTAAGTAGTCTTCTAGTTCTCTTTTTTTTATTACTAAGTCCTGAGTGTCATAGAGTCCCCTTGGTCTACTACCCATCTCCAGTCTCTGGATTTCTTCATACAGTAGGGTTTTCCTCCTTTCTCTCTCTCTCTTTTTCCCCGCTCCGATCCCTATAAAAACCCCTCTCATTACCACTTTGTGCGTTTCCCACAATATGGGGCTGGAGATACCAGGTGTATCATTTAATCTAAAAAATTGTTCCATCTCCCTCTCCACCCTACTTACAGAGTCCTTATCCTGTAACAGAGATTCATTCAATCTCCAAATTCCCCTCGGTCCATGATCCTCCCCTATCTCCAACTTAATCATAACTGGCGCATGGTCTGACACAGTTCTGATTTTTATTTCCGCCTTCTTTAGTGCTTTCAGGAATGGGTGTTCCAGGAAAATATAATCTATTCGAGAGAAGGAACCATGGACCGAGGAGAAGCATGTGTAGTCCCTATCCTTTGGGTGAAGTGCTCTCCAGGTATCCTGTAGCTGATATAGAGCCAAAGCCCTTAAAAACTTTTTCTGCTTATGTACCGATGTCCTGGGACCTCCCGTTGAGGTATCAATTTTTGGGTTTATACACCAGTTAAAATCTCCAGCAAGGATTAATTTCCCCTCTTTGAAATCCTCTATTTTGTTCAATGTTTTCCTTAGAAAAACTTCCACATTCTCATTTGGGGCATAAATATTTACGATTGTGCATTTAAGGTTAAACAGCATTCCCTTTAAGCACAGGTATCGTCCCTCCGGGTCCACCAGTCGCTCCTCTAGATTAAACCTCATTGTTTTACTAAAACCTATTGCAACCCCTCTGGAGTATGAGGATGGGGAATCCCCATAAATCCATAACGGGAACTCATTCGAATTCATTCTGACCCCAGAGGTGCAAGTTATATGCGTCTCCTGGAGACATACTATATTTGCTTCCATGTGCTGCAACTCATCGTTTATTCTGTATCTTTTCCTTTTTGTGTTTAAGCCCCTTACATTATAAGTAATAACGTTAACTATCCCCATACCTCTCTTCTAGTGAGGGTTTCCCCTCTTTTGTTGGAGCGTCTAGTGAACCCGTTGGAGACCATACCTGCTGCCCCTATAGGGGGACCGAGTGAGAGCCCATAAAAAAACCCCACATAGCCAAAACCTCCCTCCCACCCCCCACCCCCCCCCTGTCCTATAACAAAACGTCCCGTAGGACTGGGTAGGACTCCCCTTTTCTTGTTAAACCTATGGGGCTGGAAGGCCAATAACAGTGGTCTCCTCTCCCCCATAGTATCCCTGGGGTTCACCCCCATGTCCGTCCGAGACCCCCCAACCCCCTCCCTCTCCTCCCCCCCTCCTCCCCTTTTGGCCCCACTTCCTAACTCGTCTCAGCTTCAAATAATTGGATTCTTTCGTCTCCAATCACTCGGTCTGTCCTGTCTCTTATTTCTTTGAGTCATACTCCCTGCTCCTTCTAGATCCTCTTCACTATCCCATTCTATCTGTGGGGTAGGGAGTATTCCTAACTGTTCGCAGAATTCTCGGAGATCCTCCGGGAAACGTAGAACCGCAGATCGTCCGTCTTTTTTCCCTATGAGACATGCCGGAAATCCCCATTGATATGGGATATCGGCTGCTCTCAGTAGTTCCGTTAGTGGTTTCAGTCTTCTCCTTCTTCCAAGCGTCTCTCCTGCTAAGTCGGAATAGATCTGCAGTTCCACGTCCCCGTAGGTCACCCCTGGCTGTGTTCTAATTTTTCTCATTACCTGCATTTTTTCTGCTACGTGATGAAATCTTGCTATGACATCTCGGGGGGTTTCTGATCTAATTCCAAAAGGTCGTGTCATCCTGTGTATTCTATCTAACTTTAATGGGGCTGTGACTTCTCTGTCTAATAGGGGGTTAAAGATCTGTTGAGCTATCTCTCCAAGGGTAGATGCGCTATTTGTCTCAGGGAGACCTTTTATTCGTAGGTTCTTTCTTCTGCTTCTATTCTCCTGATCTTCTAATTTATATCTAATTATTCTATTTCCCCTACGGAGAGCTGTTACCTGTTCTAGGATTCCGTCTATTCTATGTTCCTGGGCCTCTATTTTGTTTTCCACCTCCTCTACTCTCCCCAAGACCAGGCCTATATCCTCTCTTATAGTTGCGATGTCTGCCCTTAAAGAGATCTCCATCCTCATGAACATCTCTGAGAGCATCTCCCTAATCTGTGGGGACTGGGAGGTTTCTCCGTGTCTATCCAGACTCCTTTCTCCTGCCCTCAGATGTTCTGACCCCTCACTTCCTTGAACTTCATTCTGACTAATATCGCCGCTTTGTGAGTTTGCACTATTTTTTTTTTCAGTTGGCTTAATACCCGGGGTTTTTGTCCCTCTGCTATCTTCTCCCTTCTGTCTACTTGGGCCCGAGCGGAGCAGTTTTTCCATCCTGGGGCTACCAGCCTCTTCACCTGCCCTTATACTGGTGTTGGCGGCCATATATTTTTGAATTCCGACTGGGCTTGCGGCAGGGGTTGTTTGTTTATTTGTCTTGCCTGCTTTCCCTCTCATCCTAGCAGAGCTATCAAAGCTTCACTCCCTTCCCCCTATATCAAGATATCAATATAAATCTTTACAACCGCTTTATATAGCTCTCCTTCAAAAGACCCCCCTAACCCAAAAACATCAACCACTGTGTTATTACATTCGTTTGACTGGTGATCAATACCAATTAGGTCTCCTCCACCAAAATGTCCACAAAAAAAAAAAAAAAAAAGGAAAAAACACAGGGAGGAGGGGGGCCTATCGCTCAATAACCGATAAGCCCTCTATCCTGATGTCTCAGGCGTTTGTTCAGTTCCAAATGACCACAAAAAAAAAAAAAAAAAAAAAAAAAAAAAAGTTTTTTCTTTTCTTTCTTACAAGGCGGCCGTTTGATGGAAAACAAGATTTTTTAACTGTTCCGCTACTTCCACTTCCACTTTTCTGTATTGGGCAACCGCTATTAATTAACAGGGACTATTGGATATGTCCATATCATGCATTCTCGAGACCATAAAATATGTTTCCCAGACAACCTCCAAAAAAGAACTCAGGGGGGTATGAATCCTCTTGTCAACAGCAGGGCCTATTAAAGCTGCATTTAAATTCCTCCAGCAGCTGTTGTTCCTAGCATACCGGCTTTCCTCCTGTAGATTTTATATTACTGGTTGTATACATACGCAACTGTCCCTTTAAGCCAGGGGGGGAGGGGTTAACAGAGAAAACCCTCTTTGGATATCGATACCTTTTCCTTTTCTCTCCCCAGGTAGCAATACAATTAAGAGCCAGTTCAAACAATCATTCCATGTGAAATTCTGTCAGAACAATTTTTTTTCCTTAGACAGAGAAAGAGAGGCAATGGGGTAGGCTCCAGTTTACCTAGGGGTATATCCCCTTATCTAGTATAGTGTCTATATCCTTGCCTCTCACCAGTCCAGCAGAAACTCCAACAGAAACTCTCCCGCATCCCCGTCCCACTGCTTGCCTTACCGCTCTGCCGCGTGTCTGTGGGAACTTGTGACAGCCTCTCCCTGTGCTCCGATATATTCTAGCAGGGATCCACTCCTCCCTTCAGGGTAAACCGTCCAGGTCCCGTCCCGTCATATATCGGCGTCTTACGATGCTCCGCCGCTGTGCTCCTGGGCAGCCGTTCCAGTAGCGTGGGCTGCAGCTGAGTCTGTAGCTGGGTTTTGGCAGATCCGTCTCTCGTTCCCTGGGGCCGCCAAGACCGGAGGATCAACCCGAATCAGTGTAGCGTCTCGGGAGCATGAGCGTGCGGTTCAGGCTATGGGGCTGTGGAGAGGTGCGTGGCGGGGGAGGTAGAGCGAAGGCATCGGGAGGCTCGGACGGACGCTCAGATGGGCGCCTGTCTCCTACGTCATAGCTCCGCCAAGTCCGGCGATTTCTAACGCAGTGACGTGCAACACGTACGACGGGACTAGAAAAAGGAAGTTGAATATGTATTGTCCGCTGAAAGCCAAGTCCGGCGGACAAATTTTTGAGTCAAAACTACTTTCTAAGTCCGTTTACGATGAAAAAGTCCGCTGGAGCCCACACACAATCGAATTGTCTGGCGTACTGTGGTCCACCGGACAATTCGATCATGTGTACGCGGCATAAGAGTACCTGAATTTCCCTTTCCAACCCTCTGATCCCAATTTAAGAGACTGTTCATTGTCTACGTTTTGCAAATAAAATCCATTCAAGTGGATCTGTTGTCAGTCTCTCGAGTTACTGGGCCATTTACCACGGGACACCCCTAGGACGTGAAACGAGGAAGACAGAAGGTAATGGTAAGCCCAAAATCTAACCAGCAGCTCCTTCGGGGGTTAGTGCTACAGAAATCATAATTTTTCAAGATCAACTGTCATTTCTGTCCCGCCGCGGCTCCTCCTCTGACCCGCTGTTGACTCACCGACAGTCCCATTCACTTTAATGTGACGGCTGGTGATGTGTCAGTGACACAACAAGGTGAGGGACGTGTCGGCAGCAGGTGAGTGGATGCCCGCTAACAGGCGCCACCATGATGGATCTGAAATGACAGGTGCTCTTTAAAATGTAAGGACTTATTCTTGCTGGCAATTAGAATCTTTAATATTTGCAAACAAAATGAAGGTTTCCTATTTAGAATAATAATCTGTCGGGTTAGTAAATGTTCCCAAACTGGGTCTCTTTTGTGGCCCGCTGACTTTTTACTCCTCAAGGGAGGAATAAAGCACTTCAAGCAATGTACACAGAAAGATCACAAAGGTTTATAAGCTGCTTAGAAGGTTTCACTTTCATTTTTACTACTTGCCCTTCCTCCTCACACTTACTGCTACAGATGCATTTCTCTTCAAACAATCATACAGTTTGTAGTGTACATAGATTTGCAAAACAATGGGGAAAAAAAGGAATATTCCTGAATGTTATTTTATCTTATGGTTACTGTGAAATTGTGTGAATGCATCAATGCAATGCATATTATCTCAGCTTGGATTCATTGAACGAGTTTACCAAAAATGTAAATATTGCAGAATATACAGCCTCATGCTACATAACTAAGCTCCATTTCATTCTGAATAAACAAAATTATTAAGGTATCGTAAATAGAAAACTATCTTTAAATAGAGGTTTACTCAAAGAGCATTTTATTTTAAATAAATTTGATAAAAAAAAAGGTCAATGTATTCCGGTGAGCAGGATTGCCCCTTTTCTCCTACACGAGTGCATTTACCATCCTTTTTCACAACAATTGGCGCGGGGATCTTTTCATCATCTCTGTCTTTACCATCTATAGTTGGTGGACTTTATATGAAATGTTTTTTCCGGACTCGTGTTAACACTTAGTTGGCGCTGCACCCTCTCTGTATTGTATTTTTTTTGTGGGTGTACGATCAAACCTTTTGCCATGCAGCCAAATATTTATTAGCCAAGCGCAGATATTATTTTGGCTTTCATCTGCGTGGTTGCCAATATAACTAGTTCCCGACCAGCCACCGCAGTTGTACTGCGACAGGTTGGCTCTCCTGTGCAAATCGCCATTAGTGTACGTCGGACGCGTACACAGCGATCTGTGGGCTCGTGCGACCATTCACTAGCGGGGGAGCCAATCAGTGGGTCCAGCGGACTCAATGCCCATCGGCCACCCATGATTGTTCCACAGAGAGGCAGAACAGGGATCTGTCAATGTAAACAAAGCAGATCCCCGTTCTGTCAGGGGAGTAGAGTGAGATTGTCTGTTCCTAGTGATCAGGAACGGCGATCTTCGTCTACTCCCAGGCAGTTCCCCCCCCCCCTCAAATTAGAAAGCACCTTAATAGGGAGCATTAAACCCCTTGATCGCCCCCTAGTGTTAACCCCTTCCCTGCCAGTAGCTCCGATCGCTGTATAAATGTCATTGGTCCCAAAAAAAGTGCCAAAAGTGTCCAATCTGTCTGCCACAATGTTTCAGTCCCGCTAAAAAACTCAGAACACCATTACAAGTAAAAAAAGAAATATTATATATTGATAGTTATGATTACAGTGTCTGAATATAAGAAAGGGGGAAAAAAAAAAGGATAATCTCATATTGAGACCCTATAATCATAACTATGAATATTTTTAGCTATTCTTACAGTATCTGATGCTTCTGATGAGTGGAGATCATCCATGAAACGCGTTGAGCTGTTTAGAGGCTACTATCCTTTCATCTGAGGATTATTAAGATCTCTCTCTCTCTCTCTCTAATATATACACACACACACACATACATACATACACCTCACTCTCTCCATCTATCTATCTATCTATCTATAAAAATAAAATTGCCATAAATCTATCCCTCAATAAAAAATAAAAATAAATCAATATATGGCAATTGGGATTTTTTTTTTTTTTACCAAAAATATTTAGAACTTATAACTACATATTGACCTAAATGGAGGAAGGAATTTGTCTTTTTACATTTATTGGGGGGATATTTATTATAGCAAAAAGTAAAAAAAAAAAATATTTTTTTTTCAAAATTGTCGCTCTTTTTTTTTTTTTTTTTTGGTTTTGGTTTTTTTTTTTGGTTTATAGCGCAAGAAGCAAGAAATAAAAAATAAAAAAACACAGAGGTGATCAAATACCACCAAAAGAAAGGCCTATCTGTGGGGGGAAAAAAGGAAGTAATTTTCGTTGGGGTACAGCGTCGCACGACCACGCAATTGTCAGTTAAAACGACGCAGTGGCGTATCGCAAAAAATGGCCTGGTCAAGAAAGGGGTAAATTCTGAAGTGGTTAAAGGGGCCGTTAGACTGCAAGCAGGGACTGATGTGACTGGCAGAGCGCTCCCCATAGAACGATGCCAAACACGACTGTACAGTATACAAATGGCTACTAGTAATGAATAAAACATATATATCTATCTATATACACATACACATATGTATATCTATATACACACACACATATATGTGTCTATTGTCAGCATAAAAGTGAAGGATTTACGAAGGGTGAAAAGTCTGAGCGCGGTGCGTGACAAGGAAATTGAACGTACGCCTGTGGGGTTTTTTGGGGGTTTTTTTATGACAAGTTTTTCTGCTGCCGGAATATTATTTTGAGCGGAGGAGCATCTGTACACGGCTATATTTAGCTCTCAGTTCAATGTCCTCTAATCTTCTCTAGAGCATCAGGGTCAAGCTGTATAAGGTACTTGTCCCGGCTCTCTTCTTCAGGGAGAACAACAACAACAACAACAACTAAACTTCTACTAAGAAGCCAACAAGGAAAAAAAATAAAATAAAAAATCCTTTTGTTATTTTGCACAGACAATGTTTCCACCTTCGGGCTTTCCAATTTATAGTCCCCGTCACGTCAGTCTAAGCTCCCATCTCCCCGGTGGCCGTGGTCTGTTCTAATGCATGCAGCCAGCAAATGGCAGAGCAATGAGAGCATAGAGTTTCACCACATCCCAAAAACAGGTGTCCTAGGTTATTTTATTCATCTTTTCTTTTTTTTTTTATTATGCAGACATAAAAAAAAAAAAAAAAAAAGACACAAATGAATGCAGCTCTGTTATTACTTCACCAGGTGCATCCACTTCCAGACCAGGCATTTTCTGGCACTTTGTTTACATGCAATAATCAATATTTTTTGCTACAGAATTACTTAAACCCCCCCCCCAAACATTATATATTTATTTTTTAGAACAGAGGCCCTAGAGAATAAAATTTTTAATTTGACGCGGTATTTCCTGATCTGACACACACGGTTTGTGTGTGTGTGTGTGTGTGTGTCCGGATGGGTGCATTTGCCTTTGCGCACGAGCTAAGGGCCGGTTCACACAGCGAGGCGAGGCGAGGCGACACGGCTCGCCTCGCCTCGCTCCCGCAAGTCGCCCCCGCTCTGTACAATGGAACCGTTCTGACAGGAGCGACTCGAGTCGCTCCGACTCAGAAAAAAGGTTCCTGTACTACTTCGGGGCGACTTCGGGGGCGACTTGCATTGACTTCTATACAGAAGTCCTCTGCAAGTCGCCGCTGAGCTCCCCGCAGGTCGCGGCGAGGTAAGTCGGAGACGCCTCGCCGCACCTCGCTGTGTGAACCGGCCCTAAGGGGGGGATTTTTTTTTATTATCACTTGGAATGTAAACATCCTTTGTGACAGCAATAGGCACATGACAGGTACCATTTATGGAGAAATCTGGGGTCTATAGGACCCCAAATCGCTCCTCTGCCCTTAAAGTGGTTGTAAACCCTGTTATGCCACTTTTACCCACAGGTACACCTATAACAAGCTTTACCTGTAGGTATTATGAATATCTCCTAAACTAAACAGTTTAAGAGGTTTTCAGTCTACGTGCTGCTGTCGACGTCATCTGCGCATGCACACTGAAGAAACTCTGGTACCGCTTCTTCAGGAGTCGTGCCGTGAACGGCGGCTCCCGCACGCATGCGCAGGAGTGAAGTCATCGTGCCTCTGGCTAATTACAGTACTGGAGCTGCGGACCCAGAAGTAACTCCGGTGGAATATGTCTTCGCTGCACTCGGAGCGCCAGCGCTGATCCAGGGCATCGTTCTAAGGTAAAGTATTTCATAATGAGCTAGTATGCGTTGCATACTAGCTCATTGTGCCTTTGTCTTGCAGGGTTTTTTTTTTTCTTTCCGAGGTTTACAACCTTTTTAAAAGCATTCAAACACACCAAGAGCAATGTTTTTGAATGCTTTCGTTTTTTTTGTTTTGTTTTTTAAATGGTGCCGTTGACCTCTGGGTAAACCGGAAGCGATGTCAGGTCATCGCCTCCAGATCACTATAGCGGAGAGTCAAACAAAGCTGCTCCGGGCTTTGTCAGTGCCCCAGCTGGTCGCTCAAGTCAAGAAAGCCGTGGAAGGTGGAGGTGGGGGGGGGGGTGCATGTCTCCTTCCGCTGCTTGTAAAAGGAATCCAGTGGCTAGTTAGCTGCTATGATTGCTTTTACAAGAGAGCTGACCACCGCATGTACAAAAAATAAATAAAAAAAAAAGTTCCCAGGATCATGCCTGCAGCTACAGGCATCTTTACGGTATAACCCACCCGAAGTCCAGTGACATCTGGAAGTGGATAGTTTTAGAGGATAACATCAGACTCTTGCAGTCTTGCCAAAGCAGGACCGGAGTGTGGAAGACGAAGCAGCACGAACAGCCAATCAGTTTATGAGTCGAAACTGATAGGAGGAGAGGGCAGAGAGCAGAGTACCATCTCAGTGCTGCTGATCTTCTCCAGCCGCTTTCTGCCAGTTTCTGTCTACATGCACTCTTCTCTACAGGATCAGCTACGCATCCTTGCTCTGGACCCACTTCCTGAAAAATAAAAACGGTGAACCATGCCCGCTCAGTGTGTGCCAGCATGGCTGTTTGTAGTCTCCATCAGAGGGCACATGTGGCAGGGTGGCAATGCGGAAGCACTACTGGGAGACAGTTGTCACCTCCTAACAGGAAGCACTAGCATAACATTAAGATTAGATTATTCAATACAAGAGCACTTATACACCTTCCTGCCCAGGCCAATTTTCAGCTCTCTCACATTTTGAATGACAATTGAGCGGTCATGTGACACTGTACTCAAAATTTTTATCATTTTTTTCCCCACAAATAGAGCTTTCTTTTGGTGGTATTTGATCACCTCTGCGTTTTTTTTTTTTTTTTGCGCTACAAAAAAAAAAAAAGAAAAAGAAAATTTTGAAAAAAAAAAAAAAAGTTTTTTTTCTTTGTTTCTGTTTCAAAACTTTGTAAATAAGTATGTTTTCACCTTCACTGATGAGGCAGCACTGATAAGCAGCACTCATAGGCGGCACTGAAGGGTGGCACTGGAGGGCACATATAGGTGGCACTGGAGGGCACATATAGGCGGTAGAGCTGCACGATTCTGGCTAAAATGAGAATCACAATTTTTTTGCTTAGAGGATAGATCACGAATCTCTCACGATTCTCACTGCGTAACATCATCTTCCACATTAAAACAAAAAAAAAAAATTGGGCTAACTTTACGGTTATCGTTTTTATTTTTTATTCATTGAAGTGTATTTTTTCCCCAAAAAAATTGCGTTTGAAAGACCGCTGGGCAAATACAGTTTGATATAAAATATTGCAGCAATTGACGTTTTATTCTCTAGGGTCTCTGCTAAAATATATTATATTATATTATATATATATAACTTAAACAAGTGTCAGAAAAAGATTTAGGGTCACTCACAATATTGCGATGCGAAAACCCTGCGAATCAACTGCGGGTTCCCGCATTGCGCCCAACACGCATGGCAGTTCACACTGCCATATGCGAACTGCTGGGGAGTGTCATTATATGTTAACGACACCCCCATTTCAGCTCGCATATCGCACTGCGAACTGACAGTTCGGACATGAATCGGATCGCATATGTGAACACACATGCGATCCGATTCTGGTCCGAACAGGAAAAAGGGTCCTGTGCGCGCCTGGATCGAATGCGGTGCGATATCAGCCATACAGATAGTATGGCTGACATCGCACCCGCACAGACATCGCATGTAATGTGAACAGCAGTGCTCTGCGAATTACATGCAATGTCTGCCATTGCAATAGTGTGAACCGGCCCTTAGAGACTTTAAGTGGTTAATCTTCCTGCATTTACACCTCTAAAAACTTGGCAGACTGCAGATTTTTTATTTTTTTTTCCACAGAAGTTTCTCCCTTTGATCTAAGAAAGAAGACTTAGTTACAATGTTTCATGTTAAACTTGGCAGACTGCCCATATGTTTTCTTTTGACAGCTGAGTGAGCAGATAAGTCTCTCCACTTGTTATATTAAAGAATCCGCAAACTCTGCAATAGAGATCGTCAGGGGGGGGTTGAATCAAGAGCACGATTTTTTAACGATTAATTGTGCAGCTCTAATAGGCATCAATGGAGGGCTCTGGTGGGCGGCACAGATAGATGGTATTGATAGGCAAGCACTGATCAGAGGCGCTGGCAGGCATCACATCGGGTACAGAGTGCCATCCCTAATGGGCATCCCTGGTGGGCTCTAGTGGGCTTACCTGGTAGTCATGGGTGGGCATCCCTGGTGGCCATCCTTGCTGGCCATGGGGTGTTGCACTGATAATTAATCAGCATAGACCCCCCCCCCCCCCATCAGGAGAGCAGCCAATCAGCTCTCCTCTACTCACGTCTGTCAGCGCAAGTAGAGGAAAAGCCGATACAGGGGTTTTCCTGTTTACACTGTGATCAGCTGCAATTGGACACAGCTGATCATGTGGTAAAGAACCTCCATCAGAGGTGGTTTACCTAGATTGGACATGCGGTGCGTCTGACTGACACGCCACGCCACCGATCGCAGCTTATCCTGCTGGACATCATATGACCCTCAGTCAGGATAACCGAGCCACTTGCCGGGTCTCATTCTGCTATAGGCTGGGCGGGAAGTGGTTAAGATGGGTTGATGATTTTGCTGCAGGCATGAATATAGGGTTGCCACCTTTTCCTCAAACCAAACCTGAACACTTTAGCGGCACAGGGCACATTCGGTTTTTCTTAGTATATACTAAAGGATTATAAAAGACCTGGTGTGGGCGGATTTCTGACAGTCACTGGCTGTGTCACACCCCTCAAGCCTGTGTCTTAGAATAAGAGGGAGGTGAAGCCTCCATCAATCTGCATGTAATACCCCCCCATTGTGTTT